>NC_052635.1:20288497-20591527 GCF_016161935.1 Mauremys reevesii | reverse complement strand
CCTGTGAGCTGAGAGAGACACAGACCGGGTGACAGAGGCAGAAGCTGTACAGGTAGATCCTCTCGCCCAGCCCCAATGTTGGGGGGGGGGGGTTGGGTCAAGTGGGGCCTACTTCCCCTGGCAACGAAAGGCTACGTTTAGCTCAGACATGTCTGAAGCTGTCCCGAGTCACCGAGATTTCATACTCGTCACAAGCTCCCAAAGAGACGCCTATTAGCAGCTGTGGTGCTACAGATGGTAACCAGCGGGGGTTGTCGCTTGATCAATCCAGTCCAGAAGTGGGATGAAGCACAACACCGCACTCACAGAAGGAAAGGAAAAGTGCCTGCAGAGACATAAAGGGCAAAGGTCCAGCTCACCCTTAACTGTAACAAGTTCAGACCCTCACACGGCATTGCAGCTTCTGTGCACCTACTGTTGCAGAGGAAGCACAAACTGACCTGGCAAACATTTCTCTGCCTGGGCGCTGCTGCCACTGTTGATGCTGTGCATCAACAAAGTGTGAATTGAACCAGCTGGTGTTGTTTCACTCCCTGTTTCTAATGGTCCTGGTAGCAAGAATCCAGAGTTACCCAACACAGGGCAGGAAAATGGTATTTCCAAGTTTATATGAAGTTATTACAAACAGAGGATAAGAGACACCAGTATGAACACACTACTCTTTCAAAGTGCATTTCATCAGTAGATCTCAAAGTGCTTTACAAAGGAGGTCCATATCATTAGGCCCAGTTTACCAATGGGGAAACTGAGGCAGAGGTGAAGTGGTTTGCCCAAAGTCACCCAGAAGGACAGTAGCAGAGCTGAGACTACAAGTGGATCTCCAGAGTCCCAGTCCAGTGGGTTATCCACTAGGCCACACTGCCTCCCACCCCCAGTACCCATTCCATTCTGCCCAGCAAGCTAATCGTCTGAAGGAGAACAGAGCTTCACAGCACAAACTTCAGAATATATCTGAAAACTAAGTGCAATTCTAACGAGATTTTTGGTGTCCCTGCTGCTGGCCGCAACCACCTTGCTGGATGAGTTATCCATGGAGATTGTTAAATGACAAAAGCACATTTGATTTTTAAAATTTCAGCCCCAACTCTGCAATTGAATCTGCACAGATTCACGCCCAAACCCATGCAGAACCCCAAGGGATTAACCTAGGTAAGGATTTTTTTTTTAAACTGTCTTTGTCATGTCCCTTTAAGCCTAAAAAGATTTCTATCACCTGCAAAGGTCCTTAGCACTGCCTTTACGAGTAACACTTCACTAATGTTAAAATGCAACCTACAGTCATAAGCAGCAAACAGAACCTGTCCACACACAGAAAAACCAAGCAGGCAGCTCCCACTCTCCTGTATCAGAGTCAGCTCTGCATTAATATGATGCCTTTTGGCCAGTCAGTCTAATTAAAGCAAGGCAGGAAATTCTGGGCCATTTATATTACTTACAGCCTTTCAGAACTTGAGAAACTGCCAGGAGCTTTTAAGAAAATTACACTTGTTCTTTCCAGTCCAAACACTGCTTTGCATTCTGTGCTGCTCCTACAGCCCTGAAGTCACCCAGCTGGAGAAGGACGCTGCACCAGAATGCATAGATTTGTCTAGTAGATATCTAGATTGGTGGGGTTATTTCATCTTGTTTGCGGAGCTATGCAATAAAATTCACTAGAAGTATCAGATTTTGCTGGACTGAAGACTCTGCCTGGACACCGCTGATGAAGTCATCACAGAAATTCTCTCCTCAGTGGATGGGGCTCAATTAATAACTACACATTCACTCAACACACACCTCTGTAGCTAGCAGCCAGCATACGCACATTAGTGAAGCAGAGCAGCATGGCCTTCGTTTCACACTGGACAGTAGGGAGGCTACCTACCTTCTCTAAGGACCCATTAATGCCCCTTACAGAAATGCTTCCAGTTACACCTTTGTATTTCACTAAGCAAAAAACAGAATCTCAGGTGAAGAACGTTTAAATCAAATACAAACACTTGCAAATTGTTTGGCTGTCGTATACAGCGTTACTCAGCGTTGACTACTATATAAATATAGGCCAGGGGAAGTTTCTGTCTCCCCCATCCATAACTTTGGGTTACACGACTCTGCTAGCCTAACTACAGTAGTAACTACGCCCAGCCTAGAGAATGTATGTTGTGCCTATTGGTTGATACACAGTAAGTGCCGTTTAGAGAGAACACCTTACTGCTAAGCCTTTTTTAAACAATGTATTTCATTCCCAAAAGCTTGTTTTCAGGGCAGGTCTACAATTGTGATGCTTTCTCAGGGCCGTCCAGAACTATAGGCGACCTTGTTACCTTTCTCCTTTATCAAAACAGATTTGTTGGTGTTAAACTGATAACAGCGCCCTGTAACTAGAGCCCTGCATGGATACGAAATTTGTACCTGCATCCAATCCACAAACATGGTCCACGGATATCCACAGATTTGCCGCGCTCTACCTGTAACCCCAGTTTGTCAGCCAGCCAAACTCCCTAGGATTCTGCCAGCCCTCCTAGGAGAAACTGACTGGATACACCCTAATCCCCAAACCCTTTGGAAGAGCGCTCCTCTGCATTATGCAGCTCATCACTGGACACTCACAGACATTTAGGGTGACCAGATGTCCCGATTTAATAGGGACAGTCCCAATTTTTGGGTCTTTTTCTTATATAGGCTCCTATTACCCTCCACCCCGTCCCAATTATTCACACTTGCTGTCTGGTCATCCTACAGACATTACCTCTGCTGTCTCCCATGTGTTGATTTCACAATGCTTAATTTACATTAAAGGCAGGAGGATAACTACCTTCCCTCCTGTCTGGAAGGAAACCTGTTTCTCCCTTTGTTTGGTTACAAATTTTAAAGTATATCAGTAACTATTCATAATTCTTCATTTAGAGTTAACATACACGTTTTCACAATGATATTAATTACCAGTGTGTTACCAGCTTTCATTTGATACCTTACAAGACACTAGTAATGTACGAAAAATGCTCCTTGGATTACGCAAAATCCAGTGATTCATTCAGACTTTTGAAGTAGGCTTGTTACGAATTAACAAGCAAAGGAATAGTAACAGCAATGTTTAATTGATTGAAGGATATTTACTTTGTATATTTGACATGTGATGCTGACCATTTGTGTTTTAACAGTTTATAAAGCTTTAACCTTTTGAACCCCAATGTGTACTGTCCTTGAATAATTGTCTGACCCCACAGTGAAAATTTAAAATAGATAAAAATCTTTAAAAATGCTTAAAAATAAACCTGGATATTATCCACCACAATTATAAAACCTGAAAGTCACATTCTGCCAAGCCTACATGTAAGTGTGGTTATAGATAGCAGCCACACAGTGTTTCTATTGTACATGACTTTAACCCCAGCGGCTCCCTTGCTGGTTCAAGGGCACAGATACCGACATTCTCCAGCACAATCTGTAGGTCCAAATCTTGCACATATGTGTTTGTACTTTTCTCCATCTGGAAGCCAGGGTGTCAAGCTCTAACCCACAGAGTTTATTATAAATCAGCAACACAGAAATATGGGAACGGACAGACTGGATCAGACCCAAGGGCTACAGCTCAGTGCCCTGCCTCTGACCATGCCAGCATTGGATGCTTTAGAGCAGTGATACTCAGTCTGAGGCTCTCAAGCTGCCAGTGGCTTTTTTAATGTGTCTCCTGTGGCTCTTGACAGCACATGATATTAAAACACTCTGTCTGAATACAGAGCAGGACAGTAAATGAAGCAATGAATTCACACTGCTGTGGCTCTTTTCGGTAATGTTAATGGCTAATTTGGCTTATGAACCACTGAGATCTGATATAATTTGCAGTAGAGGAAGGTGTAAAAGCCCTGCCATAGCAGATGTGAGATAATCTGCCCCTCATATAAGTCTGACACTGATCTCTCAGAGATTGGCTTCATGCGGCTTAATATCTCTGCCAATATTTGTCAACAATAACAGTTAACTTCTTATCCATATTATCTTGTTAGATTCAGCAGGTGACAAACTAGTTTACCAGCTGTGCCCCCAAACAGCTAACGAGCAGGGAATGCATCTGCAAGAGTGTCCTTAACTAGGCATAAGCCTCACATTAAACCTTGAATATCAACTGATCTGTGCATCATCCATGTGCTTTCCTTGCCTTGCAGCAGGTAGGGGTAGACAGTGGCTCTCCGGAAGGCTGACAGACAAGCAATCCCATTAGAATAGAGGTCAGTGAACCCGAAAAACTTGCTGCAGCAATGCTGGGCAGTTATAAAACTGTGATTAAGGTTCGTTTGTTTTCTCCAGCTCACAAAAAGCTCTACTGGACAAGTGACACATTCCTTGGAAAAGGAAAAAGGCATGCGTAACACAGAGCATCCAATAGATAGAAGATACATGGGAAGACACCAAAAGAAAAAGAAAAACAGGAAGAAATTCTTGAGCTAGTTATCTGTGAGAGACATTTTAACTGATGAGTTTGAGTACATGATTGTCCCAAATCAGCACTGGTTGGAAAGAATAATGCACAGAAAAGCCAGTTCTTATATAGGAGAGTGAAAATAAAAGGATTGATTTACCAGAGTGTCTGTAATTTTTCCTCAAATCCTGGGAATCTGTGCAATAAGGATCAGGTGCAGCTTGGCACATGTTCCAGAAGATTGTGCAAGTCAAGGTTATCTCTTTAGTACTGTACACTACACAAATGATGGTTTCTCTTGTGTGTGTGTTACTTTTTCTGTATGGTGGCCCATCTCAATAGCTTCAAACAGCGGGCACATCCTGTTAGAAGTTAATCAAGACGTAAAGCTCTATCATGTAAACAAATGACAAGTGCTGAGAGTCTCCTAGAGAGGATTTTATTTCTGTCCTCTTCATGCTTTGGAGCCATTTACCTGCAGGATTTAAAAACCTTTTGCCCAGAACATGTAGGAAGCTTCCCCAGGCAAGTGTCAACCCTTTAAAATAAAAGCTTAGATTCTGTACAAAAGTTTCTGGCCTTTATGGTTACAAAGATAACCCTTCAAACATGAACCAAGGTTAAACCAATGTAATGTTCAGTCTGCAGACAGACTGCTCCAGTGCTGCTGCTGCTGCCCAGAGCTTCCATAAGCTGCAGGAGCGAAAACTAGCCAGTCTTGCTAGTTTAACAATGCGGCTTTTCAGATCCAGGTGGACAGCCCTGAAGTTGACAGCCATCAGGTCAGTGTCATTCTTCAACAGCTTACAAACATTCCTAACTGCAGAGACAGGTGTGAGAACTATTCTCAGGGGAAGGGAACTCAAAAGTGAAGCCCAAAATGTGAGGGGAGAGAACCCTCTTCTTCCCCCCTTGCAGCCACCAGGAGACTGGGGAAGGTGTAAGGTAGCAAAGATTCAGCACCTGCACAGAAACCAGGAGGTTCGAGGAAAGAAGGAGGGCAGGGTGTTGGGAAGGACAGAGGAAGAGAACTTGATGTTTATCAAACACTAACAAAATAACATAAAAGAAGGAGTCCCCAGAGCAGGGTCCAGGGACAGCACCCTCAGAGGAATCCCAGCACGCTTCCCTTTCTCAACAGACAGAGGGGTCAGGAGATGCCCTCTCTCCGATGCACTGTCCCCGATTGGTGAGGTGCCCATACCTCTGGGGTTAATAGGTTTAGTCCTCTGGCTATTGCATGTCTGGTAAAGTTTCCAATATCTGTGGGGTACCTGAATGGGGGAGGCTGGAAAGGTCTGGTGTTAGAACAGAAATAAAGCAGTCAGAAAGATTTAGGGGAAAACAAAGGAAAAATATGCAACAAAAGGTAGGAAAAAGGAAAAAAGCAGAGGGTGAAGACAACTCAGGAAGAGATGTATCGTACTCTGTGAAAGGCAAAAACCTGGGGAGTGGAAAGAAGGAAAGAAAAGAGAAGGTCTGACAACTCCAAGGGATGTAGTAATGTGGGTTATTGGAGCAGGATTCATATATACTACTAGATGGATTTGCCCAACATTTTGTGGCATTTCACCAGCTCCGTAATGAGTCAAATACTATTCAGTAAATAGATTAGCACAGCATTGGTGAAATTAGCCTATGAAATTTTATTTTCTGCTATTTGACCAGCCCTGGTAGTTAAGCTATAGTCAGGAAACCATCCCCTACACAGAACTGACAATATGCTACACACAGAAGCAGCAAGAACTGTTAAAATGTCAGGAACACGGTGGCTCAAGCAATTTTTTGCCCAGAGTAGCAGGCTTATTCCTAGGACTAGGAGGGGTAATATGCATTTTTCAAGCCCTGTTCATCAGTGACTGTGTTGACTATCTGCTCCTGGATTAAAGTCTTTGTATACAAACACAGATGACTTGCACAAGATTGAAGTGTTAATGTATATTCCGAAAGCCTTCTATTGGACTCTTTCATTCTCTTTCCAAGCTCCAGCCCCTCCCCATACTCACCTCTCCACTTCCCCAGGTCCATTTCCCCCATGCGTCGTTTGTCCCTGCCCAGTAAAGGACGAGGGTCATTAGAACAGCTTTATATTTTGCATAACTGGACTTTTGAGACAGCACCAGCAAGAAATTGATGTGTATTATAATATGGAACTATTTTCATTCTGCTGGTGCTAGGAAAGTGATACTGACATAACTGCCACCAGCAACTACAAGATTATCCCATTGAGACATCCAAAACACGGAAAGGGAAGCATTTGGAGGAAGCTAAGCAAAAATCCTGATGTGTCCATTACTCTGTGTCACTGAAGATTTACTGAAGATATTTTATTTTCCTCCAATACACAACAGAAACCCATTGCTCTAAAATGCACTGCTCATTTTGCAGGCATATCTATGACATTAGCAAGTATTTAAGTGGATTACATTGCAGTAGCTATGGTGGTACATACGCCATTCCTATCTTAGTAAGTATCTTACTTGTGGTTCTCTTGTCTGCCCAGAATAATTTCATCTCAGAGATCTGTATCTGTTTTCTCTCCAAGGTTAATTTCATAATGAGGACAAATAGTAATTTAGACGAGCTTTCAGCCAGTCATAGAAACTGAGTGTAATCACTTAAAGCCTGGCACAAATCCATGCAGACAGAAGATGAGAGATTCATGCCTATTTATCTTGCCACGGAAAAACACCATGGTAGCAAGAGAAAAAGTTACCCACATCTGCATGTGCCTTCAAGGTGCAGATTAGCTCATTCTGTAGCTCAAACTGTACTTGATATTTTCTTCTTTTGAACGTTCACTCAACTTTTAAAATAATCTTCCATGAACAATTTAATCTACCACAGTATTATTCACTACAGCCAACCAGCAAAGTTACAGGTGGAAGCAACAGTGAGTTGTGTACAGAAACAACAGGTATACAAACTACCACTTCCAAAAGGAGAGTCATGTGGAGAGCAGGAATTCCTTCATGAGTGTTTCTAGTTCTCAAACAAGTTAGACTTATTTGGTTTGCCCTCTGGCCAGGGTTCTCCTCACTTGGTGTTCTAAGAAAGATGGCATCAAAGGCAGAAGTTAGCCTAAGCAATTTAGTTGTAATGTCTGCTTTCCCTGAACTACTAGCTGCACCAACACACTTGGAAGCTGAGCCCAGCCCTGTCCTCCCCAGTGACTGGGTACACCAGTATAGCCATCAATGGACCCTCTGGATGCTACAGTACTCTAAGCCCAAAAACCCAGAACCAGGTTGCCCACAGATATGTGCCTATTCCTAGTGAGAACACAGACTTCTACAGACTGATTGTTTCTGCAGTTTCCACAGGAATTCTGCATCCCTGGCTTTCCATCAGCTCTGCCCAGGGGGTCTGTAACTTGGCGATTGAGCTTGTTGGGCCAGGAATCTCATTCACCCTCTTTCTTTCTGGGAGTTTTTAACTTTCTTCTTTGGGTAGGGACAGCAGCGATCCGGAGCCAGTGGGAGCCGTGATCGGACGGACCTGGGGATGGGGGCAGGTAAACACACCGGCCCAGCCCGCCAAGGGCTTTCCCTACACAAGCGGCAACCCCTATTTGAGAAACCCTGGCTTAAGCAAAGCCAACTCCTTACCAAACAAAGCACCTGGGTTTGGTTGAGTTGCAAAGGTACAAACCGACTTGTTTTGTAAACTCCAGAATATTTCCATTGTTTGCTGCCTCACTCAGTTGCTATCGTGACACGCCTTATGAACAAGAAGGCTAACTGGTACCAGTTATAGTAGGGGTTTTGAGGATACCTGTCTACCGAAAACCAAAGCCATTAAAATATTTCCCCAATTGGGCCAATTATAACAGCACAGAAATGTTAAGTCTGGGAGGGTTTAACTAAAGCAAGAAAACACGCCCGCCATGGCCTTTAGATGGGTCATGTGTTTTTTCATAGATTCCAAGGCCAGAAGGGACCACTGTGATCATCTAGTCTGGACAGTATAACACAGGCCAGAGAGCTACCCCAAAATAATTCCTAGAGCAGATCTTTTAGAAAAACATCCAATCTTAATTTAAAATTTGCCAACAATGGAGAATCCACCACAACCCTGGGTAAATTGTTCCACTGGTTAATTACTCTCATGGTTAAATTTACACCCTATTTGCAGATTGAGTTAAGTAGTACCTGTCCTCCTGCATACAACAGCTGTGGATGTAACAGCAAGTACAGATATTTACTTCAGCAACTTCAAGGATGTGCATCTGCATTTAAGTTCACTTCAGTGCCTCATACAGGAAAATGTACTAGGGAAGTGTTGCAGAACAGGATCTGGCTGATTATGCATGTCCCAGTTTTTCAGACTCTTGGTCTTTACAATTACTGGGGTCTCCAGAAGTGGTTGCCAGGATGACTGCACTCCAAAGCCACTCATGCACCAAAACGCCCTCGCAAATACAAAACATCAACAGTAAGTGAACCATCAGCAAGCTAATCATTCACACTCAGCCCTCCTTTCACAATTATTGCTCAGTGGAAGGGAAAGCTTCAGACCTTTTTTAAAGTGACAAATCTGAGGAACTGTCCAAGATCCAGGTGTCAGTAGAGGAAGTTTTGGAACAAACTAATAAATTAAACAGTAATAAGTCACCTGGACCATGCGGTATTCACCCAAGAGTTCTGAAGGAACTACTAACTGGTATGTAACCTATCATTTCAATCAGCCTCTGTACCTGGAGGATAGAAGAGAGTAGCTAATGTAATGTGGATTTATTACAAAAGGCTCCAGAGGCGATCCAGGCAATTACAGTCTGGTAACCCTAATTTCAGTACCAGGCAGACTGGTTGAAACTAGAACCAAATTATCACACACACAGACAAACACGGTATATTGGAGAAGAGTCAGCACGGCTTTTGTAAAAAGGGAAATAACGCCTCACCAATCTATTAGAATTCTTTAAGGGAGTCAATAAACATGTGGACAAGGGTGATCCAGTGGATATAATGTATTTGGACTTTCAGAAAGCCTTTGACAAGGTCCATCACCAATGGCTCTTAAGCAAAGTAAAACAGTCATGGGATAAGAGGGAAGGTCCTTTCATGGATCAGTAACTGGTTAAAAGTCAGGAAACAAAGAGTAGGAATAAATGGTCGGTTTTCACAATGGAGAGAGATAAACAGCAGGGTCCCCCATCAATCTGTACCAGGACCTGTCCTGTTCAACATATTAATAAATGATCTAGATTAAGAAAAATGGGAAAACAGTTTGGTGGCAAAATTCGAAGATACAAAATTACTCAAGATGGTGGGGAGGGATAGCTCAGTGGTTTGAGCACTGGCCTGCTAAACCCAGGATTGTGAGTTCAATCCTTGAGGGGGCCATTTGGGGATTGGTTCTGCTTTGAGCAGGGGGTTGGACTAGATGATCTCGAGGTCCCTTCCAACCCTAATAATCTATGATTCTATGATTCAAAGCTGACTGCGAAGAGTTACAAAAGGATCTCACAAAACTGGGTGACCGGGCAACAAAATGGCAGATGAAATTCAATGTTGTTAAGTGTAAAGTAATGCACATTGGAAAACATAGTCCCAATTCTACAAACAAAATGATGGGGTCTAAATTAGCTGTTACCACTCAAGGAAGACATCCTGGAGTCATTGTGGACAGTTCTCTGAAAACATCCACTCAACATGCAGCAGCAGCAGTCAAAAAAGCTAACATTAGAAACCATATTAGGAAAGGATTAGATGATAAACAGAAAAATATAATGCTGCTATATAAATCCATGGTACGCCCACACCTTGAATACAGTGGGGCAGTTCTGGTCATCCCATTTTCAAAAAGATATATTAGAATTGCAAAAGATCCATAGAGAAGGGAAAACGAAAATGATTAGGTGTATGGAACACACGTAATACAAGGAGAGATTAAAAAGACTGGGACTTTTTGGCTTAGAAAAGAAACAACTAAGGGGGCACGTGACACAGATCTATAAAATCATAAAAGGTGTGGAAAAAGTGAATATGAAAATGTTATTTACCTCTTCACATAACAAAAGAATGAGCGTCACCAAATGAAATGAATAGGCAACTGATTTAAAAATTAACAAAAGGAAGTAACACTTCACACAACATACAGTCAACCTGTGGAACTCATTGCCATGGGATGTTGTGAAGGCCAAAAGATAAATGGGTTAAAAAGAATTAGCTATGTTCATGGGGGATAGGTCCATCAATGGCAATTAGCCACAATGGTCAGGGATGCAATCCCATGCTCTGGGTATCCCTAAACCTCCAATTGCCAGAAGCATCTGGCACCAGCCAGTGTCAGAAGACAGGATACCAGGCTAGATGGACCACTGGTCTGACCCAGTATGGCAGTTCTTATGACTTAAAGAAAGCCCGACTGTTTTCACTCTAGTGAAAGCAAGAAAACAAGCAGTCTATTGCAGTGGTTCTCAATCAGAGGGAATGGCAGCATGGAATAACTACCCAGATTCTCCCAGAATAAACTCCATTGATACAATCATGGTTAAGCAGCGTGGAAAGTGTTGGCCATACAAACATGCACAGCCATAGTTGTGAGGCAGAAAAGCTGCCATGTGAGTTCAACTCAGCTGTGTGTGTTTCACCCAGGTCAGATGAGAAAGTCACTAACTGGCTACAAAGATACCGTTAGACTCTGTCCGCATTACAAGAGTCAGTCACCGATCCCAAGGCATAAAAGAATGTGCCACTCTGTCTGGTCTTCATAAGGCAGAAACCCCCTCCACGCCACACATCTAAAGCTCACCCCTAAACATTGTTTATACCACCAAATGCAGTTTCTGGATATGGGTATCCATTCAGCAAAACAAAAAAGCTAGTTTTATTTCCATATAAATGGCTGCAATGTCACATTCTGACAATTATTTTAAGGTCTCTCCTAACAGAGAAATGTTTTTCCTCATCTAAGCTGCCATTAATTAAGCTGGACCACCAAATTTAATCACTGTATTGGTAATCTATTTTTCTGACTGTATTGTGTTAAGTAGTCTGGCTTCTTACTCAGTTACTGTCTCCAGAGATATATCATTGCTAATGCATTGCAATTTCAGGAAAGAAATCTTGCAAGAGCCATAAATTGTACACACCCTAGCAGGACAGAGAGCAAGAATGAATGCCAAACAAGATGCATAAGAAAAATTGTAGGTGGTAATCATACTTAGGAAATAGGAACTGCCACAGCAACTCAAACTAATGTTCCTTTGCAGCCTGGAACTGAATCTCTGCCAATGACAACAATGCGATGAAAAAGGACTCCGAAGAATCACCTCAGGAATAATCAAAATCAGAAGCTCCTTCCCTAACACAGGTAGTTAGCTGAGCTTTTTGCTTATGCCTTGTGCATGGGAGTTTCCACATGAACAGTATTGCAAGTGAACATGGGTGAACATTATCTATGGGGTCTTTTGCTAAAAGGGGATTGTTAGCTGAGGACTCAGCTCTGCCCTTCTACTGTGAGCCTCTGGGGTTTGTCTCTTCATGGAGCTGTTCAGGGCCAGCTGCTCCTGAATAGCTCTAGACATGGACATGATTATTCTGGAAGAAGTGTTTTGTTCCTGTGTAACATTAGTTTAATGCACTTTGCAAGTGGGGTGAAATTATGCAGGAACAAAACCCCTATTCCAGAATAAGCACATCCATGCATGGGGTTATTCAGGAATGACAGTTCCTGAATAGCTCCATGTGTATACAAGCCCTTAGTTAAAGGCACCATGCACCAGAAAAAAGAGACTGAGCAGTCACTGCCCTTTCCCTTCGGTCTTTCTCCTATATGGCCCTGGACACTCATTATCCGAGAGCAGCACCATCCCAAGCCATATCCGACCACAGAGCAAGGAAAACAAACATGGCACTGGGGAGCAATGGAAGGAAACATTCCTATGCAGGCTCCCAACTGCGTCTTGCTATCAGCCCAGCCTCAGAGAGAGGCTACGTCCTATGACAAGGAGTGGAACCTTGATTTGTTCTGCACGGAGGCCCTCTTGCACTGGGCTTCCCTGCTGTGGCAGCTCAGGTCTGTTTTGGCCCTAAGGAATTCCCCTCCCTTCACCTGCCGAGTGCCAAGCTCTGGATTTCGCTGGCTACTGTTGGTGGCCCCACTAACATTTCAAAGCAGCGTAAGGATTCCTTGCACCATTCTAGATGTTTGAGACACCAACTGTTTGCAGAAGAAAAAGTCCCAGCCTCAAGTCTTGGAAGGTGATAAGCTCTGCAGATCTTCAATGTCGATGTCAGTTCAGTGACCTGGCTTACACACAGGTCTCGTGAACAAGGGAGGGTCACTACTTTGTAAGAAGGTTGGAGTTAGTTTTATGGACAGGCGTTCTGGTCAGGAGTTACCTTCTACACTGAGATGCCTTGGGTCACATCTCAGCCCACACCATGCCTCTACTTGCTTTAACCTTCTGTTAAAGCAAGAAGTTCGCTATTCTGGTGCCAGCCTATTCTCTTCACATATTCCTCAGTGTCACAGCCAGGAACATTTCAATCTGATAGACACACAAGTCACTGCAACAAGCACTGAGGTAACCAATGTGCAAGTTCAGCATGCTCATCCATCAATGCTACGAACACAGCAGAAGCACTTCCTGGCACCTCTCTACGCTCTAGCAGTCTATACCTGCCATGCAGACTTCACGCTTTGCTTCTTGCTCAGCTTTCAGAAGCGAAAAAACAATTCCTAATGACCAAAAAACCTGTATCTCAGCTGTCTGGATAACAACGTCTGGCATGGCATGGCATGGCAAGCGAGACAATGCGTCAAGCACAGATTTATAGGTTTTAGTAAGTAGTCTGTTATAAGAGAATTGTAACGAATCACTCGTATCACTGGGCTGATACAGACTTTGCTAAATTGACAATGGGGTTTTACTGCTCTGATGTGTTTATGCATTGTCACAAAGTGTCCCCTCTGTAACTACAGCATTTCTGATGAGATGGCTGGGGCAGAGAGTTTACGACACAGGCCATTTTGAGGGTGAGTCACAGGCCATTTCTTCAATAACTGCTGGAATTCTGAAGCTCCGATCATTAAGAAATGTATATTTTAATATGGCCTAGATCTACATCTCACTCTAGGGTGGGTAGGAGTTTGATGGACACCAGACCCCAACCTGATTTGGAAAACTGCCCCCTGGAAACAAGTTTCAGACATTGGCAACTGTGTTTTCTGGGCCTAGCCACCATTCCCCTTAGACCAAGCCAACAAGATCAGAAAACATTTTACCATGCGTGACCCTGCTGCCAAGAGACTCTGCCTAGCTCCATCTCAGCTGCAGCCACACCTATCAAAAACTAATCTCATTTAATCACACTAGTTTTAAATTACAATCAGATAAACTCCCACACCCTAATACCAAACAGCTGAATATGGAGGATCTATCCGTATAACTTCACTAAGAGAACAAATACCAAGTTCCTTTCAATCTCTTCTCTGATCCTTTGTGCTTTTGATATAAATAGCCAAACCAAATGACAGTTCCCCACCTTTGTCACATCCAAACAGAGCTGGGAAGCCATTCCACTGTATTTTACACACACACACCCACCCACTCCACACCTTGGGAAGAGCTCTTATGCAATCTTGCCACTGCTAGTGCTGAGAGCCTTTCAGCTAACCATTCAGTTGGTGATTTAGTTGCTGTTGGTCCTGCTTTGAGCAGGGGATTGGACTAGATGACCTCCTGAGGTCTCTTCCAATCCTAAGAATCTATTATTCTATAAACCAGCTAGGAGACAACACTCAGAGAAGCTCACCAGGATCTCAATGGCCTTTGCTAAACAGAAGAACAAAAAGTTCAGCATCCCCAAACTGAGACTAGTTTGGCTTTACTCAGTATCCAGGAGCTGAAGCACCCCAGAGTGAGTGCCTCAGACCAGTCCCAGCTGTGATGCAGGCGTGACCTGAAATCAGTCCTCTCCACAGAACGAGATACGCATTACCGCTGAATGACCAAGGGCAAAATCAGCTGAAATGCAGTGTCCCAACATAGCTAAAGCTCTCTCGGTCCAGCTTCTGACTTCAGTTACACACTACAAATTTTCCACCACTCCCTTACTTTAAGGACAGGCTCACTGGGCAAGTCATACCCATGAGTTTGTCAACACTAGATTTTAACTCAAGTCAGTGTTTATATACTCGCCAGGACACTCCACAAACATTTGTGGTTGCCCCTAGGATCAGGCAGCTTGTGGACTTTCTTCACTGGCAGTATATATTATGGCACCTGGAAAGTCTGGCTGGCAGGAAAGTTCTGAGAAGTTTCCTGCACTGAGGGCTTCCACCTCAGTATAGTGTAGAAGCATTTTGCAGTAAGAACACCCGGGAACTGGCCTTTTGACATATGAGCTATGGAAGCATATTGGGCAATAAATATGTCCATCCCATACTCCACACTAGTAGACTTGGGGCTGGAGATATGTTGTGAGACTCCCCAGGGTTGCGCTCATTCTCAGTGGATGCTCTTTCACACCGTTTGCTCTGTCTGGTCATTTGCTTCGACAGAGCCTATTTAGTCATTTTTCCAGGTTTTCTTCCAGGATCCCTCAATAGACTGAAAATTTTGAAGGGTTTTTCTTATTTCCTGTTTTGTGCCTCTTCAAAAGACAGCCAGTCATTAAGAGTCACTGGCAGAAACCATCCCCACCCAGATGCTGAGTAAGTTTGATCCACAACATAAAGGCTTCTCTCTGTTTCATGTTTTAATATCCAGCTCTGTCTTGGTGCTTCTGGGGCTCCCACTAATGGGTTCACCCGCCACAGCTCTGTGAAGCAGGGAAGTATTCTTGCAAGATTCAGTGAATGTCACTCTTGCACTGAAAAAGCTGGCACTGCTTCTGCATTGAGTTTCATAGCAATCCCCTGGAATCTGGAACTCTCAGATTGCACCACTAGGCTACAACACATTTTAGTTACAACACAAGCACTACTTTTACCCTCATTTTTAAGGGCAGCAACTGTCTGGGTTATTCAAATATATTTGATTTATTTTACTGTTTACAGCTTTATTCCAGCCACTCTGGGTGTGTGTGCATTAGCTGGTTATTTCTGGAAGGATGGAGAGCACCAAAATGATTGACAGGGCTGGACTGCAGGGGGCTACCAACAGCACGGTATGTGAAACAGCAGTACCATCACAATGGTTTGGTACTGGCCCGTCAGCCAAAGCAGCTGAGCTCCTTAGAACATCATAGGCAGTAAAACGTGGGCTGAAAGATACTTTACAGAGCTCTTAGTAAACAAATATTACCCTCTCCAATTCCCAAGTGGCATTTTTTTCTCTTAAAGAGCATCAGGTCAGCTGGGCTGTGCCTGCACCAAGACAACCATGTTTAGAGAGGCCGAGCAGTTGAGCACAAGATAAATCAATCAGGGAGTTATTAAACTGAAGGGTGAGCGTCGAGGAGCCTGCATTCGTCACCTGCCCAAAGTGAGACAGAAAGTGGGATTTTCAAAGGAGCCCAGCAATGGCCTAACTCTGCCCCACTGAAGACAATGGGAGCATTACAACAGCCCGCAGTGAAAGCAGAGCTAGGCCAACATGGAATGCTTCTGAAAATCCACCCTCAAATGTTACAGCAACACTGGCCCAATGCTTACTTTGGGCTAGCGGCAGAGAGACTGCTCCATAATTGGGGTTCAAAGTTAATACACAAATGATACTGACGTGCGATGCGTGTCCTGATGTGTCAGGCTGCCCAGAAGCAAAGGCAAAAGCTCCTCAGCCATTTATGGTGTGAAGGCATTTGGAAGCCTTACGGGTCAGAAACTTTAAAGAGTAAGGCATGGTGAAAACACAACCTACAGCTACCATCATTATAGTATGGAGGTGTAGCCTATGGAGACTGCATGCAGCGCTTCATCCTAAGCTGTGCACGAGGCTGCTCAGATGGAGGTGGCCACCAGCATGCAATGTGCTTGTAGTTTCCAGGGGTCATTCTGCCAACTCTGAAAACTGATAACAGCAATACGTTCCAATCACTCTTGAAAATTTGTCAATGTGGGCCTCAGCTGGGCAAAATGCTTGGTTTAAATTCAAGTTTAGATTCTGGAGAACTTTATAATGTGCAGAAAAACCCCAAGTCCTGCCATCATGTATACGTCCACAGCCAGGTCATCAGCCTGCCAATGTTGTCCCACATTGGCAGGCTGTGTTAAATAACTAATCTCTCCAGTCTCCTGGTTCCTATTAACAACACTTAGCAGCAGTCAGAGAACACTGTCTGGTTTTTCCAGCAGTGCATTTCTAAACCCACTTAGCTTTCTTCCTTTCAGAGAGATTTATTTGAAGAATTTTGGAATAAATGCCCAAACACGTTGGTTATCAGCTGAAGCAGTAGCAACTCTACCAGATACTTTTCCCTCTACAATTCATCCTAATATTTGCTCCTTCTTAACACAGCACATTATGTTTACCCCAGATTCAGACTGGGCAAGTCCATTAATCGTAATATCCTCTTTTTTTTTTTTTTTTTTTTTTAAACAAAGCTGCAGTAAAACTGCCAGAATGTGTTACTGTCTCTGCTTCCCCCTTTTAAAAACGATGATTCATATTTAGAGCTCAAGAAAGCAAGTAACCAAAACGCTCTTAAAATGATCAGAGCCGGCAGGCACCGTAGAACTCTCAGAGCTGTGCCACTATCCCACTTGACCAGCAGCATGCCAATGCTACCCCAATCCTAGGCACCCCTCACTGCTCTGCCAGAGCCCCTTGGTCCTCATTTGCAGCACCCCTAGAGCTCCAATCCCACCCCTCCCTGAATACATCCCCAGACCCCTAAATCCCAAATGGCTGTCACTGCAACTGTACAATGCGCAGGCTGTCTCTCTTCAAGAGGCCAAGTTACATGCTACAGGTTGTCCTACACACAGGCCAAGGTTTAAAAAAAAAACCCAGTTACTTACCTACATTGTAACTGTTATTCTTCGAGATGTGTTGCATTATTTAATCCACTCCAGGTATGCGTGCGCCAGTGCACTCAAGATGGTATGCACACCCCTAGAGTGGAATAGACGTGGGCAATCCCTGGAAGAGCACATTTCTACCTTGGGATTTAGAGGTTGGGGCGGTATTAGGTAACCAAGTTTTTCCTTTTAACCCTCTTGCCTAGTTTGTTTATTTTTAACACCTCAAACTATTGAGGCAGTGACGACATAACCCTGTGATCTCAAAGCCACCTCAGCACCAGGTAACTAACTGCAATGCTGCATTTAGGACAAAGATCTTTTATTTCAGACAAATGAGTTATTTGGGACACATTTCCTGGTTTTCTGTTGCTTTTTAGGCGATGGCAGCAAAATCAATCACAGGAAGAGGACTCACAAGTGGCGGGGGACAGGAAATAAAAGTACTTTCAAATGTTCCTAGGCAGCAGGAGATGCTCAGGAATGATCTGCAAGGGGGAGAAACTGAAAACATCTTGCATTTACTCAAGCTGGCTTCTGCCTCTATTCCTGTTGGAGTTCTGTTATCGACAAAGAGAGTCCTTTTAAAGCGAATAAAAGTGATATGCACCATGCATGCAGAGGCAAGAGATCAGAGAGATAACTGCTGCCCTTTGTGCCGAAAAAGCAACCCCATGTGGGCAACAGTTACACTGCTGCCAGCGGTTACGACCCTGACATACCACCAAGCCTGCAACTCTGCTCTGGCTTTCAATTCCCACCCCCTGCAGCTCTGGCCACTTTACAACAGTCTTCTATTACAAATTTCAACATTAGTCAATTGCATACGGTTCCTCTGGGAGGTCTGGTGACAATTAGCAGAGCTATATCACCCCACCAGCGACTTCTGACTAACGAAATGGCACATGATTCTCCTCTCTTTCATGCTGGTGTAAACTGCAACCAAAGCGTAACATCACTCTCAGTCAGGTGTGGGAAGGAAATCAGGCCCAAGAGTTAACTTTTGGCATTCCCTTCCCATGTGTTTATTACCAGACCCTACATTACACACCATCATTGCCAATTGCTCTTCTCCAGAAAGGACAAAAACCACATACACCTCTACCTCGATATAACGCTGTCCTCGGGAGTCAAAAAATCTTACCGTGTTATAGGTGAAACCCTGTTGTATCGAACTTGCTTCGATCCACCGGAATGCACAGCCCCGCCCCACCGGAGCACTGCTTTACCACGTTATAGCCGAATTCATGTTATATAGGGTCATGTTATACCGGGGTAGAGGTGTAGCATATTTATCTGCACCATGTTCTGGAGCTAGTTATTTTCCCACAATCAGTGAGCTATATTCCATCATAATCTTGAATTCTCTCTCACCTAACTTTGCCAAAATTTAACCACCTGCCTGCAAATTAGCCTGACAAGAGCCCTCCCAAGACAGGAGATTCCGTCAAACTTGCCATCAAATTAGTCAAGGTATTTCCCGATCTAGGGATTCCCTAGAACAGAGGTTCCCAAACTTTTTTCCCTGAGGCCCACCTGTGGAGCTGCAATAGGCACCGCGGCCCACTATTAACATGCATCCATCAGGTAGAGAAGCACCCTGGGGCATGCATGGCCCCTTGTCTCAGCAGAGACTGGGGTCAGCAAGAGGACAAGGGGGACATGCACACAGCAGGTGCCACAGCCAGTCCCCACTGACACCCTCCACCTCAGCAGCGTGTTGAGTGCCTTGAGCTGGTCACCTGGCAGCCCTACACCTCAGTCACCCACCCAGCACCCTGGTGCACCTCACAGACACCCCCTGCCCAGGAAGGGCTTGGGGGCTGCCAGTGCTGAGCAAAGACAGGCGCTCAGGTCGGGCCCGACTGTTACCTTGATGGTCCCAATCATCCACCACTAATCCTCGATCCCTATGAGGACTGTGGGGCTGATACTCCAGGGGGCCGACAGCCACACATTGGGTGAGGCAGCTCGGGAGTGGGGCTGGCCACGAACCCTCCTGCCTCCTTCAGCCGCCATGGGAGCCACCACTTCTCGGAGCCGGCCCCTTCTATTGACCCTCTGCCTCCATTTCACCCTCCAGGGGCGCTGGGCTCCTCTAGCCCTGGACAGGGGCCACCACTCCACCAATGTATAGTTTGGGGGGCAATGCCCCACCATGCCCCCCAACTCCGCCCATGGTGGACCATGCAGGACTGTGTTGCAGCCCACCTTTCGGCCGTGGCCCACACGTTGGGAACTCCTGCCCTAGAAGGGCTGTCTGGACTTTCAGAGTCTCTCAGAGTCTTTTTGACCTGTCATAGCTCAAAAATACTTGGATCTAAACTCCCAACATTTGTATTCCAGAGATGGCTGAGTGCTTTTCACTAATGTGGGGGTGGAGGGAATAGTTATAATTAGTTCTGGGGGAGGTATAAGCACTTTAAGTTGTGTGCATGTTTCCAATGTACAATGCTCTCCTTCTGACACTCTCAGCCCCTGCTTACAGACTTCCTAAAGGCCGACTCCATAGCTACTGTGCCATATTCTCCTCAGGTCCATAGCCACATGTGCCTTATGTTCCTTGTACCACTTACTCCTGGGGGAATTCTGCACTACTGCGCATGCACAGATTTTTTCCCATGTTTCCCTGCAGATTTTTTTTCTCCTCACAAAATACATTCTGCAGGAGAGGCACTACAGTTACACCTTTCGACCACCAGGTGCTGCTGTGGCACCAGAACAGAGGGCAACCAGCTCACCGGCCATAGCAGCTAGCCATGGAGAGGAAGGAGGTGGTCGCGTTCCTCACAGCATCCGGCCCGCAGGGCCAGGCGAGGAGGCAGAGGATGAGGCGGGGGGACAGACAGAGCAGGGCACACGGAGCTGCTGGAGAGGTCACATAGATTGGGGTTCAGAACGGCTAGTGGTGGGGACATACTGGGGCGGGAGCTGAATAGGAGTGGGGTTGCAGGGCCACATGGGGACAGAAATGGAGGGGGTAGCGGTGGGACATATGGGAACAGGAGCAGATGTGCCCGACTAAATGGGAGAGGCTAGGGGTCAGCTAGTGAATGCACGGGGGAAGCGCCCCAACTCCCTAACAACCCCCCAAAAAACCCTGTTCCATATTTCTCCCACCCACATCCAACAACCCTCCAGGTTCACCCCCAGGCTTCTTCCCAGCTTCCTTCTCCCTCAGCTCCTTCATTACCCCTGACTCCTCCAATTCTTTATACTGCTTCTACAGGGTGCGGGAAATACATTTCTGTAGTGTAGTTAAAATGAAGTATTCCTCACAGTTCTGTATTAATATACTTAGTGAGGAATCTATTTGTCAAAAATCATTTCTTGAATCTTTTTTGTTATCTGTATTGTTACAAACATACTTGCTGAGAGGTATTTTGAAATAAATTACCAAAATAATTGAAACTGGTGTGATTATATTGTGTTATTTTGACAAATAAAATATGCAGAATTTTAAAATAGTGTGCAGAATTTTTAATGTTTTGGTGCAGAATCCCCCCAGGAGTAACCGCTGCATGCACATCTTATAGCTACAGACATTCTAAAGCCAGCTTCAGAACAAGCAGGTCATGCCGGCTTTAGAATGTTCATAAGCAAGCCAAAGATTTCTCCAACAATATTTTAATTTATGACCCTTGTGTGCTACTAAAATTTATTTTACCACCACCACATCAGTTCTGCAAGATGTCCAGAACCAATATTTACATCTCTGACATCCACTGAGTGTGTCAGACACTCTTACAAAGCCTGTCAAATCAAATCCAAAGAACTTCAGGGAAACAACATTTTTTACCCTTACTGAAGGTTGAAAGTCAGAACCTTCTACATACAGGTTTATATGAACTCCAATTGCCCAGCCTGAATGAACAAAACATGCTCATGCACATAGAAATCCTGGCCCGATTGCCAACCTGCCATACAGTTTGTAAGGTGTGTACTTTTACCTGAATGAGTTTACAAAAGGAATTTAAAGAGTCATCTTAAATTTAGAAAAGCTGCAGAATTTGTTCAGTATGTATGTAAATAAATATTTTTCACCAATATGTAGGCCTGTCTATACTAATAAAAATTTACCAGTATAACTATTTCTTAGGGTGGGGTGATTTTTTATTGATGTTTCACTGGTTAAAGCTCTTGTGTGGATACAGTTATATTGGTATAAAGGTGACTTGTACCAGTCTCCTCCCACTACAAGAATAGTTACAACAGTATTAAAGTACCTTTCTACTGGGGCCATGTCTACACTACAGACTTCTGCCAGCATAGCTGTGTCAGTTAGTATGAAGAGGTGTGATTCCCCAATCGACACAGCTATGCCAGCAGAAGCCTCTAGTGAGGACATAATTATACCAACAGAATTGTGTTTTTACAGTGTAGCTTGTTTTGCTCAGGATGTGTATGAAATAAGTTATACCAGTAAAAGCACACCTTTGGCCAGTATAAGCTACATCCACACTAGGATCAGTATACCTGTACTGGTAAAGAACCCCTAGTGTGGACATGGTCCAATATACTAATATAAATGCATCCAGTCTAGAGGGTTGTACCACTTTGACTACAGCGCTACACTTCAGAGTTGTACAGCTTCCTTCCATACTACCACTGGTTCTTACCACATAAGACCCACAATTGAGGATTCTATGCTTAAAAGGTTCATATCTGTCCGTGGGGGAGCTGAGTGTCTGATATCTTTGTATTTGGAGGCATGTGTCCCTTTGAAAGGCAGTGTGGAATGAGCACACCCAGCTTTTGTATATTATAACCAAGTACATGTTTTTCAGTGGACTGCATGTGACCCTAAAAAAACTAGGAGTCATGGGAACATGTGATATAAACAGATGCAGTCTGGTTCAAGTGATACAGAAGCACGCGACCCCTTCAAGATGAGTACGGTAGCCTAACCACTACCACGTTTTGGGAGTCACTCATACTGAGTATTCTTCAACATCGCACCTTAGCACCAAATCTCTAGGTTTTCTAGCAATTGCTTTTTTGGTTTAGGATGGGAATTCCAGGTGTAAATAACTCTATAGAAAATGTTTTCAGACCTGTTACTGGCCTAAACTTTCAGCCTTTTCCTCAATCAAGTGTTTTACCTGGGACTAAGAGCAAAACACGCAATGCTTCAACAAGAATGTACGAAAGGCACATGGACTCAACTGCACTGACATATCCATAGATTACTTTGCTTTCCACACAAAATTCAGCCTTTTTCACCTTGAGCCTGCAGCCTTGCCCAAACGGCACAAGACTGGAGCTAGGAGGTGCATTTCAATCTCGTTCTGACACTGATTTGCTTTGTGACTTTGCAGAAGTTTATATCTGACCCTCAGTTTCCTCATCTGTAAAGTGACATTTATCTGCTTCACAAGGGTATGTAGGTGCTATCAGCCAGTGACTGAGGTAGGACTACGACGTGGGAGGTGCCGCCTACCACTCCAGCACTTACTCATCTAGACCACAAGGCCCCTAGCAATGCACCATCTTCTCAGCATAGATTTTACATTATTTAGAAAATCTGCATCTGCTGACGGCAAGCTTCCTAGAATACATACTCAATTCTAGGCCAGGCCATTTTGGAATTCCGACAAGCCAGCAAAGGTTAAAACGTGTTGAAGGGGATCTCGCCACTTCATGTTTTTGCAGGTACACACCCTGGAGTTTTGAAGAAGTTAGAGAAGGTTTCACAGCCAGCATCTAATGGGAAGGTAAAGCTAATCGTAACTATGGAAAGAGCGGAGTCTCCCCATCATTTACCTCTCAGGTCATTATGTTTTAGCATGTACCTTAATAGAAGTCAGCATCAGTTATACACTTTACTCTAGGACCATGGTTTTCAACCTTTTTTCATTTGCAGACCCCTAAAAAATTTCAAATGGAGGAGCGGACCACTTTGGAAATTCAACCTGTGGTCTACGGACCCCTACCAGAGATTTTTTTAGACTGAAAACTGACTGAACAGAATGCAACTATAAATGTTGCACATGCTCGGCATGTCATTTGATCCAGAGTGAGAAAGAGCGCTAAACTGTGGGCTTCTAAAGTAACGACAACACTTCCGGGTTTTGACCTGTAGGGGGGGTATTCACATAGTTTTCATTGATCAGAAAAATGGAATGCCTTTTCTGGAATCTGAAACTTTATTTTCATAGTCACCTTTTGTGGACCCTTAGGTAGCCTGCAGACCCCCTGAGGTCCACAGACCACAGGTTGAGAACCACTGCTCCAGGATTACATGCAGACACTTTCTACATTATAATAAAAGCAGAACATTACCAGTAAAAAGCAATTTTGTCCCCAATTTTCTTTTCGTTGACATTTCTATCCAACAGGTTGTAGCAGATGTTGGTTGTAGCCCCTTTCATCCATTCAATAAAGATTTTTCCTTTTGTCACATCGAAATTGTACTTCAGAAAGGGTCCAGAGTGTTGGCTCCTCCAGTAAAATTCCTTAGCAATGTCATCCCAAAATTCTGCAAAAGTAATAGTCAAATCTTAAGTGACAAAAATGGATCAAGACACATTTAACATCTGAAGATAAAATTCAATGGTCCTTGATAGGAAACAAAAATAGGGTCAAATTCAGTGGAGGCTGCAAATCTTCTACACTTCAGCCTTTACCACCCTCATCAAGTCCCTCTCTAATACTCACTCTTATACTAAATTGGTTCAACTGAGATTACAAGACATGGTGGTGCAGTTGCAACCAACCTATTCTTCAAGTATGTGAAAGCATTTTACCTTCTTCCAAAATTTGGAGATAATAGGTTACATTTCAAACTGGCAATTTCTTCTAATGTTCAAGAGATCCATCTCCAGCTGTGTCCTCACACCATGCAGATTGTGTAACACGCCCACTCTTTCCAAAACGAAACCCCACCCCTTTTTCAAGAAGCAGATTTTTCCACTATCCCACTCTGAGCTTCAAATCACGGTGAGTAATTCCTGAGAACACCACCATTTCCTGTCGTTTTTGAAAACTAACCGTATGTCCATTATATGGACTGGTTAATATGAGCTCAGATATGGACAGCACCACCCTCACTGACAGGTTTAGACGCACAGGCATTTACCCAAGAGAATGTTTGACACAACATGCACAGTTCTGATGAAAAACTCTACACCTACTTATACTGTGCAAGCAGAGTACTTTGCATTTAGTTATAAGGAAGTCTCAAAACAGAGTGACAGCCCTGGGAAATGTACCGAGTACATTACATCTGAGAACAACAGAGAGATACCTGTGAGGTGTAGCCTAGGAGAGCATAGGAGATGGCATGCAGAGACAGTGGGAGGTGACTAACAGCCAGCCTACTTCCACTAGCAAATGCCTCCTCAATGACCTCCTCAAAACCCATATTTGTCCCTCCCCACTGCCAAACCATACAAAATACTGCTGTTAAGACAATTCCCCTCATGCCCAGTTTCCACCATAATAATCCTCTCCCCCCATCTTTCAATCCCTCCCTTCACTATATCAAATTCAAGCTTGTTACCACCTTCGAAGCCCTGTGTAACTCTGCCCCCTCTACCCGTGACTCATTCCCTGTCCTCCCCGGACCTTCCACCTCACTACCTGTTTGCCAGCATCTGACACAAATGTCCGTGCTTTCCTCCACACCGCATCTAAGGTTCAGAAAATCCTTCCTGAGTTTATGTCAAGCCTTTCCTCATGCCCAACCCTCCAGGAGAGGGATCCTCTAGGGTGCTGTAGGGGATCGATCTTGCCACTTCCTGAAGCTTTGAAGCTGTTAGAGAAGGTTTCACAGCCTGTTTCTAATGAGAAGCTAACTCTAATCGTAACTATGTCACGCCTAAGTAACTTAGACATTTAAATATATTTGTGGTGTTGACGCAAATGGATATTAGTTGCTCATACACCATAAATCTGCCCAGCTGATGAACTGTGCCTTCCTGTTTGAAAAAGATCTAGTGCACAGTGGGCACTGCAGAAATACTAATACAATTATTATATTTTTCCCACCCACAAAGATAAGGCTCATTCTAGGGAGAGGTAGAAAGGCAGGGTTGGGGTGGCAGTCACCAGCATTCTGGCATACTCTCCTTTCCAACCAGTCGCAGCAAGATCACTCTCAAGCAGTTTTGCTTCCTCGCACTGCATAAGACAGCCCTTGGGCAGCACCACAGGGCAGTGGCTCCGGCATGGGACTGCAGCCACAGACCCAAGTTCCCTTCCCAGCAGCGCTTCTAGCAACGTGCCTGCTGCCCGGGAAGTAAGAGCTTCTGTACCTCAGATTCTCCTTCTTTAACAGAGGTAACAGTGCTCACTCGCCTGGGTAAAGCCCAGCCCTGAGGCTGAAAAGCGCTCCCTTCCTCCCGCCCCACGCTGGCAGTGCCCTGCTGCATGGAGATCGGAGGGGAAGGATTTGAGGTAACGAACAGAGAACGGGTTTCAGTTTTAGAAAACACCGTCTGGCTTTACAGCCAGGGTTCCCCTAGGCAAACACAGGGCGGAAGGCCCTGCTCTGAGGCACAACGGTGCATAACTAGCACAGGGCTTAATGTGTGCCAGGACCGAGCCCCAGCACCTCTGGGCTTGGCGGTCAATTGTTAAAGTAAAAACACCCCGGGAGCCCCGCACCGCCTTCGCTCCAGAGGAAGCGCTGGTCAAGCGCACCAGAGGCTCTGCTCTGGTTCAAGCAGCAAGAGCCCAACGGGCACCTCGGCCCGCCAGGCGGGAGGGTCCGGCGGAACTGCCCGCACTCGTCTCGGTGCGAAGCCCAGCGCCCGCCGCCGCACGCTGGTTTTACCCCGCGCCTACAGGCCCGGGGCTGGCCGCAGCCGAGGGCGGCTCCAGCTCAGCTCTGCCCCGCGGGCCCCTGGCACACTAGGGCTGCACCCGGCTCCTGCCCCGGGGGCTCCCGCCCAGCACAGGCCCAGCAGGGCAGCGGGGTCCCGCCCCAGCCCGGGGAGCGGCCGGGCACCGCTGGGCCGGGGCTCCGTGCCCAGGCAGGCCTGGCCCCGCCCCGGCACTCACCGTGCGGCTCCTCCACCGAGCGGCGGTAGCGCTCCCGGTAGGCGGCCAGGCTGGGCACGTGGGCCTCCAGCACCAGGCTCTGCGGCGCCCGGAACAGCCCGTCGCGCTCGGCCGGCAGCGCCATCCTCCTGCCGGGTAGCGGGCAGGGCACTGAGCGGGGCGCGCCGCACCGCTTCGGAGCCGCCCGGGGAGTGAGGCGGGCGGGCGGACCCGTCCGGCAGGGCCCGCCCCTGGAGCCGCCCCCCCGGACCAGCGCGCCAGGGGAGCCCGGGCCGGGAAGCCTCCGCCTGGGGGCGCTTTGCCCCACCCCCGGGAGTAACCTGCCCCCGGGGCAGTGCCGCGGCGGGACTCAGCCCCTCGGGGCGCTGCACAGAGTACCCCGTCCCACGGCACTCCGCCCCCCATGACACACCCCCCCCCCAGTGTTACTACTTACTGTACACCCCCCCCGTGTCATTGCGCAGGGTTGGCTATGGTCTCCCCCTGGAACCGTGTCTGAGCGGGACTCCCTCCCCCATATTGCCCTGAGCTCAGCACTGTTGAGGAGCAGGGTTTACAGCAGAGCAAAGCAGGAGGGACCAGTCTCCCTCTGCAATTAGCGAAGAGCGGGAGCTGTGAGGACAGCCGCCCAGAGGATTCAGGGGGACTGGGGCAAAGCAATTTCAGGGGCCCCTTCCATAAAAAAAGTTGCAATACTATAGGATACTATATTCTCATGGGGGGCCCTGCGGGGCCTGGGGCAAATTGCCCCACTTGCGCCACCCCCCAAGGGGAAGCCCTGAGAAAAAGAAACATTTAAAAACCTTCTAAATCTCTGCACAAACCCAGTTTTTAGAAAAACTTCTTTTCAAGTCACCTTTACAAGGTATCACTGGTTCTCAGCATCAGCTAGTGCTAAAAGGCACTAAAGCTCGTTAAAAGAGTTGGACAAATATTTTCCGTCAAAACTTTTTTTTGATCGAAAACTAGGGATTTTTAAAAAGCAGAACAAAATCACAGACAATGGCTGCTTTCCTTCAAAATTTGTTGTGGTTTTTTTAATTGAAAAGCTGAAATTAGTCTGCCAAAACCTGAACATGATTTCAGAAGTGTATGGCCAAATATTTGCTGCTTGCTGTGTTTGATTGTTTAAAGAAACAATACAAAAATTCTGCTTAAAAAAAATCCAAAACTTTGGAACCACCTCAGCCCATCCAGTCAGAGATTTTTGCAGGTTTCTGATACTCTGCTGGCTTCCTTGACTCACATCTGTCTCCATAACTTTGGGTTCATTTAGCTTAGAACATAAGACCATAAAAATGGCCATACTGGGTCAGACCAAAGGTCCATCCAGCCCAGTATCCTGTTTACTGACAGTGGCCAATGCCAAGTGCCCCAGAGGGAGTGAACCTAACAAGTAACGATCAAGTGATCTCTCTCCTGCCATCCATCTCCACCCTCTGACAAACAGAGGCTAGGGACACCATTCCTTACCCATCCTGGCTAATAGCCATTAATGGACTTAACCTCCATGAATGCATCTGTTTCCTAGAGACTGGCTCCATGGGGTCCCTCACAAACTGGAGACGGTTACTGTGGGTTTGTCTTTAGTATAACTTATGTACATACTCCACGAACTGAGCATTTGAGCTTGTTCCAGAATCTGGGATGAGCCCATGTTGTGAAAACTGAAATGCTCAAAATAGCACATGCATGTGAATGGACACAGGGTGCTAAAATTAAATTACCCCAGGGGTTCTCAGACTGGGGGTCGGGACCCCTCAGGGGGTCACGAGGTTATTATTGGGGTTGCAAGCTGTCAGCCTCCACCTCAAACCCCGCTTTGCCTCCAGCATTTATAATAGTGTTAAATATACAAAAAAGTGTTTTTAATTTATAAGGAGGGGGGTCACACTCAGAGATTTGCTATGTGAAAGGGGTCATCAGTACAAAAGTTTGAGAACTACTGAATTACCTGAAGAACCTCTGGAGCCTCGGGGAATGCAGGGGAGGGGCGTCTCCCTTAGTAGGGTTGGGAAGGAGGTAGGTGGTGTAGGATATTGCTCTTCTCATGTGATCCCTCCCCCATGGAAAAGATAACAGCTTGGCTCTTTGTGTTAAATAGCTGTCTGCAAGCCTCAAACTGCTGAATGAGCTTTAGGGTAGGGAAGGCTGTGCCTCCCCAAACAGCCTGACCCTGCCCCCTATCCGACCCCCACCCACTTCCTGCCCCCCGACTGCCCCCCTCAGAATCCCTGACCCATCCTGCTCCTTGTCCCCTCACCGCCCCCGCGAGACTCCCTCCCCAACCACCACCCCGGGACCCCACCCGTTCCCTGTCCTCTGACCGCCCCCCCGAACCTCTGCCCTGTCCCTGTGCCCTGACTGTCCCCAGGACTCCCTGCCCCTTCTCCACCCCCACTCCCGGCTCCCTGCCATGCTGCTTAACTCCGCCTCCCCCCTCTCCCAGAGCCTCCGCACACCGTGTCCAAGAGCTGCCCTGGCCCCTGGACAGCGCTGCAGCGGCCTGGCTCCAGCAGGTCCCCGGAGCTCACAGCCCCGCCCCTTTACCATGTGGCTCTGAGCGGGGCGGAGCTCAGGCCCCGCTAGAGCCACGCTGCTTTAGCTTTGTCCAGGGCCACTCCTGGACGCGGCGCGCTGAGGTGCCGGGGGATGGGGGAAGGCAGAGGTGCATTCTCTTGGGGGCCCCTGCGGGGCCCAGGGCCTGGGGCAAATTGCCCCACTTGCCCCGCCCCCCCAGGCGGCCCTGGCTGTGAGTGTGCTCTCCCCTGCACCCTGACCACATGCAACCTCTGCTGAAGACAGTGACCTCCAGCAAGGCCCCACTGCCTTAATTTCAACTATTAATGACACCCCACACTGATCAGGGGGCTGACTGCACAATCCTCATAGCACTCAGACCAACTTCACGATCCCCATTGCAGGGGCAGGGAGCAGAGGCACAGGATACTGAAGTGACATTCTCAGGAAGTCAGTGGTAGAGATGGGCTGGGAGGAGAGGTGCTCTAGATCCCAGCTCCAAGCTCCCTCCATGGCATCCCACTGCCTGTCTAGGGAAAGAGAACTACTTGGGTAAAGTCCATTTTCATTGCATTATTATACTCCTAGTATAGCACCTTCACCTGCTCTTTGTGGGCTTGACACCACCCACCTTCAACAATCCTCTTGGCTAAAATCCCATAAACAAAGCTGATGACTTTAATTTCTAAAATTGGAGGTCTCATCCCCAACCGAGCTACTGCACAGGAGTTAATAGAGTTGTCCTTAATTACTTAGAAACCATTAGGCTGATGCCCTTTCATGATTTCAAAATGTCAAATGTAGGTGCTCTTCTGTTATCAGTGGCCTGCAATGAGTGTAGCATATTTGAAGACTGACTTAAAGGAAACCTGGACATGAATGTGGTCAATCTTTCATTCAATCTATTATATAAGTGTCTTATATTGCATTGTGAACATATAACAAGGTAATAAATCTGAAACAAAAATAATAATAGAAGGGAAATAGAGGGGAGATGCTTTGTAACCAGGCTTAAGATGGTCCTGGAATACCCTTGACTGGATTCTGGGCTCACTCTAGCAATGAATAGCCACTGAAATCAATGTAATTACACTAATGCACGGTGTGAGATCAGAATCATTCACAAGCACGTGAGAGGCTTGCACCACATCTTCAAGAGAGAGGAGAAGGCTGGGGCTGTGGAAGTATCATCTCCCAGGAGCCACAAGGAGCTGGGAGGCTGGCTATGATTTCCTGCCCATCAGTTGTTAAGTTTTACCTTTCTCTGTAAAAGCTTCCCAGTGCCATGAACCCATCCACTAGGATAGGCTTGAGTAATATAGGTTCTGAATAGGCCCTTTTCATTTCATGTTTCGTCTGCTGCCTTGGTTTTGTCTTTTAAACAGTTCATGCTACGAATAACATTTCCTTTAACTGCACAATATTTGAGAGCGCCAACATTGCTTTTTCAGAAGTTTGTTATGTGAAAGGCAATGTGGTCCAGGCACTGCACTTGGTGTCAGAAGATGTAGGTTCTGTTCTCAGCTTTGACACTGACCTAGGGCAAATCTGCCTTTGTTTTCCCTCCCACGGTTTGTCGGTCTTGTCTATTTAGATTGTCATTTGCACAGTGCCTGGCCCAATAGTCCCCCATCCTCATTTGGGGCCTCTACTGTATAATAAACAATAATGTTATGAACAGGGCTGCTCTGATCACATTAGCTAGGCATATAGCAGAAAGTTTCAAAGTCTGGATCCTTCACCTTTGTGGTACAAAGTTTCATTGTGCCTGAGGAGCAATGTTGTCAACCACAGCCCACATCCTGGAGCTTTATGTCATCTTTTAGATATCTTGGGCCCAGGTGTGGAGCCCCTGCAAGATACGGACTGAGACCTTGAACTTAACTTGATATTCCAGGGGCAGCCATTGTAGAGAGCAGAGGATGGGTGAGATATATGATGTGGTCCATGTTGATGAGGAGACACGGTACAGTGTTCTGTAGTGCTATAGTCCAGACTGGAGGTATATAAATAAACCAGATCATCATCTGCCAGGATGTGACAGAGACTCCTAGCTGAACAGGGTTGGTAGAAAGTGTCACCCATGGACGCTGCTATGTGAGAGCTTAACATCAGTAGGGAATCTAGTAGCAATCCTGAATTGACCAAGTCTGGCTGTGCACCAGCATCTTCAACCAAAGGAAACTGCACCATTGCTGCAAACTCTTCAAAATGCTTTCCTCTGCCCACCAGCATCACTTTTGTCGTATCTGGGTTCAGCTTCACCTATCTATGGTCCCATTCAAGTCAATGGGTATTTTGCCATTGATTTCAATGAGAACAGAGTTAGGCCAATGCTGGACACTTTTGAAATCCCTCCCAGAGTATTTAAAATGCTTTAGCCTTGTCTACCAGCAAGGATTTTGGCAAGTTAACCACTGTTTGGACAGAAAACTGTTGAAAACCCCATATTTATAACCTTGACACAACCTCCTACAACACTCTATGTATTGGCATGCATATCTCCACCACAACAGCACCTACCATGGGTTTCCCAGTCCTAGACTGATCAGAAGTGACCCCAGGCTCCACAGCTTCTACAGAGAAATCACCACTCTCTTTTCCACGGGGAGTAGAACTCCTGTCCTGGTGCTGCACAGTTATATCCTCACAGAAGTAGAGAAAACTCTCCTTCCTCATTCAGCAGCTCTGCAGCCAGATCTTGAGAAGAACCAGGCTGATTGTGGTCCTGACTCAAAAGTGGCAGTTCGTCCAGTAACGTTTGCCAAGGGACTCACACAGCTGCTCATGCTGGGGTGCAGGATGATGGGGCCTCTCCCACTTAGCTGTAGCATTAATTCTGTGCACCGCTGGTCTTGGTCTTTGGCACTCCAGGTGTTTTGCTGGAACACCCCACCCTGTCCCTGGGTCCCTGGAGACACTTTGTGATTCAAAAAACTGTCTCTGAACAAAGAGAGAGATCTGGCCGTACAGCCTGTACAGTGAATATTTTCTGCAAGTGCTGCAATTCCTAGGGAGTTATGAGAGGTTATCTCCTTCTTTTACAATCCCCTGGGTCTCCAGAAGGCCTTTTCAAAATCCCACAACCACTGCTTCAGGGAGCAGTTTGGCTAGGTACCAGAGGGTAGTAACAACTGCAACAGCCATCAGAGTGCTGAGTGTGGATATAGGGCAGAACCTGACATCAAACAGCTAGTGTGAACATCTGCACTATTGCTCTTTCAACTGGTGCAGTCCCACTAGACCCACTCCCACTTTGTTTTTAAACCTGCCAGGTCTTCTTTGCACTTTATAAAGAAGCAAAAAAGGGCACAATCTCCACGTTTAGAAGTCCTCCACAGGTCACCTTATACAGAATAAGGCTGTACACCAGGAAATGTCAGCACTTTGTGTTAGCAACTTAGTTCTGCTGGATTTTGCATTTGCATGGGGAAGGATTAGTTAGATCCCTAACAAGTGCCATTGCTTTGTCCCTCACTCCTTAAACATTAAGCTCTGCACCCTTATGCGTCCCTCCAGCCCCTGATCAGGTTTGCCCTCCCACCCACTGCTGGACACTGTTTCTGCTCACTGTCACCACTGTGAAAAGTTTGCCTTGTCCTGGCTGGTCAGTTTCAGGGCAGTGCATATCTTGTTATTTCACTGGGTGGCATTTGCTGTGCTTGTATTGAATATTTACTGTGCCTTAAAGCTGCAACTGCCTAATAGTTAATCTAATTCAAGATCTGTCCAACAGAACCCTTCTTCTGTATGCAGCTGAGATGGTGGGAAGCACAGAAAGAAGAGCTAGTGTGAAGAGCTGTTAGGATATATAGCCCTCTGTTCGCTTTCTGTTTTGCCTTTTACTTTGGAGTGGCACATCTGTCAAACTGAAATTCTCCACCAAGACCAATGACAGTATGATTTCTATCTAGCAACTGTTCCTCGTGGTAAGCAGGACAGGATAACTTGTCGGAGACAGTGGCAGTCAGCTGTCTGGAACCAAGAATTGCCCAGTATGGCCTGGCCGGTCTGAAGAGAATGTTAGCCCCCTTGGAGTTGCCTCACTTGTCAGTCACATTCTGTATTGCAGTCAGAATAATTCCATTATTGTCCTTCAGTGTTCCTGCATGTCTATCCATCCCTGAGTGCAGGGACACCGATTGAACCTGACTATGTCCAAAACTGTTGCAACAGCTCACATGAGATCTCTGAACAGGGCTCGCTATGTCAGCACAGCCAGCATCCCTGGTGAACCCTGAGACTTCAACCTGCCCCAGGCAGCCACACAACTGCCACCAGAGGCAGCAAATAAGACTTCTTCGTGGAGTCAGATATTCAGTGTAATTAGGCTAGTGTCTCAGGGAGGAAAACAATACACCAAGCCCATTAATAGCTCAGTCACAGAATAAAGGTCGAGGCAGCATTGTCTAGGGGAGTGATTCTCACTCAGACTTTCAGACCTAGCATACCACATCTGAAACTTAGTACTTGGCACCTTGGCACCTTTACTCAATTCCTATTCTGATACCATACTATAGTAAGCCAGCTCACATACCACGGGACTGCCGCCTGCATGCCACAGTGTGAGAACTGCAAGTCTAGTGAATAGAGCCTGGGGCTGGGAGCCAGAAAATGCTGTAAAAAAAACAGGAGTACTTGTGGCACCTTAGAGACTAACAAATTTATTTCAGCATGAGCTTTCGTGAGCTAAAGCTCACTTCTTCGGATGCATAGAATGGAACACACAGACAGGAGATATTTATACATACAGAGAACATGAAAAGGTGGAAGTATGCATACCAACAGGCAGAGTCTAATCAATTGAGATGAGCTATCGTTAGCAGGAGGAAAAAAAACTTTTTGAAGTGATAATTAAGATGGCCCATAGAAGGTGTGAGGAGAACTTAACATAGGGAAATGATTCAATTGGTGTAATGACCCAACCATTCCCAGTCTTTGTTTAAACCACAGTTAATTGTATCTAGTTTGCATATTAATTCAAGTTCAGCAGTCTCTCTTTGGAGTCTGTTTTTGAAGTTTTTTTGTTGCAAAATTGCCACCTTCAAGTCTGTCACTGAGTGGTTAGAAAGGTTGAAGTGTTCTCCCACTGGTTTTTGAATGTTATGATTCCTGATGTCAGATTTGTGTCCATTTATTCTTTTGCGTAGAGACTGTCCGGTTTGGCCAATGTACATGGCAGAGGGGCATTGCTGGCACATGATGGCATATATCACGTTGGTAGATGTGCAGGTGTACGAGCCCCTGATGGTGTGTCTGATGTGATTAGGTCCTGTGATGGTGTCACTTGAATGGATATGTGGACAGAGCTGGCATCGGGCTTTATTGCAAGGATAGGTTCCTGGGTTAGTGTTTATGTTGTATGGTGTGCGGTTGCTGGTGAGTATTTGCTTCAGGTTGGGAGGCTGTCTATAAGCGAGGACTGGCCTGTCTCCCAAGATCTGTGAGAGTGAGGGATCATCTTTAAGGATAGGTTGTAAATCTTTGATGATGCGCTGGAGAGGTTTTAGTTGGGGCTGTAGGTGATGGCTAGTGGTGTTCTGTTATTTTCTTTTTTAGGCCTGTCCTGTAGTAGGTGGCTTCTGGGTACTCTTCTGGCTCTGTCAATCTGTTTTTTCACTTCAGCAGGTGGGTATTGTAGGTTTAAGAATGCTTGATAGAGATCTTGTAGGTGTTTATCTCTGTCCGAGGGATTGGAGCAAATACGGTTGTATCTTAGAGCTTGGCTGTAGACAATGGATCGTGTGGTGTGTCCGGGATGGAAGCTGGAGGCATGTAAGTAAGTATAGCGGTCAGTGGGTTTCCGGTATAGGGTGGTATTTATGTGACCATCGTTTATTAGCACAGTAGTGTCTAGGAAATGGACCGCTTGTGTGGATTGGTCTAGGCTGAGGTTGATGGTGGGATGGAAATTGTTAAAATCTCGGTGGAATTCCTCGAGGGCTTCTTTTCCATGAGTCCAGATGATGAAGATGTCATCAATGTAGCGCAAGTAGAGTAGGGGTGTTAGGGAACGAGAGTTAAGGAAGCGTTGTTCTAAGTCAGCCATAAAGATGTTGGCATACTGAGGGGCCATGCGGTACCCATAGCAGTGCCACTGACTTGAAGATATATATTGTCCCCAAATGTGAAATAGTTGTGGGTGAGGACAAAGTCACAAAGTTCAGCCACCAGGTTAGCCGTGATATTATCGGGGATACTGTTCCTGATGGCTTGTAGTCCATCTTCGTGTGGAATGTTAGTGTAGAGGGCTTCCACATCCATAGTGGCCAGAATGGTGTTTTCTGGAAGATCACTGATGGATTGTAGTTTCCTCAGGAAGTCAGTGGTGTCTCGAAGATAGCTGGGAGTGCTGGTGGCATAGGGCCTGAGGAGAGAGTCCACATAGCCAGACAGTCCTGCTGTTAAAGTACCAATGCTTGAGATGATGGGGCGTCCAGGATTTCCAGGTTTATGGATCTTGGGTAGCAAATAGAATACACCTGGTCGGGGTTCCAGGCATGTGTCTGTATAGATCTGTTCCTGTGCTTTCTCAGGGAGTTTTTTGAGCAGATGGTGTAGTTTCTGTGCTCTGCTGACTCACTGGATGGCCTTGGGAAAACACCTTAACTTCTGACTCCTCTCTAAAGTAATAATGAAACGGGGAAAAGGATGTGGTAATACAACATTACGGTTATAAGTTTAACCTCAGAAAAACAGAGATTGCACAGGTTAAAGTTTGCATAGTGACCTTAAGTCACCCACATTGCCCATGCTGTGTACACAGCTAATAACCTCACTTGTCACTAAAAATAATACAGATGGGTGAGTTAATGTTGTTATGAGAATCTTCACTTTTGTTTCCCTGGTCTTTCTGTGTTTATGTATATGTAAGCTCAGTGTTGTTATGTATGCAATGTGTTGGTTTATGTAAATATGTTACCTTAATGTTACATGACTGTAAGGGTTATTTTTCTATTAATTTCCTTGAGTTTTGTAAAGAAAAAGCAGAAAGAAGCTGCCCTGGAAAGTTGTATCACTTTAACTGTACTGGGGTAGGTGTGGCTGCACATACACCCCCCCCCCCCCAGTGTGGATGCACTTCTTTTGGTATCAAGATGCTCAGGCTGTGTCTAGACTTCAAATACTACAGCAGCACCATTGCAGCACTTCAGTATAGACACTTACACAGTGACTGGAGGGCTTCTCCAGTCGCTGTAGTTAATCTACCTCCCCGAGAGGTGATAGCTAGAATTCTTCTATCGAACTAGTGCTGTTTACACCAGGGCTTAGGTTCGCTCAACGACATCACGCAGGGTTTGGATTTCTCACACCTCTGAACGACCTAGCTATGCCAATGTACTTTTTCAGTGCAGACCAGCCCTTATACTGGTATAACTTATTCCCATATGGGCGGCGGGGAGGGGACTATGCTATATATGTATAAGGGCTGGTCTGCACTAGAAAATTAGATCAACCCAGCTACATTGCTCAGAGGTGTGAAAAGACACATCCCTAAGCGATATAGTTAAGCTGATTTAAGCCTCCTATTAACTACAACGACAGGAGAACAACCCCTCCCTACGCCCCCCCCCATCAGCTTATAGTGTCTACATTGAAGCATTACAACAAGTTTGTTACCATCACCTACGATAAACCTCATTACGTCCCTGTCAGTAAACACCACATTGACACCATCACCATTGAAATAAAGACAGATCAGAACAGACGTGTCTCATTTCGCTTTGGCAAGGTGATTGTCAAGCTGCATCTGCGTCCGCAGAGAGCATGAGGTTTCTAAAAAGCAAAACACTATTATGGCGATCCCAAAAAATTATGGCGACCCCACCATCTACAGGAGCTATTACAAAGCCCAGGCTGGATACACCCTTCCTGGATATCATGGGGCCCCCGTGATGTACGGGGCTGGTGTGGGTTTAATAATCTCTAGCCCCTTCCTCAAAAGCGGTACGGCTTTTCAAAAGAGGCTACGAAATATTCCACCCACACCAGCCCCGTACATCAACAAGCCCTAAAGTAACTGTATCCTGGTATAACAGTGTCTACACTAAGGGTTGTAGCAGTATAACTATATGGGTAGGATTACACCCATAACCAGCAGAGTTAAAGTGGTGTAATAACTGCATGTGGACCTGGGCTGAGTGTTCAGTGGTTCCAGGAAAGCTTTGAATTTCCCATATGGCGATGAGTGGGGAGGTAAATTATGTAGTTCTTAGTGCACTGTGATGAATGGGGTGAGGGAAGACGCAGTGCTGAATCATTCCTGGGGAGCATTGGGTGGCCGGGTGAGCTCATCTCTGTGCTGTTATTGTTTAACTGAAGGCATTTTTCTGACAAATCTGGGGGTATGTCACTATGGAAACCATGCTGGCACTGCCCCTCGGGCAGACACAGCGTGCGCTGCCAGACAGGGATTTCCGCTAGTCTGGGAGCAGACCTCCCCAAAGGACACTCGCTGTGCTGTGAGAGTGCTGGGCAACAGCAGCTGTACCAGCACTCTGATCACTGCATCCCCAATTAAATCACCCCGAGTAGACCTGAGGGACTGAGCTGTGCCTAGCTGACAGATTAGATTGGGCTGGGGTGAGTTAGAACACTAATTAGTTCATTAGCTCAGGGAGTAGAAGACACAGGAAGGAAGTGGAAAGGGGGAGAAAGAGCTTGAGTGCATGGAAGCCAAGACAAAGTTCCTCCCTCTCCACTCTGTGGTCTAAGGGGCTGAGGAATCCTATGCATTATAGACAATGTGCTGCCCAATGCTGTAAAGGCGATGGGGAAAGTGAACCACACATGGAGTTCACAAGCAGAGTCTCCTAGCGGTCTGCGTGGGCCGAAGGGGTGCCCTTGTACACATGCCAGCAGAAGCTCTCTTCTGTCTGCTTAGCCGTGGCCACACTGGGGTGGTGTCAGCACAGCAGCGTCACGGGGGGAGGGAGGGGATGTGGTTTTTCACATCCCTGATTGACATAGGTCAGCCAGTATAAGCTTTAAGTGTAGATGAGGCCTAAGTTTACAGGGCAGCATTAGAGCATCTCAGAAAGTGACAGAGGAAGCCAACAGCACCAGAAAAAGACAGCAAGTGAGGCCTCAATCCTGCAGACATTGAGTTGGATGGGAAGAGTTTAAAAAACGGAAGAAGGAAGATCCAGGGAACTACAGGCCAGTCAGTCTCACCTCAGTTCCTGGAAAAATGATGGAAAAGGTCCTCAAGGAATCAATCCTGAACCACTTAAAGGAGGGGAAAGTGATCAGGAACAGTCAGCATGGATTCACCAAGGGCAAGTCATGCCTGACTAACCTAATTGCCTTCTATGATGAGATAACCGGCTCTGTGGATGAGGGGAAAGCAGTGGATGTGCTATTTCTGGACTTTAGCAAAGCTTTTGATACAGTCTCCCACAGTATTCTTGCCAGCAAGTTAAAGAAGTATGGGCTGGATGAATGGACGGTAAGGTGGATAGAAAACTGGCTAGATGGTCGGGCTCAACGAGTAGTGATCAATGGTTCCATGTCTAGTTGGCAGCTGGTATCAAGTGGAGTGCCCCAAGGGTCGGTGCTGGGGCCGGTTTTATTCAATATCTTCATTAACGATCTGGAGGATGGTGTGGACTGCACCCTTAGCAAGTTTGCAGATGACACTAAACTGGGAGGAGTGGTTGATACGCTGGAGGGTAGGGCTAGGATACAGAGGGACCTAGACAAATTAGAGGATTGGGCCAAAAGAAATATGATGAGGTTCAACAAGGACAAGTGCAGAGTCCTGCACTTAGGACGGAAGAATCCCATGCACTGCTACAGACTAGGGACCGAATGGCTGGGCAGCAGTTCTGCAGAAAAGGACCTAGGGGTTACGGTGGACGAAAAGCTGAATATGAGTCAACAGTGTGCCCTTGTTGCCAAGAAGGCTAATGGCATTTTGGGTTGTATAAGTAGGGGCATTTCCAGCAGATCGAGGGATGTGATCATTCCCCTCTATTCAGCACTGGTGAGGCCTCATCTGGAGTACTGTGTCCAGTTTTGGGCCCCACACTACAAGAAGGATGTGGATAAATTGGAGAGAGTCCAGCGGAGGGCAACAAAAATGATTAGGGGGCTGGAGCACATGACTTACGAGGAGAGGCTGAGGGAACTGGGATTGTTTAGTCTGCAGAAGAGAAGAATGAGGGGGGATTTGATAGCTGCTTTCAACTACCTGAAAGGGGGTTCCAAAGAGGATGGATCTAGACTGTTCTCAGTGGTAGAAGATGACAGAACAAGGAGTAATGGTCTCAAGTTGCAGAGGGGGAGGTTTAGGTTGGACATTAGGAAAAACTTTTTCACTAGGAGGGTGGTGAAGCACTGGAATTGGTTACCTAGGGTGGTGGTGGAATCTCCTTCCTTAGAGGTTTTTAAGGTCAGGCTTGACAAAGCCCTGGCTGGGATGATTTAGTTGGGGTTGGTCCTGCTTTGAGCAGGGGGTTGGACTAGATGACCTCCTGAGGTCCCTTCCAACCCTGAGATTCTATGATTCTAAGCCCAGTGCATAAGGGTTTGCATCTTTGGGAGGATTATGCTTTGTGTGTTTCCATAAGAGAGACTCCCTCACCTGCAAACTGTTCCAGCAGCGGCTCCTGAACTGGGCCAGGCCTGGACACTGGATATGATGAGGTTACAGGCAGGCGGAAGTAGGTTCAGCCCCTTGCCTGTTTTTATGGTTGCAGTCACGTTCAGGGGAGAACATTTTGGACTGTGGACGTGGTCTTCGATGAACATCTCTCCAAAACAAAGCAAACACTCATAGGGATTGAGCTGACATACCAGGGTAGGGTGACCAGATGTCCCGTTTTTAAAGGGACAGTCCCGTTTTGGGGGACTTTTTCTTATATAAGTGTAACCCTTCTGCTGGTCTGAGTTGGCAGCAACAAGGGCTGGGTTCAGTATCTAGGGATTCCATTTCAATAACACAATGCAAAACCGGCTTGAACCCCCACCCAGTGACCTGGGACAATTACATACCATCCCCTGGGTGCCTCTAGGAGGCAATACTTCCCCTCTCACAAGCACGGAGTTTGAGTGTAGCAAAATCCTTTTAATAAAAGAGGGAAACATTGCGGCATTATGTTGGGGAAACACCACAAACAGGATTCATAACACAAATCGTCAGCAAAAGACTCACCCCCAAGCTAGCTTGGCAGGTCCTTTTCCCCTCAGGGTCTTAAGTCCAACCACCCAAAAGATCATCTCAAAATCCTAAAGTCCAACACCCCATGAGTCCCTTGAGTCCAGCACCCAAAAATCCCCCCAAAATTCCAACCACCCAAAAGTCTCTGTCCCTGGTCAGTGCAGCCCCAGAGTTCAAAAGTTTATCTGCAGAGCTCTACACACTGTGTTAAGAGGCACCTTATGTGGTCCCAGGCCAACTGCCCCGCCTCTCCGGGGGGTTCTGCTGCAGCCTTCACCACAAGCCACGCCACGCCACAAGTTGTCCTGTGAGCTGCTCCCACCAAGACATGCACTGCTCCGCCCCGCTCCACTCGCCATCCTGCGGGGCCGCTCCAACCCGCCCGCAAACTGCTCAGCTCAGCTCCGCATCCAATGGGCCGTTCCAACCCGCCTGCAAACTTCTCAGCTCAGCTCCGCTCCACTCCACTCACCATCCCACGGGCCACAAACTGCTCAGCTCTGCTCACCATCCTGCAAAACTGCTCTGCCAGCCACTTTGAAATATATCTTCAGGCTCCTCCACTAGTCAGCACACCACGCAGTGATCTCAGCTCCCAGAACTGTTAGCTCTTTAGTGATTTCAGCTCATAGTAGGAGAGTCCCAGTGCTGGTGCACCATTGGCCCAAAATGAATTCAGCACAGCAGCCTGCAACTAAACCCTTAATAGAATCAAAATTAGTTCTGCTATTCCACAGTGGAGAGAGGAGGAGATGCAATCAGTGTTTCACATCCTCAAAAACAGCCCATACCATCCAGTATAAATACTTACCCCCAGTCTTTCTCAATTCCCTAGGGCATTGGAACCCATGTCCCTTGTCTAGCGAGTGCTACTTAGTTGATGGTGAGACCCTCTGTCATAAAACAGTTTTGTAGTCCTTCATTCACATAATCAGGGTAACAACACTTTATTCCTTCTGCCCCAATAACAGAGAAACCGGGGATCCCACAGCTGTCAAAGTGACCATTTTGGGCTGCTGTGGGCTCATGCTAGGCAGGGTGGGTGTGCCTATGCAAACCAGATCAGCCCCTAAAGTTCTTTTCCACACTTGCCACAATTCACCACCAGATGTCAGGGTAGAGCTCATCCTGACTCTGCTTACATTGGTGCCTATTACCCTCCACCCCCATCCCATTTTTTCACAGTTGCTATCTAGTCACCCTATACCAGAGGCATCTGCATGGCTTTACTAATATATCGGAGAGCAAGATGGAGAGATTTATTTCTCTGAACTGGAGGCTATAAGAGAAGCAGGAAATAGAACAGAATAGAGATGAAGAACAAAAGAACAAGGGAACTGGAAGAAACTCCGAATGACAACAGCAAATGCTTCAGACAACTCCTTGCCAGGAAGCTATGGGAAAAGTGGTCTGACTCTCTGAGAGATGGTATCAATTTACCACTTGGACAGTACAGCTAAAAGGACACTGTCAAGGTTAGTTAAGTTAGAAGGCACTTGCATTGCAAATGTCGCCCCTGGCAGGTTTCCCCCTCTGATGCCTGCTATAGTCAGAAAGTGTGCAAGATGAGGACTTTCAATGGGACTGTCAGCAAGAGAGCGGATCTCACCACTTACGGGAACATGCTGTATTTTATCTGAGAACCAGCTCAGAATGTAGTGTGTAGCTTCTGGTTTATTCTGCATGCAGTTTATGTTGGAGTTAAGTCAATTCTACTGACAAGAAGCAAGGGCTTGTCTATATGGGGAAATTGATCAGCATAGCTGTTCTGGAATAACTCCTCTGCAATAGATATTCCGGAATAGTTCCCTGTGTGGACCCTTTGTTCTGTGATAAATTCTGGAATAATTACTCCTTTGCTGAGTATCACTTTTATTCTAGAATAGTGTGTCTACACAGGAGGTATTCCAGAATAGCTAAATTATACCAGAGTAGTTATTCCCATGTAGACAAGGCCTAAGTAACCTTCCCCTCTGCAATGTATTTGACCCTCCTATATACCATGGTGACAACAATTCACTAAAGGGCAAAAACAGGCAGAAAAAAAAAAAGAGACGCAAGGAAAACAAGCTAGGCAGGAGCAATTGACTGAGCTGTGGGCCCAGCTGTGCCTCTGTCATTCCCTGACCCCTAACTCCATTGCTCCATCTCATTCTTCTTCCTGTGGGTCTCAGGCTGGCAGCAGCATCTCTACCTCGGAGAGGCATGGCAGAGTGAGAGTCCTGTTTGGTCTCCACACTCACTGGTCTCCATGTTCTCTTCAGTAACAATGATAGATCCCAAATGGTCCGGGTGAATAGCTTCAGTGTAGTTCATTCAGCTCCCCTGGCTAGCGTGTTTCACAGCCACAGCTGCTGTAGAGGAGAATTCTGTAAAGTCATTAAGCTCACAAGCTGATAGATAACAGAGACAGACCATCCCACAGAGCAGAAATAAATGTGGATGTGTAGCAAAGCGCCTCCTGCTGGTTGTCTTGGGAATTAGCTCTCCAGCATCGGAGCGCCTCCTACTGGCCAGTGTCTCACCTGCCACTGGCCCCTGTGTCCCTCCGGGACTCCGGTGCTCTTTACCTTGGGGTGCTGCCCCAGCAGTACCCCATGATGCTCTGGGTCTCCCCTCCCAGGGGAACCCCCAACCCTCTCACCCACCTTGCCTCAGTGGCTAGTGCCGCTCACTGGGGCAAACTGCAGTCTGTCATGGCCACTCATCATCGGCAAGGGGGTTAGGACCTGCTGCCTTTGCTTATCCCTGGGCTGCCCCTCTGCAGCCCCAGTACCTTCTTTAGACCTTCTTTAGGCCTTGCACAAGGCCTGCAGCCTCGGGAGTTGCCCCGCTACAGGGTGCCAAAGGAAAGACAGAGTCAGAGAGAAGCAATTCTGCATAATGTATGTTCCAGAAATGTTCACTTGCTACAAAACGTCCTGGTCCAGCATGGGAGATGGCAAAGAGTAATGCTGCTAGTCAGATGGAGACACCTGTAAAACAAGGACAATGCTGTCATAAACTGGCTAGTGTGTGCCTGTGTGTGTCTGCGCATGCGTGCATGCACCCAAGTGCACAACAGTTCCCTCTACTGGATGAAATCAGCATTGTTCAGCTGTGCCCTTGTCTTCACTCCACAGTTAACTCAGGCGTTTCCCTTAATCCAGCTCTCGTCCAAACACAAACCTTTGCCCCAAGTGTGGTGGTGCTTTACATGCAGGCTGCCTGGCTCGTCTGGGGCTACAGGCTAAAACAGGAGTGCTGCTTACACTCTGGTCAGTCACCCACCCACTTTACAGGGAGGCTGCAGACTGGAGTGCTGATAGTCCTCAAATGTCTTCCCACAATTCCCTCCCCACCATCTGCCTAGAAGGGCAGACAAGTTCTCCCACAATTCCCAGGGAAAGAATCAGCTTACTGAAGCACAAACAACCATGGGATATGCTCCCAGCAGTCCTAGCAACTCTCAGAGTGAGTGCAGCACCTGTGGATGCCGTCAAATGGACACTCAAGTCTGACCTTTGTAGTGTGGCCACTCAGCTCCTGGCTCAGTTAACACTGCAGTGCAGACATACCCTGTGACTCATAGGCCCTATACTGTTACAGATAAAGAAGAGTTACCTAGGTTGAGTTGTAGGGACCCTTGCTTTTGAAACAGGAGCGTCAGAGCTTGACAGAGTATAAGGCCAGAAGGCACTATTAAATCATGTATCCTGACTTCCAGTATATCACCTTGATGGATCGGTCCTTCAGCCCTCATATAGATTGTGCCGATCACAACATCTCTTCCATTCTTCTCGTATCCTGGCCTTCCTTCTCCATGTGCAGCCATGTCTTTTCATGATAAGATCTTCCCATCTCTTTGGAGCTTGGCCGAGTGGTCGTTTCAGTTCCCATTGGTACCACTCGGTGACAGCTGCAGTCCATTGATTATCAGTGAGTCTCGCTATATGCCCGGCCCATCGCATTTTATTATGCCTGCTCTCAACAATGACGTCCTGCACTCCACTCTGCTGTCTGATCACTTCACTGGGGACTCGATCATGGATTGAAATTACCAGAATTCTTTTTTCCATCACCCTCTCCGTGACAGACAGTTGCTGCTCCTCTGTCTTCGTCAGCACCCGTGTTTCGCTGCCGTACAACATTGCTGGTAGTAATGTTGAGTTGCAGAGGCTGGCGCATGTTGCCTTGTTGATTTTTCCTTGGAGGACGTCCCTGATAGAACTGAATGAGCACCAACCTGCTTGCTTTCTTCGCAAGAGTTCACCGTCCTGATCATGGCGTATGTTAATTTCTTGGCCCAAATAGACATATTGCTCAACTTCTGTTTGTTCTCCCTTGATTGTTATTTGTGCTTTTGGCAAGGTATTAGACTGCATACGTTTCCTTTTGGAGCGGTTAATTTTCACACAGTTACCCCATATAGAGCCCAAAGACTTTAGTTACACTAAAGCAGGAAAGTCCTCAGGAGATTGTGTGCCACAGGCAGAGAACAAGAGAGACTGAAGCCTGGTCTACACTAGGCGTTTAAATCGGTTTTAGGAGCGTAAAACCGATTTAACGCCAAAACCGTCCACACTAGGAGGCACCTTATATCGATTTTAATGGCTCTTTAAACCGGTTTCTGTACTCCTCCCTAACGAGAGGAGTAACGCTAGTATCGGTATTAACATATCGGATTAGGGTTAGTGTGGACGCTGATCGACGGTATTGGCCTCCGGGAGCTATCCCACAGTGCACCAGTGACCGCTCTGGACCGCAATCTGAACTCGGATGCAGTGGTCAGGTAAACAGGAAAAGCCCCGCGAACTTTTGAATATTTCCTGTTTGCCCAGCGTGGAGCTCCGATCAGCACGGGTGGCGATGCAGTCCAAATCAAAATAAAAAGAGCTCCCGCATGGACCATGCGGATGTGATCGCTGTAAGGGCAGGCAAATCCGTTCTATCAGCGCTCCGTTACAGAAGATGAAATTCAGAATCCTTTTTTAAAAATCTCCAGACAGACGCCATAGCAGGGACTCAGCGCACTGCAGCGTGACAAGCGTAACGGAAAGCCAAAGAATCAAATGGATGCTCATGGACTGGAGGACTGAAGCTATCCCACAGTTCCTGCAGCCTCCGAAAAGTATTTGCATTCTTGGCTGAGCTCCAAATGCTTCTAGGGTCAAACACAGTGTCCGCGGGTCAGGGCATAGCTTGGCAATCTACTCACCCACCCCCCACCCACCCCCAGAAGCGAAAGGTAAAACAATCCTCTGACTCTTTTACATGTCACCCTATCTTTACTGAATGCTGCAGATAGACGCGATAGTGCAGCACTCAACACCAACATCCTTGCTCCCGCCATGGGTGGCTGATGGTACAAAAAGATGGAAATCCATCCTCATCATCAGCCTCAGCTGATGGTACAAAAGGACTTGTAAACGTCATTGTCATCAGCCTATTGGCCATAAATTTTTCTGGTCGATGCATGTTGCAATATGGCTGGTAACCATCCTCATCATAGCAACAGGGGCTGAGCTCCATCAGCCCCACCCTTCCTGTGTAAAGAAAAGATTCAGTTGCCCCTGGACTAGCAGTGGGATGCTGGGCTTCTCTCCTACACACTGCTTAATGTCCTGTCTGGACTATCATAGCAGCTGGAGGCTGCCTTCCACTCATTTCTCACTAACAAGTCAGTGTGTCTTATTCCTGCATTCTTTATTAATTCATCACACAAGTGGGGGGACAATGCTACGGTAGCCAAGAAAGGCTGGGGGAAGAACGGAATCAACAGGTGGGGTTGTTACAGGAGCACCCCCTGTGAATAGCATACAGATAATAATTTCTGCAGGCTCTGACACAGAGCAGCTGTGCTCTCTGGTTCTATGATACGGTGGTTCTCTAGTACACTTGCCTATATTAGGCAGCACTGATTCTATTTTTAGATACCAAAAAGGAGGGATTGACTCAGGGAATCATTCCCAATTTTTGCTTTTGTGCCCCTGGCTGATCGGCCAGGGGCACTTATGACAGCAGCAAATGGTACAAAACAATGGAAGGTGCAATATGGCTAGTAACCAATCTTGGCTTTTGCACCCCTGGCTGATCAGCCAGGGGCACTAGCAGCAAATGGTACAAAAGGACTGGTAGCCATGATCATCCTCAGTTCCAATTTATGGAAGGGTTTGGATGGTGCAATATGGCTAGTGACCATCTCTGCTGTCATGCAAAAGCAAAAGCATGCTTCTGTGTAGCGCTGCTGAATCGCCTCTGTGAGCGGCATCTAGTACACATACGGTGAGAGTCACAAACGGCAAAACAAGCTCCATGATTGCCATGCTATGGCATCTGCCAGGGCAATCCAGGGGAAAAAGGCGCGAAATGCTTGTCTGCCGTTGCTTTCCCAGACGAAGGAGTGACTGACGACATTTACCCAGAACCACCCGCGACAATGATTTTTGCCCCATCAGGCACTGGGATCTCAACCCGGAAGTTCCAAGGGGCGGGGGAGGCTGCGGGAACTATGGGATAGCTAGGGAATAGCTACCCACAGTGCAACGCTCCAGAAATCGACGCTAGCCACGGACCATGGACGCACACCACCGATTTAATGTGCTTAGTATGGCCGCGCTCCACCCGATTTTATAAATTCTGTTTTACAAAACCGGTTTATGCAAATTCGGAATAATCCCGTAGTGTAGACGTACCCTGAGGGCCGCCAATGCCTGAGGCCCTTGCAATTGCAAGGCTCTGATTAGGTAGGATATACCCAGATGATCCCAGCAATTGTCTGCTGACAACTTCCTGTTCCAAATGTTTGGCTCAATACCATTCAAGACACACCAACCAGCCCTCTAGAAAGAGGATTCTCTGCACCACCTCAGCGCACTCCTCCAGCCAGCCGGGGAGTCCTGGCTCCAGCGGGGGCCACCTCTGGAAGCTTCAGAGAAAATGTTAGCACCTCACAAGATTAAAGGCCTTTTCATTCCTGCTGGCAGTTATTGCTCTCTTTGTTTTCAAACATAACTGCTCTACACCAATGCCGCTCTGAGATACATCATATATGACCCTGCTGTCCATTGCTACCCATTTAAATGGCTCATCCCAGCTCTCTACCCAACCCAGCCATGTTTCCCCTTTGCTAGCCTAATTTCACAGAGTTTCCAGTCTCATAAAAAATAATAAGATAAATGAAAGTGAGAGAACTAACAGCAGAAGGGTGATAAAGGAACTCAGACACTTCAGGACTTCGGGGTGACCTTACAGTCATATTGTTCCATTCTGGGTTTTGCCTCTATCAATAGGAAGACCAGTGAACTTAGTTCTGGTTCATGAGTCAATGAAAATGGTAATGAATATCAGGGACTGGCAATTTATCCCTCCACACAGGAAAAACAATATGTTCATAATCATTTAACATCCAGATGGGCTAGTAAAAGAGTCACTGATGTACCTATAATCTAGGAGGCAAATTACCAGTTTGATAGAACATATTAAACATGAGCCAGACAAAGAACAATCTTTTCCCTGGACTGGGACAATTAACCTCATAAAAACACACTTGCTTCCCAGAACTGATTGTTTGTCACTAGCTGTTCTGATAGCTGTTCCTATTCAGATGGAGATCTTTAGTAGAAGTCATGGACAGGTCACCGGCAATGAACAAAAAATCACTGAAGCCGTGATCTGTCCCTGACTTTTACTAAAAACATAGTTGACAAAAATGGGGAGGGAGGAGGGTCCAGCGCTCTGCACCACTACATGTGGCCCCCTGCCCAGTGACTGGGAGCTGGGAGGGACCCCTGACTGAGGGGCTAGGAGATGGGGTGGGGGATCACCTGTTGCCCTGCAGAGCTGGGAGCTGGTGAGGGGATTCTCCCCTGCTCTGCCAGTCTGGGAGCTGGGGGGGTGCCACTGCCTGCAGCTGCTAGGAGCTGCTGGGGGTCCCCCGCTGCCCAAGCGGCTGGGCTGCTGTGGGAGGCCCCCCCTGCTGCCAGCAGTGGCTGGGCTGCTGCAGGGCTCCAGTATCACAGAGGTCATGGAAAGTTATGGAATATGTGACTTCCATGACCTCTGTGACATACTCGTAGTCTTAATCAGGAGCACCCAGAGTCAACCCTCCACTGAGCTGAATGGGGGCTGATCACTCCCCTCAGCTCAGCTCTGTCTGCAGATGCAGGATGAAAGCAGCACATCAGTTCAGGTTTGTTTGGGAACTTTCCTTCACAAACGTATGGTCTAGAAGCTCGGTTTTTTAAAAGTGAAAGCCTACACAATGCAGGAAGACCTGGGTGAAAAGCGAAGCACTGGCGTGGGGTCTCCCATTGCAGAGGGGGAGGTTTAGGTTGGATATTAGGAAAAACTTTTTCACTAGTAGGGTGGTGAAGAACTGGAATGGGTTACCTAGGGAGGTAGTGGAATCTCCTTCCTTACAGGTTTTTAAGGTCAGGCTTGACAAAGCCCTGGCTGGGATGATTTAGTTGGGTTTGGTCCTGCTTTGAGCAGGGGGTTGGACTAGATGACCTCCTGAGGTCCCTTCCAACCCTGAGATTCTATGATTCTATGATTCTAAGGCAAAACTGATCAAACCAAATAAGTAAAACAGAAAAACCAACAGGCTTTCAGTGTGGTGCTACCCTGCTGATGGAGTCCCCATTTCTGGGCCTAAACCAATAACCTCTCCATGGAAAGGATTCGATTTCACCTTCTGCAGGGTCTTGTTATTAAAACAATAGATTTTCTTCTCCAGTGTTGCAAGGCCTGTCAAACCAATATGGTTCCCATGGGACTGAGTTAATTAACAGGGAGTAGTAACAGAAAACAAGATATTCTCATGGAGAGCATTGTGCAAACATCCGTACATATACCGTTGTCTGCACTGCATGACTGGAGCATGACTTGGGTGTCTGGGGGTGTGAAGGGGTGCCCACCCCAGCCAAGGCCTGAACAGGTAAAATAGGCCGATTAACCTTTAGGCTGCACCTGGAGGGGAGCCAAGGCCTGATGATGCTCAGCTGGGGGAGAACACAAGCAAGGCTTATAAAACCAGGATGTTGTGAGCAGGACGGGGGCTGCAGTTACTCCCTAGAATGAGGAGGGGAATTGAAGGAGTTCTAGGGGAACAGGAAGCCCTGGGCTCCTGTCTTGGACTACAGACTGGCAAGAACTCGAGAGCAGGTAGTAGTCACGGGGCCCAGAGGAAGCTCCCATAGTAAACCCAGAAGGTAGGGAAAAGAGGTAGGAAAGAGTCCAGAGAAATACCAACAACAGGGTCGGAGCTTCAGCAGACTGTGGTTGCTGGCCATAGGGTCTCTGGTCAGGAACGTGGAGTAGTGGGCAGGCCTGGGTTCCCCTGCCAGACACTGGGAAAGTGGCACTGACTGGGCAGTGGATTGGGAGGCTGAGACGGCAGATAGATCATTTGGCTGGTGGGCCTTGGCTACCCAAAGGGGGCAGAGCACATTGACTGTAGTGCCCATCTTTTAAAAAGGGAAGGAGGAGGATCCGGGGAACTACAGGCCAGTCAGCCTCACCTCAGTCCCTGGAAAAATCATGGAGGAATCAATTCTGAAGCACTTAGAGGAGAGGAAAGTGATCAGGAACAGTCAGCATGGATTCACCAAGGGCAAGTCATGCCTGATTAACCTAATTGCCTTCTATGAGGAGATAACTGGGTCTGTGGATGGGGGGAAAGCAGTGGATGTGTTATTCCTTGACTTTAGCAAAGCTTTTGATACGGTCTCCCACAGTATTCTTGCCAGCAAGTTAAAGAAGTATGGGCTGGATGATTGGACTATAAGGTGGAGAGAAAGCTGGCTAGATGGTCGGGCTCAACGGGTAGTGATCAATGGCTCCATGTCTAGTTGGCAACTGGTTTCAAGTGGAGTGCCCCAAGGGTCGGTCCTGGGACCGGTTTTGTTCAATATCTTCATTAATGATCTGGAGGATGGTGTGGACTGCACTCTCAGCAAGTTTGCAGATAACACTAAACTGGGAGGAGTGATAGATACGCTGGAGGGTAGGGCTAGGATACAGAGGGACCTAGACAAATTAGAGGACTGGGCCAAAAGAAACCTGATGAGGTTCAACAAGGACAAGTGCAGACTCCTGCACTTAGGACGGAAGAATCCCATTCACTGTTACAGACTAGGGACCGAATGGCTAGGAAGCAGTTCTGCAGAAAAGGACCTAGGGGATACAGTGGACGAGAAGCTGGATATGAGTCAACAGTGTGCCCTTGTTGCCAAGTATCAGAGGGGTAGCCGTGTTAGTCTGGTTCTGTAGAAGCAGCAAAGAATCCTGTGGCACCTTATAGACTAACTTCTTGTTGCCAAGAAGGCTAACAGCATTTTGGGCTGTATAAGTAGGGGCATTGCCAGCAGATCGAGGGATGTGATCATTCCCCTCTATTCGACATTGGTGAGGCCTCATCTGGAGTACTGTGTCCAGTTTTGGGCCCCACACTACAAGAAGGATGTGGAAAAATTGGAGAGAGTCCAGCGGAGGGCAACAAAAATGATTAGGGGGCTGGAGCACATGACTTATGAGGAGATGCTGAGGGAACTGGGATTGTTTAGTCTGCAGAAGAGAAGAATGAGGGGGGATTTGATAGCTGCTTTCAACTACCTGAAAGGGGGTTTCAAAGAGGATGTTCTAGACTGTTCTCAGTGGTGGCAGATGACAGAACAAGGAGTAATGGTCTCAAGTTGCAGTGGGGGAGGTTTAGGTTGGATATTAGGAAAAACTTTTTCACTCAGAGAGTGGTGAAGTACTGGAATGGGTTACCTAGGGAGGTGGTGGAATCCCCTTCCTTAGAGGTTTTTAAGATCAGGCTAGACAAAGCCCTGGCTGGGATGATTTTAGTTGGGAATTGGTCCTGCTTTGAGCAGGGGGTTGGACTAGACGACCTCATGAGGTCCCTTTCAACCCTGATATTCCATGATTCTATGATTCTATGACCCAACCTGAGGATTACAAAGGGACCAGGAAGGTAAGAGAGTGAGCAATGTTAGGTCCCTTCTACACTGGGCAAAGGTTTTGGGATGGGGAATAACATGGTAGCACACAAAGTAAAGGATGTTTCAGCCTTGCAGTGTGGATCAGACTGAACCTGCCTTAAACTATCATGTTGCAGCCTTGGACTCTGAGGACTGAGAAGTGCCCCAGTCTGTCCCAGTAGCTTTTCGCTCCTTGCAAGCATTTGGTGTAGGCAATCTCTCCAAGTAAGATCACCCGTGCACACCCGGAGCATCCAGTGCCAGGGGCCCTGGATGGGCACCAGCTGCACTTCAGCTGAAAAATTGGAGTCTCTTGCCCTCTGCTGGTGAACTTCTGACATTGCAGGAACATGCCAGCTCCTCACACTGACTGCATGTGCTGTGTAGACCCTTCCATCACTGCCCCCAAGGCTTTAGCCAGCCCCCGTCACAGCCAACTCTATTGCCAGGATCTGTGCCCTGCCACACATGCAGGCACTCAGCACAGCGAGCTCCACTCTTAGCTCACCCAGGGCTGCTTCCCATTTGTCTCTCCCTAAATTATAGTAATAGGAATTTATTTTTACAAATGGACCAGCACATGTTGTGCTCTCCAGAATGGACAGAACGACAGCCTTGGCCTTCCGTGCCTGAAGCCAGAATTTTCAAAAGAGCTCAGCACATAGAAGGGCATGGTGGGAGCTGAGCTCATCTGAAAATCTGGCCATGCTTGTGGGTGCTGAGCCTTTGAAATCTGGCCTCATTTTATATACACAATCACAGGTGCTGGAACTAGGCATGCGGGGGAGTGCTGCTGCACCCCCTGCCTTGCAGTGGTTTCCATCATATCCAGGATTTACAGTTTGGTTCAATGGCTCTCAGCGCCCCCACTATACAAATTGTTCCAACCCCCCGTATACAATATATAAATGTGAAACCTGCTGTGAATGCAGCATTATGGATGCACACTTGAAAGGGAGAAGCAAAGTGTGAATGTGCAACCTTAACTCTGCCCCCTTGTACACCACCAGACAGTACTGCCAACTCTTGCTGGCTTATGATGAGATTCACAATATTTAGTATTTTTCTTTACAGCTCCTGGAGTCAGGTGGTTCCATAAAACTCTTGGCTTTCATTAAGAATAAAGTAAGTTTCTACCTTTGTGGTTGTGGAGAAAATGACACCCCATATGGCTCAAAAACCAGGCGACAAAGACTCAAACTTTATTATTTTTTAAGATCTTGTGATTTTTTTTTTTAGCCAGTTTCACGGTTTTGGGGGGGCTGATGCTTAACGTTTGAGCCCTTGGGCTTGGCCATGCTGTGTGCAATCATCCTTACCACACCTTTCCTGATTGCAGTGTGTTTAACAGAGCAGCCTTAATGTTGCATTCCCAGAGAGCTCTTTTATTTAACTGTCCTAAAGGGGTAAAAAAAGCAAAGTCTACTTCTCTAGCAGGCAAAGCCCGGCCGCAGGCGTAAGCTGTGTGTATGGTGCCTGCCCAGGCTGAAGGGTGAGCATTGCCTGGGAGTACTGCCGGCTAGCTGTATGTTTCCACACCCGCATATATACTTACTCTGTAAAGATGCAGTTTGAAACATCCTTCAGGGATTATTTATAGCCTCCAACCACTGACCCAATTCTCACAGCTCCTTGCTGTCCCCTTTTCCCCATTTTGGTGGAGCTTTTTCCCCAACCACACTTATGGGGGGGAGAAACCGTGAATACCATATATATTCAGGGATAAGTTGACAAGCTGCCCCCTAACTTATATCTGCAAATTCTTACATTCAGTTAGTCACCATCTCATCAGCGTGTATATAGGTATTTCTGGGAGCACTGGAACGTCACTACAGTGGCAGGGGAGCTGTAGGAGCAAGTTCCACTTGAGAAACCTGTTCCCCAGGCAGGGGAAGAGGAGTAGCTATCTTTTAACACAGCATAGTGAATTCATAAGTTCTTTGTGCTCCCTGGGCCTCGCTGATCCCCTCCTGCAGCGTTTGTACATTTCCTGACACAGGTTGTGCACTGGGGGTGGGAGGAGAGGGGCAGGATCTGTCCCCACAAAAGAAGCACAAACCCTGACTGGTAACTGCTCAGCTCATGAAACCCAAATCAAAAGATCCCTCCCTGATAAATGAACCAGCACTGGCAGTGTCCCCTTCCAGAGGGCACTCCACCCATTGAATGAGTTCCTGGTCTGTTCAGGGACAGTTCCCAAATTGGAAAGGAGCAAACATGTTGCATATAATCTTCAGTATGAAGGGGTCACCAAGCTCTATTCAAGGCACTAGACCAAACTGCAGGAAGTCAGCTGCCAGCATATTGGGAAAAACAGAGCAACTCCCCCACCTGTGATGCTCTGTACCTCAGGGGAACACCCTGCACCCTCATGTTCATCCTTATAATATGATTGTCTGGTATCCAATGCAAAATTTGTCATGTCAGGTGTCTTCGGAAGGCTCATGATGCACTGAGCATTGTTGTTATAGTAATGTTATAGGCTGTAATTTCATGTATATAGTTATGAGGCTGAAAATGTGTCCTCATGGCTTAAAACAAGCCCAGGCAAAACTCTCCAGGAAGAGAAGGGCAGTTCACACCTCATCAGGGCATGTATGGGACAAACTCAGCACAGCCTCACAGGAACAAAGGACACTGGCCTAGGTAGCAACAAAGGATCTGTTGGACTTTCAAGTGAGTCACCACCTTCCATTGGTCAGTTTGGGACTACAATAAGGTAATGCTCACCTGACCCTGAAGGGGGAGAGGCAAAGCCAAGAGGGAAGAAAGAACATTATAAATGTCTTGATTTGCCATGCTCTTCCTCTCTCTTCCACTTCCATCTACAGACACCTCCAGCAAGCGACTGAAGGGGAGAGCCTGGCTGAAGAGCAACCAGCCAGCCTGTGGCGAGAAGCATCTAAGTTTGTAAGGGCACTGAAAGTGTTAAGATGAGCTCAGAATGCATTTTTTTTTATTTCATTTGACCAAATCTGACTTGTTATGCTTTGACTTATAATCACTTAAAATCTATCTTTGTAGTTAATAAATTTGTTGGTTTATTGTACCTGAAGCAGTGCATTTGGTTTGAAGTGTGTCTGAGACTCCCCTTGGGACAACAAGCTTGGTACATATCAATTTCTTTGTTAAATTGATGAACTCATATAAGTTTGCAGCGTCCAGCAGGCATAACTGGACACTGCAAGACCGAGGTTCCTAGGGCTGTGTCTGGGAACAGAGATATTGGATAGTGTCATTCGATTGCACAATCCAAGCAACAGCTGGCCAAAAGTGCTCACTCACGTAGCAGGGAGCAGCTTACATGCTAGAGGCTGTGTGTGAACAGCCCAGGAGTGGGGGTTCTCACAGTGGAGCAGGGTAAGGCTGGCTCCCAGAGTTGAGGATTGGAGTGACCTAGCAGATCACCGGTCCAGATAACACCAGGGGAAGTCACCTCCCCCCAAAGCTGGTTTGCTAAATAGCCCCGAGCAGAAACGTTCCCCAGAAGAACCCTGACCATAGTGATAGATTCAAAACCCAGGCAAACCCTCCCAACTACACAGTCAGTGAGCACAAGCTAGACCGAAAGCAAGAACCACTGTGCAAACCATGTGTCAGAGGAGATCCTGCACTGTAAGGCATTTTCAGCTCAGTTGTTCAAACCACAGGAAAGACACTTCTCCAAATATCAGAAATGACAAGAAATCTCCCATTAAGGAGCCTGGGAAAAATGAGTCAGAAAGAAACTAAAGAGACAGGGGAAGCAACCTGCCAGCTAATCCCTGATGATAAATAGTCACAGTAAAACTCAGCTTCTACCCCCTGTGAAGCACCCTCCTAGACAGCTACTCGATTGACTATTATTTACTGCTGGCGGCAACGGTGCCCCAGCCATTGCAGTACAGTTATGAGCAGGCTTGGTGTGGAGACGAGGAGTGTGAAGGGAAGAAGAGCCAGACAGGCTGAGGGTGAAGGGGACAAGGCGCTCTGATGGTTAGGACACTGCACTGGGCTCTGGAGACCCACATTCAACTGACTCGACTGCTGACTTCCTCTGTAGGTTTGGGCAAGTCACCGTCCACCCTGCGCCCTGGTTTGCTGTCCGTAAAATGGTGACGATACTTCCCAGGGTGCTGTGAGGGACAAATCCATGAATGGGTTTGTCATGTCAGGTGTCTTTGGAAGGCTCATGATGGAAGATGCTCATGTCGTACAGGCTATGGACGGACCTAGACAGACAGAGGGTCAGCGAAGGTTGTTGTGTCCAAAACAAAGCAGCAGGTTGCTCTGTGTCCTGCTCTGCAGCACTTTTGGTTCCAGAGCCCTGCAATAGCAGGGGAACATTAGGGTGCTCACAGCCGCTGAGGCTGTGTCTTCCCTGCCCAGGTACTGGAGACCTGCAACATTGAGCTTGTCCTACCCAAGTTACTGTGTCCGCACTGGTGTTGCACTCACCTGTCTCTCTCACTAGGGCTTCTGGGGGCAGCTCCCATGGTTCGTTGCGCTGCCATAAGCTGAGCCACTCTGAGAGTATTTCCCAGTAAATTGTGGGAGAACTCCTGGGCACATGGGGAAACTTGTGGGAAGGCACTGGCAGACTACCAGTGATTTAGCTTGTGTCCTCATGGCACAGTGGATAGGTTTCCAGCCCAAGTGAAAGCAGCACCCATGCTCTAGCTTGTATTCCCAGCCAGGCCAGCTAGCCGAGGTGTAAAGCACCACCGAACACTGGTGCATGGGCTTTGTGTGTGGCCAGGAGGGGGGTGAGGGGCAATAGCTGAGAATGAGCCTGAGTTAATGGCAGTGGAGAAATACCCTAAGAGCCAGGAGTTCTCACTCCCACAAACATCCACATGGAGCACCCCGTAGTGTTGCCAACCCAAGTATTCAAAACTCAGGAGACTGGCTTAAAAGAATACATCTGGCGTCTTTCTAGTTACCTTCTGGATTCTGAGCCTTTTAGATGTCACATTTTCATGAGGGCTAGAAACTTCCTCTTTTTTACACTGAATTGCTACGAGAAGCATGCGATCACCTGATGAGGAGCCGAAGCTTTAAGAGAAACACCAAATAACATGAGTTTCACAATAAACTTGCAAGAGTTGCCAGCGGCACCCAACTAGCCAAGTGGGGTTCTTGTTTGCCTTTTCCTGTCTTGCTCAGACGCTGCAGGGCTGCAAGCTGGGCTGTGACTGGCTGGTTGGAAGGTGGCATTTCTCCTGCGTTCCTTTGATGGAGTGGGTTGGGTTGGGCAGGCGGCTCGATCGGAGAAAGCTGGACGTGTTGCAGAGAAGGGCATTGTCAGGTATGTTGGACCCAGCGATATGGACCGTAGCAGGGCAGACAGGGGAGTGTGGAAACCTGTACCCAACAGAGGATTGGCTTAGCTAAAAGGATGAATAGAAGGGCTAGGCCCTATCGTAGCTGGGTGCAAACAGCGACGGGCCCAAGGCCTGCATTTCACTGCAGTCTGGTTCCTTCTGTGAGGAGATTCCTGCGTTCAGCTACTGAATGAAGCAGCAGCTGCTGCAGTCTCCCAAATATGTTGAATCATCCCTGGGTGACAGAGAGCTGATGGTATAAATGGCATATTTATCTGCTTATCAACCGAATCCACAAGCCCCATCTAATTGCTGGCTGCTCCACAGACCCATCTCACTTTGAAGGTTGATTACACACAACTGGACACCAGGGGGCAGTGTGTTATTACTCATCCACATAACATAGCAGATTGGTGCCTCAGAGGTGTGGTCAATGGTTAGAGCAGCAGACTGGTAGTCAAGTAGGGTGACCAGATGTCCCAATTCTATAGGGACAGTCCTGATATTTGGGACTTTTTCTTATATAGGCTCCTATTGCTCCCCACCCCCGTCTCGATTTTTTACACTTGCTATCTGATCACCCTATAGCAGGGATCGGCAACCTTTGGAACGTAGTCTGCCAGGGTAAGCACCCTGCCAGGCCGGGCCAGTTTGTTTACCTGCTGCGTCCACAGGTTTGGCCGATCGCGGCTCCCATTGGCCGTGGTTTGCCGCTCCAGGCCAATGGGGGCTGTGGGAAGCGGAGTGGGCTGAGGGATGTGCTGGCTGCTGCTTCCCGCAGCCCCCATTGGCCTGGAGCAGCAAACTATGGCCAATGGGAACCACGATCGGCCAAACCTGTGGACGCAGCAGGTAAACAAACTGGCCCGGCCTGGCAGGGTGCTTACCCTGGCAGACTACGTTCCAAAGATTGCCAATCCCTGGCCTATAGTCAGGGGCGGCTCTAGAAATCACGCTGCCCCAAGCAGCGCGGTGCGCTGCGCCGCCCTTCCCCGGTCCTGCGGCGGGTCCCTTCTTCCCGCGGCTCCGGTTGAGCTCCCGCTGCGGCAGGTCGACCGGAGCCCGGGACGAGTGGACTTGCCGCAGGCATGACTGCGGCGGGTGCCGTGGTCCCGCGGCTCCGGTTGACCTGCCGCAGTCATGACGGCGGCAGGTCCGCCGGCCCAGACTCCCGCCCTCCCCGGCGGCAGGGGACGCCCCCTACATTTTGCCGCCCTAGGCACCAGCTTGTTTTGCTGGTGCCTAGAGCCGCCCCTGCCTATAGTCAAGACTTCTTGGTTCTTGTCTCGACTCTCACACTAACTCACTTTGTGCATTTCGGCAAGGTCCAAATCTTTGAAACACACACCAGCCTTTGCACAGGCTTGGCTGGTGCACATAGAGAATTGCCTGTGGGTGTGCAAGTCAAGTGTGCGGGTGTGCAAACCCCTGACCTGCACGTGAGATTCAGGTGTAGCCTGTGTGCAAGCCAGGCACCTGCAGACATGCCTGTGTACTGCTGAAAATTTAAACCTTCACTTCTTTGCGCCTCAGCTTTCTTCACCAGTAAAATTGAGATGAGGAGCTTTCCTGCCCACCTGCTACGTGAGCTGCAGGGCTCACGTCCGTCCGTTGTTGTAAGATCTCCAGAGGGAAGCAGCTATTGGGGGGTGGTGGTGGGGTGTTAATGATTTCTGCTGTTCCAGATGGGACATGTGTGAAGCAGTCAACTTGGGAATTTCGGGGCAACACGCTGGTTTCCCACAGAGGACTCTGCACCGGGGGTTTCAGAAATCCCTGTTAAAGGACATGCTAGCCCTGCCCAGGAGTGCAGGCCTCCGCCCCTGTGACTGGCAGTGATCTAGCCAGTACTGCCAGCCGGCGGAAGGGTGTGGCTTTGGGCAGAGCATGTCTGGGCTGTAACCCGGCCCATATTTCGAGCACTTTGTTTTGAGCCGACATTTCCTCTCAGTCTCTCTCTGAGCTTAAGCTGCAGATAAGCGTCTCTGCTCATCTCTGTTCTGATTTCATTTTCTTCCTGCTGCTTGTTGACAGCCTTGGTCCCTTTACCTGTGGCAGATCCACATTGCTCTGAAGGCCAAGGCTCTCTGCCATCGCCATGGAAACAGAGCCTGTGGCTCCTATGGAAACAGGAGTGGCTAAGAGAGGCTGGCGGGCCCCTGTGGAGTTAGGGATCTGGAAAGGCTGCCACAAGCCAGTTGCTCAGCTGCCTGGACAAGCCCACTGAGTTGGGGGGCTGCCCTCTCCTACCCCTCACAGGGCCCGGCCCAGCCTCGGCCATTCCACCCTACTGTCCCCAGGTGGTGGCCACCTCTTCCTGACACTGCCGGCCTAGCGGTGCCTGGCTGGGGTCTGATTCAGGCGTACGCTGGGGACGGGTGTCGTCTCCTTCCAGGCAGGGCTGGGTGACCTGTGCAGGGGAAATGGGCCAGACCAAGCCTTCTCCCTAGACGGGAAACAAACCCGCTATGATGTTCAGAACCAGGCAGTGAATCACTCCCAGGCGCTGTGTCTTCCCTGCGGCAACAGGGCCGAGTCGGGGCTGCCAGGCAGCTGTTCCCGCTCCAGAGATGGGGCAGCTCAGTAGGAAGGGTGTTCGGGAGCCTGAAGACAAGCCAGTGTCTCACAGGCATCGCCAGGGGTGACCGTGTGGGTCTCACAGTCACGCTCAGCCCAAAGGCCCTGTAGAGTTGAGGCCCCCAAGAGGCCTGCAGTGTGGGGAAATCCCTGAGCTATCCCTGCTCACTTCCATGAGACGCGGTTCCTGGAGGTGAGGGGTGGGACTCCAGGGTTCCCCACAATGTCCTTCATTTAACCCCCTTAGGGCTCACTCGGTCAGTGGCAATCTGGACAGGTTAGCTAGTTGCTTCCAGCATAGGAGAGAGAGAAGAATTGCAAAGGAAGTTTAGTGTGCGAGGGCCTAGGGGCCACGGGACGGGGGACAGGTGGCGAAGGGACAGCGGGCAATAGCTTTGGCATGTCCAGGGAACATGCGAGAGCACCAAATGGGGCAAGAGGCAGGGTTTGTTTAGGCCCAGAGGATGAGGTGGGTGCGGTTCTGCATGCCTGGAGTCCCAGTGGTATTGCTGGTGGGCAGGGCGCATGACGGTGCAGTAACAGCCTGAGGGCTGGCAGGAGAACAAACTTTATTCCCTGGCTTCAGGCTGCAGCCGCACGAAGAGCCTTTGTGCCCTCTGCCCCTTCCGGCCTGTTGCTGTTTAGGGAAGCGCTCTCCGTTTGGTTTTACATTAGGAAGTCAGGTCTTCTGCAGCCTGTTCAATTCCATGGACAACTTGACTAAAATTCAGTTAATTTGTGCTTGAAACTAGCCAGTGGTTTAGGCCTTTAGGATTCCTGGTGATGCTTAAGATGGGTTGGTTTTAGACTCACGTTAACCAGAATTTCATAATGAAGACATGGTGCAGATGGGGATGCCTTTGCGTTCAGCCACGTGCATCCCAATGCCAGGTGGTTTGTACCACAGCCACCCAGAGGCAGGGGCAGATTTTAGTTATGGGACAGGATTAGAGCCCATGGTTTGGGCCAACTTTTGGGGGATGGAGGAGGTTAGAGCCAGAGGCGATATGTGTGGGGGGAGGGGTGCCCCCCAGATTGGCTTGCCAGGGGCAAGGAGGGAGAGGGGCTCTGTCCTTCTCTCCCAGAGTATTTTCCCCTCTGCCCCCCTCTTTCCCCTATAGCACATTCCCCGCTTTCGCTGGCAGCTGCATGGGGAGTGGGACGGAGCCACTTCTGCCTGAGAGAGCCTGGCTGGGAGGCAGCATGCCGGTAGAGGGGAGCGGGGGCTCCGGCTTGCTTGGCCCCTGTCCCCAGCAGCTAAGCCCAGGCAGGGTGCAGGCCACCACTGCCTTCCAGCCAGGCTCTCTCAGGCAGAAGCGGCTCCATCCTTCTCCCCATGCAGCTTCCAGGGAGAGTAGCTGAAGGTGCCAAGGGATGGGGTGGGTGAGAGGCACAGGGAGAGAAGGACAGAGCTTCCCTCCCACTCCCACAGGTAACATGGGATGGGAAGAGCACGGTGACCCTGGGCTGGGCACAGGGTGGGGAGGGTGTCACTGGGAAGGGGAGATATATCTGGCAGTCACATTTCGCACCCTCCAAGCATGAGGAGGCACAAATCGTCCAGGGTTAGCGCCCACATTTTCTGATTGGACAGGATGAGAATCTAGGGTTGGGGATCAGAAGTGGCTTATGGGTGGCTTTTTGAGATGTGATGGGGTAAGAGCCCATTGTTCGGGATAGGACTGGGTTGGAGCCCCCAGTTTGGATGGGATATGGTTCGAGCCAGCATTATAGGATCGGACAGTACACTTTGGGGTGGGCATTGTGGGATGGGATGAGGCACAGGCCACAGTTTGGGATGGGACAGATGGACTCACAGCCCAGGTTTTGGAATGGAATGAAGTTAGAGCCTTATTTTAAGACAGGATAGGGTGAGAGCCCCCACTTTGGGATGGGCTGGGATTGCAGCCCACGCTCTGCGATGGGATAGGCCTTAGACACGGCCTGAGATGGGACACGGCCAAAGCATATGTTTGAGTGGGAAGGTAGGAGATCCCACGTTTGGGATGGAACACGGTAAGAGCCTACACTATGCTAATGGTCTGGGCTGGAATCAGAGGCCATGTTTTGGTCTGGGCTGGACTTACAAACCATGGTTTAAAGAAGAGATTGGTTAGTGCCCTCATTTGGGGTGGGACAGCGTTAGGGTTCCTATTCTGGGCTGGGCTTGGATCTCACATTTTGCGATGGGACTGTGGCACAGGATTTGGTGGGTGGGCGGGCGGGCGTGAGGGGGACATTCACCTGTCGTGCGTGTCTCCTATCAGCTGGGTGCCGTGCTGTGATCTTTTCCCCCCACTCCTGGTGCTCCCTGTAGGTTGCTGACCTCACTAGGCAGGCCTCCAGTGGCTCAGATCTCTGGCCAAGTCACACAGTCAAAAATGGATGAACCCCTTCCAGGGGAGCAAATGGTTCAACCAACTGCCTGACCTCCCAGGGTCTTCAACCCTGTCTCTGGGCCCTTTAAATCCCACCATTTGCTTGGGCTTCTGAACACGCCTGGCCCCCTTCTCAGGGTTAGGCCTCTCGAACAGTGGGGGAGCCCAGCCTGCCAATGCTCCAGGCTGCAGCCCTGGGACCCTATGAACAGCAGTTATGTGCTGCTCCCTGCAATCCTCTGCTGCTGCTTCTTCTTCCGGTTACAATCTCAGGCCCTCTTACTCTCAGGGCCAGTAAACACAGCCCCAAGTGCCTGGGGCCAGAACCAAACCCTGCTTCACTCCTCCACTCCCAGCCAGGAACTGAGCCACTCAGCCCCTGCAGCTCCTTTTATCTGAGCCTGCTGAGCTCCAATTGGCTGCTTCCAAGAGGCCTCTCTAGGAAGGCCTGGAGGAACCACCTCCACTGCTCCTTCCTGCCACGGGGTGTAGTAGGGCTGCAGGGCCTCCAGATCGGGGCCACAAAGTGTCTTGTGCACCCCATCCCAGTGGGGTTGGGGGCCCACAGCTTGGTTGGGATTTAGGGACTGTGGGAGGAGGAGCCCCCGGCTCGGGATTTGGAGACAGTCTGGATGGGGCCCACAGCCTAGGTTGTATTTGAGTTTGGAGACTAGGTAGGGTCCATGGGTCAGGATTTGGAGACTGGGTGGGGCCCATAGCTCGGGATTTGGGGACTAGGTGGGGCCCATGGCCCAGGTTGTATTTGAGTTCTGAACACAGACTAAGTGATTGTGTTTCACTGGATTTGTTTCACTATGGGGCAATGTCATCGCTCGTGGGTCTGTCAGAGGAGACTCTTTCTCAGACCCTGGGGCTGAGTCTCCATCGAGTACGGACGAAGACATACTGGGGTAGAGCAAACAGATCTGAGGAAGGTTCAGGGGATGCCCCAGTGCATCCACAGGTGGCTGAGGGCAGGACTGGCTGCCAACGTCACACAGTTCTTGTTCTTCCCCTCTGGAAGCATCAATGCTCCAAGGCTCCATCGAGCAGGAGGACAGAGCCGGGGGTCCTGGCTTGACTCCAACTCAGGCAAACACATTCCACTGACCCACTTGCCTCCCTCCAGACTAGCCACGGGAGATATATTGGGCTCCTGGTGGCTGGAAGAGGTGGCAGACGCCATTCTAAGCCATTTAGATCAAAGGTGCCAATAGCAGAGATCCGGGACTCTGTGAACCTGCATGCGTCAAACTCTCTGTGATGATTTATTAATCAGCTTGTTTGACCATGCAGTGCTAGGGGACAGAGCCAATAGCCGTTCGATGATTCCACGGAGACAGTGCCAGGAAGATGAAAGGCCCCAGGGGAGAGTGTGTGGGCGCAAACGCTGTGTTGAGTTTCGTCAGCAAAGACCTGGGGACAAACTAAGATGGGACAGTGCTTGGCAGAGCCCCCAGGCTCTGGCTGGGATGGCCCTGTGCTCAGAGCAGGACTGCACCTCGTCCCAGCCAGCACTGGTGGAGAATCGCCGCCCACCTGCTCATCTGAGCTGCAAAGTTCCCCCAGAACCCCAGCCAACAGTGCATCAGGCTGAGCTGGTTACGGCAGGTCATTTTCACAGCCAATGGTACATAAGGGAGCCATGTGGCCAGCATCACATCCGCCTGCCTTTGGCTGCCCCTGCCAAAGGATTGGCTTCCCATGTTGCAGCTGGCTGTCCCCCATTTAACCCCCCGTCTATTCTGCTGCCCAGACAGCTGCTAGAGGGCAGTGAGGCACCAGGCACTAGGCACCCCCTTCCCACTGGACCCGAGCTCTTTGCCCAGGATCTTGGAGTGAAAGTTAGTGCTAGACTGGGAGCCCTGGAGCTTGAAGGCCTCTCTCCATCCCCAGGACAGGCCTGGCAAGGACAGCACCAGGACAAGCTTCCCCACCCACTGCCTCTCAGCGTGCTGCAGCATCGCTGTCCCCAGACAGTCAGGTAGCCTGAGGCAGGCCCGCCAGCGTCATGAGACTGATTTAAAAATCAAGAGGATCAATTTCAGCTCTGCCTTCTTTGCAATCCACCATATTTGCTGGATGTTTCTGAACTGATCCATAGTGAAATACCTGACAATACTGACATTTACGGGTCATCGTTAGACATTCTAATTAAGACACCAGTGAGATGAATGGGGTTGTTCACACCTCACAAAGGTATTTTTCTGGCTCTCAGCAGACTCAGGCAGACAATACGGGATCAGGTCATCTTTGAAAAGTTTACTTCACACCCAAGGGGAGTGGAAAAAATGAAAAATTAAACCTTGCAGATACTATTGTGCCCCAAGGGGCATTTATGGCAGCCAGAGGGCTGCAGGCCAGGCAGCATTGCCCTCAGGAACAGCACGTTTGTTAGAGATGCTGCTTTGCTCTGACACAATGTTAAGAAGACGATGAGGAGACCGAGATTTTAAAGAGATTTTTAATGGCTCTTTTAACAGATTTATTTTAGATTTTTCTTTTCTACAATAATTCAGTGTAAAAAGTCCCAGTTCCATATACAACAGTTTGAACATCTGGAATAAGAAATCCAGCTCAGGGAGACAGTGGGATGCCTAGAATCAACTCATTTTCTAACAACACAGGTAGAGAAACCCCCATAGAAACTAACCAGAAGGGGAACATTTCAACTGGAACGCTTTGCAAATGGCAAGAAAAGCCCCTGGCCAAAGCCCGGCAGCCCCCAAGTAAATATTTACAGAGGGATCATCTCTTTGGACACATCCCCATGGCAGGGAAAGGGGACCGGACAGCTGCAGCTACCATAGCCTCGCTGAGCAGGGAGAAGCGACAGCTCCCTGGGAATTTGGTAATGGTTACAAACAGGTTTTCTCTTTTCCTCAGTGGAGCCAGCATTGGAGTTGTCCTCATAAATCTGCTGTCAAACAACCCTTCTGTCCCCAAATAGGAAACATCTAGCAGCCCCAGAGAAAGAGGCAGTTTCCCCCTGGGAAGGGGGTTTTGCCTCCCTCCAGGTGTGCCTGTCTGCAGGTGATGAGCCAGGCTCTGTGTGCACGAAGATGTGCTTGGCACAGGCCTGGCTTCCTGGGGTGGCCTCAGCTGGCATTTGCTCAGTGTGGGTTTCCAGCATAGCCTTCCCCTACTATAAGGAGCAGGCATGGCAAAGCCCACTGTAATGCTGTGAGTAGGGAATGTCTCATTCCCACTGTGCTCCCAGTTCTGACTGGGTGCTGCTGTGATGCAGCCCACAAAGAATACTGAAACTGGTGTGAACGCCCCATGTTCCAGGGGCTCAATCTGAATGAAAATGAAGTTCTCAGTAGATGCTACGTAGTTTGGGGCAGTTTCTTGGCTGGGTGCAGCAGAGCAGGGCAGCCACCAGGAAGCTGGTTACAGCTCCCTGGCCTCTCCCGGCTCTGGATGCACGTTAGAGCACCCTGGGGGCTGCTCCAATGTGTGCCAGCTGGCAGTTGTCCCCAAGGATCTGAGCACCAGCTGAGCACAGCTGGAGTGCAAGGGATGCCACCCACCCACCTTTTATCCCTCCTTGCACCCAGGTAGGAACTGCTACCTGCTAGAGACTGCCCTCATTTCGTTAACCAGAAAGAAATGTCCCCACATTTGGAGATATTTCTCCAGGCGAGATTTTTATGCAGACAAATTGCCGTAAGCAGAAGGCTGAGCAGGCCCCAGCAAGCAGGGTTGGAGGGGGCAGATGCTGAGCTTGCGTACTGTTTTGGAAGGGTCCTCTGCCGCATTTAAAGTCATGTCCCCTTGGCAGGATGTGTCTTGCTTGCTCTGCTGTGCTGCTTTGGCTGAGGGTTGTTTTCTTGGAATACAATTTCTCTTTGGCCAACCAGGCCCGGAGGGACACTGGAAATGCAACATGTGCCTGAGGCTAAATTAGGGTGAAAAACCCCCGCTCCCAAGCCTGCTCCCTCTGAAGGGTGCAGCTCACATCCATCTCGCAGCCTGAGCTCCAGGAACTGTGGAAGGGGATGGGGCTTGTGCTTTGGGTGTCAGAGCATGGGGAGGTATGAGGGGGTGGGGGGCTCAGAGGCCTAGGAGAAACACGAAGGCATCAGTGGAGCACCAGAGTGGGAAGCAGCATGGGGAAGTCAGAGAATTTACCCAGCCCAATCTGGAACACCATGGAGAAAAGGGATGTTTGGGAAGCTTGAGGAAAAGGAATGTGGTACCAATCTTCAAGCAAAGGGAAGGAGAGAGATCCTGACAATTACTGTGTCTTGCATCCGACGAAGTGGGTATTCACCCACGAAAGCTCATGCTGCAAAACGTCTGTTAGTCTATAAGGTGCCACAGGACTCTTTGCTGCTTTTACAGAACCAGACTAACACGGCTACCCCTCTGATACTGTGCTGGAAGGGTAATTTATAATGGAATAGCCAAGGCCATAGTGAGAAGAAGAAGATGCTGAGGGGGAGAGGACAGGGAGATGCTGCTGAGATTCCTGCAGGGAGAGGCAGCATGCTCACTCCCCAGGCAGGATCAAAGGGCTTCCAGCACGCACTGAAGAGCCCTTCCTCTCACTATTGCAGCACCGCAGCATCAAAGGGGTTATTCAGCCTGCACTGAATGCAAGCGCTGGCCTAGAACTTGGGCTCTGCCTCTGAGGGGAAATGGAAGATGAGTTAACAGAAGGGCAGAGGCAGGTAGAAAGATGGTTGGAGAGGAGGAAACAAGGGGATCAGGTGGAGAGAGGAGGATGCACAAGAGCAGGTCACAAGATTGATGGAGTTAGTTGAGGAATCACAAAGTGGTGGGTGAGGAGGAGGGTTGTGAAGTGAGACAGATGCATGAGTGGGGTGGGGGTTCTGGAGGAGTGAGGGAGTGAGACAAGGAAATATGGAGGTGGCATAAGAAGCAGTGGTGGAGAGAAATGGGGAAGTACAAAGGTGACTGAGTGAGCTGGGTAAGCATGAGGGAGGGATAGTGGAATCATTAGGGGGTGCTGTTGGGAAGTGGTGGTGGTGGAAGAAGAGAAAGCACAAGGGGAGAATCAGGTGGACAGATGGTCAGGAGGAAACATGGGAGTAGGTGGGAGATGAGGAAGGTCAAGGGGACAATAATGAAGGGAGTCAGAGACACCTGAAGTGCGGAACTGAGTGGGGAATCACAGCAGGTTATAAGGAAACCTGGTGGACAAGCCAAGGGATAGCAATGGTGGGAGCTGAGGAAGCATGCAGGTGTTGTCTTGTGAGGAGCAATTTTGGAGATGAGGAAGCACTGGGGCGGTCAGTGGAGAGTGATGCTGGAAGATGAGGGAGAGTAAGGCAGGAGAGATGGCAGCAGATGAGGAAGCATTGGGACAGCTGGGAGGCAAGGAAGCACAGGGGAATGAATAAAGGGGAGGGTTGATGGCAGCTGAAGAAGCATGAGGGGATGTTGGGGGAGAGGTGGGCAATGAAGAAGCACAAGGGAATGAATAAAGGGGAGAGTTGGTGATGGATGAAGCAGCATGTGGGGGTATCACGGGAAAGATGGCAGGAGATGATAAATATGGGGCAGTCAGAGTGGAGGGACAGTGGGAAATGAGGAAGCCAGCTGGTGTCAGGTGGGAGAGCTGGCAGGAAATGAAGCATGAGAGACACCGTGAGGGAGAGATGGCAGGGAAAGAGGAAAAGAGGACAGTGTGGGCAGAGCTGGTGGCAGATAAGGAAGCATGAGGGGGTGCCAAGGATGACAGAAGATAATGAAACATGCGGAGGGGCTTAGTGGGGAAGGAAGATGGGAAATGCAGGCACATGGGGATTGTCAGTGGAGAGCAATGGCTGTATATGAGGAGGCACAGAGGTGTGAGTAAAAGCAGAATGATTGGAGGGGTGAAGAAGCACAAAGTAGAATCAAGGGGCAGTGATAACAAGACATGAGGAAACACAGAGAGGGCAGGATGGAGAGATGGGGTCATGAGGAAGCATGATGGGGAGTAAAGTGGGAATGATGCCATGAAAGGGGGATGAATGGGGGTGGTAGATAGGGAGAAGAGAGGGTGAGAAATAAGGAAGCATGGAGAGATCAGAATGGAGAGAACGCAAGAAATGAGGAAACATGGGGTTCGGAGCTGAGGAAGCATGAGGGGGTCAGTGGAGCGTAAGGATTGTAGATGACGATGAATGAAGGGGAATCAAGGAGGAGTGATGAGAGTCAGACAAGAGAGATGGCACCACATGAGAAGCATGGGGGCAAGTCAGTGGGAGAGATGGTAGAAGATGAGGAATCATGGGGTGGTTAAATGTGAGTGATGGAGTGAGATGGGGAAGCAGGAGGTGGGGGATCAAGGTGAGGCCACATGGGGACATGGAGAAGTCCAATGGGATTTGAGGAGGAGTGATGGAGAAAGATGGGGAAGCCTGAGGGGGGATTGGAGACAATAGTGGGAGATGGGGAAGCATGAGGACGGAATGGGGGCAATGGTGGGTGACGGGGAAGCACAAGGAGGGAATGAGGGGATTATGGGAGATGGGGAAGCACTAGGAGGTAATGGGGTGAGGGTGGGAGACAGGAAAGCACGAGTCGGGAATGGGGGCAATGATGGAGAAGGGGGTAGCATAAGCTGGGAATGGGGGAAGGGTGGGAGACAGGGAAGTATGAAGTGGGAATGGGTGTGAGGGTGGGAGATGGAGAAGCATGAACTGTGAATGGGGGTGAGGGTGGGAGAGGGAAGCACTAGGAGGGAATGGGGGTGTGGGTGGGTGACGGGGAAGCAGGAGGAGGGAATGGGGGTGAGGGTGGGAGATGGGGAAGCCTGAGTCAATAATGAGGGGATAGTGGGAGACGGGGAAGTACAAGGTGGGAATGGGGGCAAGGGTGGAGAAGGGGGTAGCACAAGGTGGGAATGGGGGTGAGGGTGGGTGATGGAGAAGCACAAGGTGGGAATGGGGGTGAGGGTGGGTGATGGGAAAGCACAGTCGGGGGGGGGGGGTGGTGGAGAAGGGGGTAGAACGAGGTGGGAATGGCAAGTCGAATGGGGGGTGGTGGAGAGGGGGGGGAAACGAGGTGGGAATGGGGGTGAGGGTGGGAGATGGGGAAGCAGGAGGAGGGAATGGGGGTGAGGGTGGGCGACAGGAATGGGAGTAATGGTGGAGAAGGGGGTATCACAAGGTGGGAATGGTGGTGAGGGTGGGTGATGGAGAAGCACGAAGTGGGAATGGGGGTGAGGGTGTGCGATGGGGAAGCCTGAGTCAGGAATGGGGGGATAGTGGGAGACGGGGAAGCATGAAGCAGGAATTGGGGGGATGGTGGAAGATGAAGCATGAGTGGGGATCAAGGGTTAATTAGAGAGAGAGGGGGAAATGTGAGGGGTGGGGGTTGGAGGAACAAAGAACGGAGATGGGGAAACATGATGGAGGATTTAGTAGGTAACTTGTAGGGGGAAGAAGAAGCTCGAGGGCCTTCATGGGAGCACTGCAGGGAAATGGGGAAGCCTGAATATTTGGGGGCATGATGCAGGGAGATGGGGAAGCTGAAGAGGGTTCAGGATATGGATTGAGGGAGTTGAGGTTTCAGGATATGGACTGAGGGAGCTGAGGGAACACAAAGGGGACTTAGGGGAGCAATGCAGAGAGACCGGGTGGCAGGGGTGGGTTGAGATGTGATTGGAGAGAGATGGGGAACACAGGAAGGGAGGCTGCGGGGAGCAATAGAGGGAAACAGAAACACAGGGGGTTGGCGGGGGGAGTTACAGAGGGAGATGAGAGGCATGAGGGTGGGGACTGGGGTAGTGAGAGAGGGAGATGAAGCAGCATGAGACAGAGTCAAGTGAGAGAGGTGGCAGAAAATGGGGAAACACAAGGGACAGTTTGGGGGACAAAAACTGGCAGATGAGGGAACACGAGGGGGAGTGAAAGAGGAGCGATGGAGGGAGATGAGGGAACATGGGGGGTAGTGAAAGAGAAGCGATGGAGGGAGATGAGGGAAAACGGGGGAGTGAAAGGGGAGTGATGGTGGAGATGAGGGAAGACGGAGAAGTGAAAGGGAAGCAATGGTGGAGATGAGGGAACACGGAAGGAGTGAAAGGGGACAGATGGAGGGAGATGAGGGAACACAGGGGGAGTGAAAGTGGAGAGATGGGAGATGAGGGAAAACGGGGGGGAATGAAAGGGGAGCGATGGTGGAAGATTAGGGAACATGGGGGAGTGAAAGGGGAGGGATGGTCAGAGATGAGGGAACATGGGGGGAGTGAAAGGGGAGAGATGGAGGGAGACAAGGGAACATGGGGAGGAGTGAAAGGGGAGCAATGGTGGGAGATGAGGGAACATGTGGGAGTGAAAGGGAGTGATGGAGGGAGATGACAGAACACAGTGGGAGTGAAAGGGGAGCGATGGAGGGAGATGAGGGAAGACGGGGGAGTGAAAGGGGAGTGATGGAGAGAGATGAGGGAACACAGGGGAGTGAAAGGGGAGAGATGGAGGGAGATGAGGGAACATGAGGAGGAGTGAAAGGGGAGAGATGGAGGGAGACAAGGGAACATGGGGAGGAGTGAAAGGGGAGCAATGGTGGGAGATGAGGGAACATGTGGGAGTGAAAGGGAGTGATGGAGGGAGATGACAGAACACAGTGGGAGTGAAAGGAGCGATGGAGGGAGATGAGGGAAGACGGGGAGTGAAAGGGAGTGATGGAGAGAGATGAGGAACACAGGGGAGTGAAAGGGGAGAGATGGAGGGAGATGAGGGAACATGAGGAGGAGTGAAAGGGGAGAGATGGAGGGAGACAAGGGAACATGGGGAGGAGTGAAAGGGGAGCAATGGTGGGAGATGAGGGAACATGTGGGAGTGAAAGGGAGTGATGGAGGGAGATGACAGAACACAGTGGGAGTGAAAGGGGAGCGATGGAGGGAGATGAGGGAAGACGGGGGAGTGAAAGGGGAGAGATGGAGGGAGATGAGGGAACATGAGGAGGAGTGAAAGGGGAGAGATGGAGGGAGATGAGGGAACATGAGGAGGAGTGAAAGGGGAGCGATGGTGGAGATGAGGGAACACAAGGGGAAGTGAAAGTGGAGAGATGGTGGAATATTCAGGAACACGTGGGGAATGAAAAGGGAGTGATGGAGGGAGATGAGGAGGAGTGAGAAGGGAGTGATGGTGGAGATGAGGAAACACGGGTGAGTGAAAGGGGAGCAATGGTGGGAGATGAGGAAACATGGGGGAATGAAAGGGCAGCGATGGTGGATGAAGGAACATGGGGGTGGTCATTTCAGAACTCTGGAGAGAGGATGATGAAGCACAATGAGGAAGTGAGAGGAAGAGAGATAGCTGCAAATGAAGACACATGAACGGGAGTCAGGGAGAGATGATGGAAAATTAGAAAACTGAGGTCTTGAGGATGAGTGACCAAGACAGGATAGCACAAGGTGGAGGGGTCGAGGTAATGCCATGTGAGGAGGTGGGGAAGCACAAGGCAATTGAGGGGGAGCCATTAAAGATGGGGAAGCCTGAGGAGGGACTGGGGATGATGGTGGGAGATGGGGAAGCACAAAGGAGTTCAGTAGGAGACTTGGAAGATGAAATATGAGTGGGGATCGAGGGTGAATTGGAGTGAGATGGGAACAAGAGGTGGGAGTTGGGGTAGCACAAAGGGGGCTGTTGGTTGTGATGGTGGGAGATGGGATAGCAGGAGGAGACTGTGTGGTGTGATGGTGGGAGATGGGGTAGCAGGAGGGAGCGATGGTGGAGATGAGGGAACACAAAGGAGTGTTCAGTGTGATGGTGGGAGATGGGCTAGCAGGAGGGGGCTGTAGGGAGTAATGGTGGGTGAGGGGGCTGTAGGGAGTAATGGTGGGAGATGGGGTAGCAGGAGGGGGCTATAGGGAGTGATGGTGGGAGATGGAATAGAAGGAGGGGGCTGTAGGGTGTGATGGTGGGAGATGAGATAGCAGAAGGGGGCTGTGGGGAGCGATGGTGGGAGATGGAGTAGCTGGAGGGGGCTGTATGATGTGAGGGTGGGAGATGGGGTAGCAGGAGGGGGCTCTACGGTGTGATGGTGGGAGATGGCATAGCAGGAACGGGCTGTAGGGAGTGATGGTGGGAAATGGGCTAGCAGGAGGGGGCTGTAGGGAGTGATGGTGGGAGATGGGCTAGCAGGAGGGGGCTGTAGGGAGTGATGGTGGGAGATGGGGTAGCAGGAGGGGACTGTAGGGAGTGATGGTGGGAGATGAAATAGAAGGAGGGAGCTGTAGGGTGTGATGGTGGGAGATGAGATAGCAGAAGGGGGCTGTGGGGAGTGATGGTGGGAGATGGAGTAGCTGGAGGGGGCTGTACAGTGTGATGGTGGGAGATGGAGTAGCTGGCGGGGCTGTATGGTGTGATGGTCAGAGATGGGGTAGCAGGAACGGGCTGTAGGGAGTGACGGTGGGAGATGGGGTAGCAGGCGTGGGCTGTACGGTGTGATGGTGGGAGATGGGAAAGTACAAGGGGGAGGTAACAGATGACAGGGAAGCACCGGGAGGCACCAAAGGGAGCCACGGAGGTTGCTGGGGAAGCAGTCAGGTGGACAGAGGTGAACACATATGACGGGGGTCAGCGGGGGGCATCACAAAGAAAAGCATGTGGGGCGGGCTGGGGCAGCAATGACGGTGGATGGGGGCAAACGGGGGCTCAGTGCAAGTGTTTGGTGGAAGCTGGACTCAGTGGAGGGCAATGGAAAGGAATGAGTGGTCTGGGGAAGAGTCCTGTGGAAAGAGGCGCACTGCTGAGCTGCAGTGGGAGCACTGGGAAGAAGGAATATGGGGGTGAAGGGTGAATTGAAGGGTGTGGCAAGCCCAAGGAGAGGGCCAGGGAGCAATGGAGGAGCGTGGAAGATTGAGGGAGGAGTCTGGGGAACAATGGGGGAGATGTCTGGGGGACCATGGGAAAGGCTGAGGAAGCAGCGTGGAGGGCTGTGTCCGAGGCTCACAGTGGGCATGGTGGTAAACCTCCGCACTGCCGGGTCTGGTTTCCCTGTGGACCCTGGACTAGGCTGAGCTGGGTGGTCCAGGAGGCACAGAGCTGTGCAGGGCTAGGGTGTGCAGCACCTTCCCGGCACTTGGCAGGTTCAGGTGCATTCTGGGAGCACTGGGCCAAACCCTGGCAGCTATTTAGGCTCCCAGTGCCTATGGATTTCAATGGAGTTCAGTGGGAGCTAGCCAGCGACAAAACCCGTTTGAGGTCCTGGTGCTGTGGGGTCTCTGGCGAGCGTTTGGGGCAGTACGCACATATGAGGAGTGTGCAGGTTGGGAGAGACCCACGTTTGCACTGGGCTCTGTATGTACACGGATTGCTGTTGTGCCCTCAAGGCTAGGCCCCTCTGCATCACCCCTGTAACATCCCCCCCCCCCCATCCCCGGGGGTGAGCTGTTCTGTGGGTCCTGGGGTGGGGACAGTGCCAAGCACAAACACCTGCCTTGCCACAGCAGAAGCCCTGGTGGGTGCATACTGCCTGCCTCCCACACTGGGGCCATGGGAACGCTCTACCTGGGGTTTACTTGGGGGATATGGTCCCTTGGTCCCTGCAGCCCAGCCTCTAGACCAGGGGTGGGCAAACTTTTTGGCCTGAGGGCCACATCTGGGCATGGAAATTGTATGGTGGGTCATGAATACTCATGAAATTGGGGTTGGGTGCTGGAGTGGGTGAGCATTGCAGCTGGGGGTATGGGCTCTGGGGTGGGGCCAGAAATGACTTCAGGCTGTGGTAGGGGGCTCTGGGTTGGGCCAGAGGTGTGTGTGTGGGGGGGGTGAGGGCTCCAGCTGGGGGTGCAGGCTCTGGAGTGGAGCTGTGGATGAGGGGTTTGGGGTGCAGGAGGGTGCTCCGGGCTGGGACCAAGGGGTTCAGAGGGCAGGAGAGGGATCAGGGCTGGGGCAAGGGGTTGGGGCACAGGATATTAGGGGTGCAGGCTCCAGACAGTGCTTACCTCAAGCGGCTCCCAGAAGCAGTGGCATGTCCCACTCTTGGGCTCCTATGCAGAGGTGTGGCCAGGCGGCTCTGCGCGCTGTTCCATCTGCAGGCATCGCCCCTGCAGACCCTATTGGCTGCAGTTCCCAGCCAATGGGAGCTGCTGAGGCAGTGCCAGTGGACAGGGACAGCGTGTGGAGCCCCCTGGCTGCCTCTACGCATAGGAGCCCAAGGGGAGAACATGCTGCTGTTTCCAGGAGCTGCTTGGAGCCATGGCACACGTGGAGCGGGACAAGTCCCCGACCCTGCTCCCCAGTGGAAGCTCGAGGGCCGGACTAAAACATCTGATGGGTGGTCCGCAGTTTGCCCACCCCTGCCCTAGATGTAGGGATGCCCCATGACATGGGACTGGCCAAGGAGCAGCAGCTGGAAAGGATGCAGGCCAGGGCTGAAGGGCTGCTCCAGCCAGGAGCACTCTGCAAACGTGTGTGTAATTGTGTGCCTGTGACACTACATGAGTGTGTAGCAGGGTGAATCCTTGGGCTGGGACTGGTTCAGCAGCTGTGACCCAGGCTGAGGCTGGCTCAAGTACGTCGCAGGAAGTAGCTGCTGGAAGCAGATGGGAGGGGACAGCTGGGCGCCAGGGCCTTCCCGATCCTCTCAAACCTAGCTCCTGCATGGGGTGCAGCCAGGCCAGGTGTGCTGCAGGCCTGAGACTGACCGCTCCAGCTGGGCAGGGTTACTGGGGGCAGATGGAGGGGCAGGAGTAGGGAGAGCCAGAGCTGTGGAAGCTATTAGGGCGGGTGTTAGACACAGATGTTGGAGAGCCCTGCACCCCGCCCAGCGATGGTGTGCAGCTAGTGGCTGTTCGGCACTCCATGTGGTAGCCCTGCTGGTGAGGGACCGGTTCCGTGATCTCAGCTGCAAGCAGCTCGATTTCCAGGGCAGTAGCTGGGAAGCCCTGCAACAGGGGACACTGACTGGAGTAGAGGATCAACGTGGCTTCCCTAGCAGAGGGAGGCCTTGCCCCACGGCACAGTGCAGCATGAGCAGCTGCTCCTGTGGCAGGCAGCAGTTTGCAGCCCACAGCCCAGAGGATTTGCTGTCATGGCTGCTGAAGGTTGCCAACCCTCCAGGATTGTCCTGGAGTCTCAAGGAAATAAAACATTAATCTTTAAAAATGGTGGCATGTGACAAAACCTCCAGGACTACGTCCAAACAAAACTAGCAACCTTATGGCTGCTCCAGGTCCAGGCAGCAAGGGACATGGGGAGGCGAGGCTTTGTCCTTCTGCCGCATTAACCAGGACCTGCTGTGCCAGCACCTGCAGGACCCTGGGCCAGGGCCGATGAGAGGGGGAGGAAGCCGGTATAAATTACTGGGGCCTGGTGGTCTGGCCCTGTTTAGCCAGTCTGTCCTTGCTGGGGAGGGGCCTGAAAAAATTTTTTCACCGGGGCCCAAACCCGCTCTCGGGGGCCCTGCACCCACAGGTGCCATGCACAGCGAAGGGGCTGCACCGAGTCCAGCCCCACTGCGGGGCCACGCAGCAACAGAGTCCAGCCTGGTGCTCGCACCCAAGGAAAGGGCTGACTAGATTGTAGCAGTGGGCTCTGGCTCCCTTGGTCCAGCTCCTTCTGGGATCGCTTGGGGAGGAATGGGAGTCCAGGCGCCCCTCAGCTCCCCTGCTCAGTGGGGCCTCCTGCTGCTCTATCACTGGAGCCTCCTCCTGGGAAGAAGGTGTGTTCCTTCCAAGGTCTATCCAGGCAGCTGTTGCTGCTCCTAAATCAACCAGCAGGGGGCTGTACCCCAGCCTGCTGTCTTCTGCCGGCTGTTTACACCCAACTTCCAACAGCTGAAGCAGGGCTCCAAGGTCACCTAACGGGCATGAGGTTCCAGAAGCCGCATGTACCAGCAGGAGACCAAACAGCCTCCCTCAGCTCCTCTCTCTGTCTCCTGGGAACAGTCTGTCCCCTCAGCAACGGAAACACCCCTGACCTAGCCCCCAGGATCTGCTCAGGGCAGGATGAGCCAAGAGCAGGATTTTGCCTTTCCCTTGGACAGAGAGGGTGTCAGGGAGCTACTCCCCCGACCAAGGGGTCAGCCAGGCAGCCCGCACACATGGACACAGAAGGTAGCTCTGGGGGTTTCATTTCAGAGCTCGCAGGCCCTTTATTTTCTATCACACAACACACAATTGTACAGACAGAGGATGGAGTGAGTGCAGAAGCCCCGTCATCAGTGGCAATGAAACTGCCCTTCATGTGAGTGTGGGGCCATGCAAAAGGAAGGGGTGAGCACATGGAACCCAGACCTGGACACCGGAGGCTGCTAGGGAAACAGCGCCTGGGACAGAGAAAACAGTCCCCAGCCCTGCCCTATGCGTGAGCTTTGCGGCAGGACAGGCCTTTGAAAAGAGCTTGGCTGGCTTTTCAAACCCCACCGCTGCAGTGAGGAAGAGCAGGGAAAGGCTGCGATGGTGCAGGTGACATGGACAGTGCTCTGCTTGGGAATAGCTTACCAGTCATGTGGCAGGGCTGCAGGGGGAACAGTCCCCAAAGGGCAGCTTTCCTCTCCCCCCCCCCGCCTCGCCCCGCAGGGAGAAACCCTAATCCGGTAAGATGCATGGGAATGACATGAAATCAGCACCTCCCCGTACACAGACCCTTCCCCACAGGAGACACTGGGAAACAGGACATGGCTGACTGAATCAAACGGGCAGCTGGGAGTTAAAGAAGCCAAATTGGCTCATCTTTAATTTCAAGTATGCTATTTTCAGAATGGCCGGCACCTGGGGCTGCAGCCAACTGAGGCTCAGCTCATATTGAGATTTTGCTCTTTCAAATTCCAAGCAGGGAGATGACAGTGTCAAGTTTAAAGGCTGCGTATTACACACACCATGGCTCAGGGTTGCTCTCTCAGCTACCTCCCCGCATCCTTCAACTGACTTTGCTGAAGCAAAGTCCAGCTTCTTTGCACGCTCGTTGGGGTGGGCCATCAGGTGGCCAAGACAGAGCCCTGGGCACATGCCCAGTGCCATCCCTCCCAACCACAGAGCCGCTAGGTCACACATGGCCCATCACCTCCACCCATGGCAGAAATGCTCAGCGCTACTATTTACAGGACAGGACAGACACGACGAGTATCACAAATAATTAAAAAGGCATTTGTAAAAATGAGAAACCACATTCCAAAAAGTAGATTCTTTAAAAAAACCCTAGTTACCAATGAAAACGCGAAACCCACCCCAACAGAAGTATTTACAGTGGGTGTTATCGACCAATTAACAACACTGTCCCAGCCCCCTCCCAGAACAGACACCCATGCCTGCCAAACGCATGCAAGAACTAGCAAGAGCTGCACTAACCACCAGGCTCCCATAGCTCGTTGTCTGCTGGTAAGATTGGACAATAAGCTGCCTGTTCTGCCTCCTGCTCCTCTCAGGTGAGGACGTGCCCGGACCCTCTCTGGCTCTGCCAGTGGAAGGACACAAGACCCACCCATAGTCACCAGGCAGAGTAAGGTGACTTGTGCAGAACCAGCTGGGCCACTGCACTCCCCTCCTGTAACAGAGGTGCACAGAGTGTAGCCCAGGGCTGCTGACAGAGAACAAGGCTGTGGTACTAGCATACACACTGCCGGAGCGCAGAGCAGGGTGGGCAGGAAGCAGCAGCTTCATTTGCACGGACCCTCTGTTTAAGGGATAAATGCATGAGTTTCTCCGCATCCCCAGAGGTGGATTCATCCCTGGCTGTGCGGCTGTTACACATCTGGGTAGATGCATCTTCTGGCTGGAATCCTCTCCATGGGTTTGGCTGGCATCTCACACACCTACCCCCTGCTCTTCTGCAAGCCCAGGTGCTCTCCACACTAGCTGTCATAATCCTCTATGGGGAGGATGTTTGTACTCTATCCCAAAGCAGTGCAAAGAGCAGCAGGCCGGTAATTGGACTTCATTAGCACCTAATGCAATGGGCATTTATTTTTAGCTTCAGAAATCTGCTGGCATTGGGCGCCAGGGCTTCACAATAAAGTGCTGATGCCTTCCAGGGCTCCAAGCTGATAAACACTGGCTCTTTATTAACGGGGTGGCTTGTTGGCACTTCCTCCCCTCCCCCGAGACTCCATTCCCAGCCAAACAGCAGTTCTGTTCCTGGGCAGGATTGCACGACTTGCAAGCCCATAATCCAATTGGTATTTTTAACTCATCTGCCACCCTCCCACTTTAGCTAATTTCATTATTTTTAAAAATTCCTTCAGCTCTAAAGTTCGTGCTGATTTAAACTGACCCTGCCATGTGCTCCGCCCGGGCCTGCAGCACATCAGAATAGGTCAAACCAAAAGGAAGGGACATTTGCAAGACACTTGTAATGAGCAAATAAAACAGCCCCCCAAGGAGCTGAGGTGTCCCAGCTGAGTCTGTGAAACTGAGTAATAGATTCAGCAGGTGCTGTTAGCGAGAAGGCCAGGGCTCCCTGGACAACCCATATCTGCTCAGGGATACAACAGGGCTTAGGGGTAGCTCTGGGGCCTGTATTGTTTTTTTAAATATTGAAGCAAAATGCTGTCAGATACGGCTCCCCAGTACAAGTACTGGACAGGGCAGTGGGTTGAAGAAATGATTTCCCAGTTGCAGGCTAAATTAATTAAAACTCCCCACTCTGCGCACGCGCTCACACTCTCTCTCTCTCAATGTTCTCAGAGACCCTGGGGAGGGAAGTCAATCAAAATGCACCAGGAGCCATGATGATAAAATGGGCTAGAAACGGAGTTTACAGCGAGCACAGGGCTGCAGAGGAGGCTGATGCACAGCGAGGGTGGGTGGACCCTGCCAAGGCCCGGGGACCAGCATAATGGAGCAGCTGGAATCCATGTCTGATGAGGTCAGCTTTTCTCACACCACTTCCAGCACAGCTGGGCTTGGGGAGGGCTGGAAACACAGGCAGGAAAAGGGTCTCCCGCCTCCAGAGGTTGTTGGTGCCAGTCAGAAGCAGCAAGTGCTGAAAGGCAGAAGGGGGGCATGCTCCCACAGCCCTTAACTAGCCCCCCTCCCCTGGCGGGGCCAGGTCCAGCCCGCTCCACACTACTGGCTTGCTCTGAGGTGAGCTGTACGGCCCAGTCCGAATAGCAGAGGAGCCCCCCCCCGGGGGGGAATTCTAACTTAGCCTGTCTAACTGCTAGGAGACATGAGCAGAGCACAGTGTGGGGCTTACTGAAGTGTAACTAATAGCCCTGGGAAGAAGGGGCCAGACAGTTTGTGCTGGCTGTAAACACCCTCACTCACCACCTGAACTGGGGAAGTGGTTTCCAAGCACCAAGATCAAGCTGACCCTGAGCTTTGCTGTGGCAGGTCATGTGTCCCAGAGCACCCGAGGGACAGCCCACTCCATCTCATTGAGCATTTCCTGCCCTGACGCACCCTGGACACACTCTGAAGCAACAAGAGACACGCGACAGGGCAAGGCTATGCTACAAAATTAAGTTGACCATTGGGTGTCTACACTAAAAATTACTTCAGTATAAACTCCCAGTGATGTAAGTTACACTGATCTACGCGCTGGTGTGGACAGCACTACGTTGGCAGGAGAGCTCCTCCCGCCGACACAGCTATTGCTGCTCGCGGAGGCAGGAGTTAAGCCGCTGGAGAGCTTCACCAGAAGCGCTACAGCAGCACAGCTCCATGAGTGCAGTGCAGACACAGTCGAAGTTGCGATGTCCAGCCACCGCAGTAATTAAACCACCTTTGCACGTCCACACTGTGCTCCTTGTGGTGTCAGTGCGTGTCCTCACCAGGAGTGCTTGCACCAATTTAACTGTCATTGTAGGGCATTGTGGGAAGGCTTCTGAAAGGCAGCAACAGGATCTCAGCAACGCAATGTCTGCATCGACCTAAGTGCTCTACCTCTCGCGGAGGTGGAGTTATTGTCAGCAGGGCCGGCTTTAGGCCTATTCCACCAATTCCCCCGAATCGGGCCCCGCACCTTAGAGGGCCCCACACCCAGTGAGAATCCCTTCCCTGGCTAGAGGCGCCTTTTTAATTTTTACTCACCCGGCGGCGCTCCGGGTCTTCGGCGGTACTTCGGCGGCGGGTCCTTCACTCATTCCGGGTCTTCAGCAGCACTTTGGCGGCGGGTCCTTCAGTGCCGCCGAAGACCCGGAGTGAGTGAAGGACCCACCACTGAAGTGGCACCGAAGACTTGGAGCACCGCCTGGTGAGTACAAGCCCCACGTTGTTTTTTACGTGTGTTTTTTTTTTTAAGTCATCCTTGCTGGGGCCCCGTCGAAACTGTTCGAATTGGGCCCCGCACTTCCTAAAGCTGGCCCTGATTGTCAGCACAGCGGGTGAGTTACATTGGTGGGAGCTGCATTCTAGTGTAGATGCTGACAGAATTAGGTCGCTGTGATCTGTCTCTGTCGTGCAGACCAGGGCTTAGAGGCCTAGGGATGGATTTAATTGCAGTATTAAATGCAGCACGAGAAGGTGGGTTACAGACCTTCAATTGCTTTGCCTCGCTCACTCCATGGCAGTACTGCAGTCTCCTGCACTGATAGAGCAAACAGTTTGAAGTGTTTCTTGGGAGGTGCTGGGATGTTTAAGATTCTGAGGCCTGAGGGGACTGTTGTGACCATCTAGACTGGCCTCCTGCCTACCACAGGCCAGAGCTCTTCCCTGCATTAATTCCTGTTAGAACTAGAGTTCTTGGGAAAAAACCCACAATCCTCTCAGTTTACTAATGGCCAGAGATGGCAAATCCCCCCCAGCCCTGATGGCTGCTCCAGCAGTTAATCCAGGCGCCTGGCAGCAGAGAGCAGGGGAACGGCGCATAGGGCTGCCCTGCCTGCCACCCTGCCTCCATGGGCGGAGCAGCTGCTCAGTACGGCCCCAGGGAGAAGACACAGAAGGGTGCAATAAACGCTGTGTCTGAAGGGGGCTCAGGGAACATGCTCTGATCCCCGGGCCCTTCACTCAGCTCTGGGCAAAGTGGGAGTCAAATGTTACTAGCTGGGAAGCTTTAGCAGAGGGAGGCCAGAGAGCTGCCATGCAGGTCTATGCACTGTGACCCCAAGCTGCCCTAGCCTTTAGTACAACAGGGGGGCCCAAGACCCCCAGAGTCCCTGCTCAGCTCCAGCTGGAGCGGGGCATGCTGGGAGCTGCAGGCTCCCTGGGCAGCACAGCCTAGTCAAGCCGATGGCAGCTGCAGTCTGCTCTGGGTTTTGCCCGCGAGCTGTGGCCTGCATTGCCAGCACAAACTGCACGGCCCAGCCCGGCAGATTCTGCTCTGCTGATTCCTCCCCAGAACCTGCTGCAAAGCTGGTGAAAGCCGCAGCAACCTTGCCTTTGATGCTAAGTGAGCCTGGCCCTGGCCTGGCCCAGCACCTGCTGCTATGACCACCAGAGGTTCAGGGATATTTAATTAGAGCTCATTAACAGGGCTTGGTCTGAGAGCTCTCCAGGCCTGCCTGGTGCCACATAAAGCTGCCTGGAATAGGAGTTTGGAGACTGTTTCTGCACCTTTAATACAAAGTCCAAATGCCCCCCCCCCCTTCCTCTAGTGCACAAGGCCCAATGGAAGGGCAAATAGCTCAGTGGTATCAGTGATATTATGGAGTCTGTTCCCTGTCACAGCTCACTAAGTCCTGGAACTTTTAGTGCTGGGCAACCATAGCAAGTTGGGTGCTAAGCCTCGGGTGAGAATCACACTGGGACAAAGGCAGCCCTGGCTCTCTACACCAGGGATTACCCTGGCCCAGGTACTTGCACCACTCTTGTTACTGTGGTGGCTAACCCGTGCTAAGGCACAAATGCTTGGCCTTGGAGGCAGCAGTGCATGTGCGGAGGAATCCCCGTCCCAACGGAGGACACGAGCCAGAATGCAGCACCCACACTGAGGAAGGGAGCAGAAGGGCTAGGAAGAAGTGAGTGCGGGGGTCCTTGAGGGGCCAGCATGAGCTCCTGGGCAGAATTAGGGGTCTTAGAGCTGTTTGGCCACTGAGTCAGAGCCAGGCTCCCGGTAATGGTTGGGGAACATCAGATTGAATTCCAGCTGTGGCCCTGCTGCCCTCTGCCTCCTCCGACCGACACACACACACACACACACACACCCCTCCAACCGACACCGCCCCGTTCGATCTCCCACGACTGGCACAGTCAGACACAACCACAGCAAGGTCCAGGCTATCAGGCCAAACACACAAACAAATAACCCTGAGGGGACCTCTGCGAATTGCATCATAAACCATGAACAAATACCTTAAATAGTGAGAACCAGGAGACCCAGATGACCCTCCGTGTCCAACGAGACCTGCCAGACACTAGGTGGGACACAACCTAGGGAAATGCTGCCACCTTGGTTAGAACCTTGCTCAGACCAGCTGCGGGGGAACACAGGCCTGGCTCATCTTGTCCCCAGGGTTTCAGTGCTCTCGGCCTAATGCTCCGGAGGGGAGGGGAGAGGAGGGGAAGGGAGAACACACAAACATTCATTCACACATACAGACACTCTCTCTCTCTCTCTGCTCCTGCACAGCCCCCTGGAGAAGGGAGAATGCGTGCTGTACTTCCTACTGGCCTAGGCTCTGCAAGGCTGCTAGGTCCCCTCTCTACTGCAGTCTACCCACCCCCGCATTGCATTTTCTCCTGTTCCCATCTGCCTTTGGCTGTGCCTCCTGAGATCAGGCTTTCAGAGGCCAAGCGGCTGCACAGCTTCTGAGCCAGGATCCAGCTAGGCGAGCCAGAGACAAAGGGAGCCCCATAGCCACTCGGCCAGCACGCTAGCTCGGTGAGCATTCCAGGGGGGCAGCTTGCTTCAGCCACTGGCCACTCTGGTGCTGGGGTGGGGAATTAAACATTGTTTGGGTGAGGAGAAGGGCCTGAACGTGCCCTGTGCCTGCCCCCAGGATCCTCCCCTTGGCATCCTTCCAGCACAGCAGGTGAGCCTAGCACGGCATCAGCTGATGCAACAGCAGGGCAATCCACCCTGGGCCTGGGCTGGGTGTGCACAAAGCCCCCAGGTGCAGGGGAGAGGGGCCGTGTCAGTGAAGGGGTGTGCCAGTGCCACTCGAAGACAAAATGACAAGGGAGGCGACACAGTGAAAGAGCCTCACACCCATCAATCAGCATTATACAGCATGCCCCACAGGGCACACCCCCGGCCCACAGCCCTGGCTGTGAAGTGCAGTGACAGTATGCCTGGGGCATTTCCTCTGAGCGCTGACCCAGCTGCTCTCTGCGCTTCTGCTGCTGATTCCTCTCCAGGGCGCTTGTCAGCAGCACGGCCCCAAGGAATCCCAGGCTCGGGGCCTTGGCTTTGCCAGCTTTCCAGAGGCTGCTGCAGGGTGGTAGTTCCCAGTTCCCACATCCCAGGGCAGGCAGGGCCCATCTCTTCATTCCCCCCACCCCCCGCCGGCTGCCTGGGAACAGTCCATCTCCCTGAAGTGCAGGTCTCTGAGGAGCCTGGAAGGGCTATGGAAATTGCACAGAGCTCCCCACCCCACCCTCCTCGCTCCTGGAATCATCCTTCCCTTGCAGGAGCAGTGAGGTTGGCAGGCTACTTCTTGGGGGTCAGGAGACACCCACCCAGAGTAACTTCCCCTCCATCCCTGGAACCAGGTCCAGGCATAATGCCGGAAGCCTCCGTTCCCGACTATCCTGCAGCATCTGCTTCTTAAGCGCCTCCATCAGCTGGGGAACAGTTAGGAGACAGATGTGCATGTGCCTGTGTCTCTGCGAGAGTGAGGGGCCCACTGAGACCCAGCACAGCTCTCTCAGGGCTGGCAGGTCCCGCAGGCTGCGGTGGAGCTGGCACAGGCGGGAAGCGTGCTCTTTCGTCAGGACCGCAGAAAGCAGACACGGCTTAGCCCAGTCCCCGCTGCCCTCACTCACTCACTCAGAGGCCCTGCCTTCTCCTCCGCCCGGCTGGGGTCAGAGGGATGCAGCTTGCACTTGGAAGGGGAGTGCCGCACAGCTGAGCGGGAGGGCCGGGCGAAGCAGGAGGTGAGGGACTGGGAGCTGCAGTCGCATGCTGTGTCCTGCAAAGAGAAAGAGGAGGGGGGGATTAGAGGTGTGGAAACAGGGCTGCCCAGGAGGTGGGGGGTGGGGGGAGAGGGAGAGGCAAGTGGGGCAATTTGCCCCAGGCCCTGCAGGGGCCCCGACGAGAATATAGTATTCTATAGTACTGCAACTTTTTTTTAATGGAAGGGGCCCCCAAAATTGCTTTGCCCCAGGGCCCCTGAATCCTCTGGGCAGCCCTGGGGTCTCAGGGGAGCGGCAGCTGGGACCAGTCTGGTACCCACTTGAGGACAGATCTCCTTGGGCTAGGTGCAGTGCTAGCAGAGGGGACTGCTCTTATCAGCCATACTGCAGCAACACCCAGCTGGGACCAGGGCCCCCTGGGGCTGGCACTGGGTAAGCCCAGAGGCAGAGTGCCTGTCCCGAGAGCCAGCTCTTTAGTGCATGAAGCCCTGATGCGAGTGCAGGCTGAGGTCCCCCAGACCGCCAGTGTCTTGACCCAGCTCCATGAATGAGGGCGTGTACCCAGCCCCCCTGTGGGGAGCAGTCTCTGCATGGGAAAAGCCAAGGGCTGAGCCAGTGGGGCCCCTCCAGGCTGCAGCACAGGCCTGGGCTGCTGCTGCCTGAGTGTGTCTGGTTGTCAGATGCAGACAGTGCTACAGCCAACCCACCAACTGCTGCAGGAACAGGTCTACTCTTCTCACCCCTCCAGCCCCCAGGGTGGAGAGGGGCTGCACTTCAGGCTGGGGAGGAAGCTACCTCCTCTGGTGGGTGCAGAAGCTAAATACATTTGCTTTGTCAGCCAGCTCTGCCCTGAAGTCTGTGTCATTCGCTAGGGTAAAAACAAAGCTGCCAGGGGATGCTGGGCTCAAAAAAGAATAAGACAAGTTCATGGAAGCTATGTCCATCAATAGCTATTAGCCAGGAGGGGCAAGGATGCAACCCCATGCTCTGGGTGTCCCATAACCTCCGACTGCCAGAAGCTGGGCCTGAATGACACGGGATGGATCACTTAATAAATTGCCCTGTTCTGTTCATTCCCTCTGAAGCATCTGGCACCGGCCACTGGCAGAGACAGGATACTGGGCTAGATGGACCATTGGTCTGACCCAGTCTGGCCGTTCTTATGGTCTTACCTCATTGGCTATCACAGATGTGATGTCCAGGTCCCTTGGGGTCCCATCTTTGCTCCCCTGGTTCGGGGAAGACACCTTGGGCTCCTCGCTGCTGCTTTGCTTCGGGAGTTTCTTGTTTAAGCTCCGGGAGACATTTTCAGATGGATGGCAGGTGGGCGGCTGGGAGTGATCCTGCTTTTTGGTGCCATCATCTCCCGGTGATTCTTTCTTCTCTGGGGCAGAAGTGGGGCTCTGAGCCCTCCCGCACACATTCCTGAAGAACTCTTGCACGATGCCGTATTTCGGGGCTTCTGGCTTGGCTTTGCTCTCTGGACAGCCTGGTTTCCAGATGGACTCTGTACTCCCAGAATGCTCCACAACATTGAACAAGCTGGACAGGCCATCGTTGATGTTACTGAGGACCGGGCTGTCTCTGGTTGTGGTCGACCTAGCCCAGGCCGACCCATTTTGCTTACTCTGATGAAGGTTCCACAGGCTTCTGTCCTTTGAATTGTCGAGCTTGGAGGAAGACCGTCTCTGGAGCTTCGGGGAGCCATACTTGGGAGAACAACAGGGCCGTTCGATCCTGGAGTGGACTTTGTCCAGAGACGAAGAAATCTGTTTGCTACGCACAGACATCAGGGAGGAGCTGCGTGGGGACCAGCTCTTGCTGTGGAGGTTTCCCCGGGGCGTGTCTGTCTGCAAGCCGATGCTCACCATCTGAATGGTCTGGGTTCCGACGGTTGTCAGCCCTGTGGTCTGACTGGAGGTGCTCTTCACCTTCCTCTCCAGTGAGCTGGAGCGGATGGCCTGCCGCACGCAGTTGGTGATCTCTTTCATGTCGTCGCTCATGTTGCCGGAAATCTCAAAATCGTGCAGGGAGGTTGGGAACCTGGGGCCAGAAGGCCCAGCCTTGTCAGCACTGCGGCTGTCCAGCAGCTCGCGGTGCTGCTTGGAGAAGTTGCACAGCCACCTGCTGTACGTATTCTCCGAGCGGTCAGATTCCTCCAGCTCTGTCGGCTTGGCCATTGTGAACAGGAAGCCCGGCTCAGTCATGATCTTCCCCTCCTTATTGTGGATTAGCGGCGCCTCCAGTCTTCGCACCACCGGAGGGCTGTAATAGATGCGGATCCCGGTCTTGTCTGGTGCCGTGTAGCTCCTCTGCATTTGCTTCTGGGCCGGATCCTGCCCAGAGAGGTTGCTTGCCCGTGAATAATCCCATGAGGAAATGTTCAGCTTCTCTTTTGCCAGGCTCTCAGGGGCAGGTTGCTCTGTAGTCACATACGTACAGTTTTTGGGGTGGACTCCTGCAGGGTCTGTTATGCCATTAGGCAGTAGCTGTGTGGCTGGGGACACCTTGCCTCGCGCGTGGTCAGCGATCACAGGGCTGGTCTTGCCTGGAAGGTAGGGAGAACAGTCGAGCAAGCTTTCAAACTCGGACATCGAGGAAACGGACTTCGTCCTAAGTGGAGAGAAGAGGGGAGTGGTCAAAGCACACGTGGGAAAGCCGGGTAAAGAACTCCAGTGAGAGGCTGTGGATCCCATTGTAAGTACACAACTGCCCCATCCACGAGACTAGAGTGTTTGAAATAACAGTGTCTGTTGGGCCTGCGCTTGTTCCCCCTTCCTGCTCATGCTCCAATACAAGGGCCCACTGTGAGCCTCCCATTGTACCCTTGCAATTCAAAGCCCATGCTCCCGAGGGCTCCGAAAAGCGAGGGTGGGTCGGGATCCATGCTGACAATGACATCTCCAAGAACCGCAGTTCCTGCAGGGTAAGTACCCGTTCTTCCTTCTTCGAGTGTGCGTCAGTGGATCCCGCAGTAGGTGACTGGCAATTTCCCCCCTGGGCCATGGGTGTGGGGCGTTTCAGCTGTATCACTCAAACAGGGATTGAATCAGGGACTCACAGGGCTGGCAGGGACCTTGTGGGGTTATCTAATCCAGCCCCCCCCCCCCCCCACTGAGGCAGGACCAAGTAAAACCCAGACCACCCCTTGCAGGTGTTTGTCCAACCTGTTACTAAAGACCTCCAGTGTGGGCATTCCACAGCCTCCCAGGGAAGCCTGTTCCAACGCTTAGCTACCCTTACAGTGCTGATTACTTCTTGTCCTATCTTCTGTGAACATGGAGAACAATTGATCAGACCTCTCTATCACAGCCCTGAACATATCTGAAGACTGACTTTCTCTTTTCTCAAGACTAAACATGGCCAGTTCTTTTAACCCTTCCACATAGAGCGGGTTTTTCTAAACCTTTTTTTTGTTTGTTTGCTCTCCTCTAGACTCTCTCCGATTTGTCCACAACATTCTTAAAGTGTATTTCCCAAAACTGGACACAGTACTGCAGCTGAGGCCTCACCAGTGCTGAGCAGACACCTCCCATGTCTTACATACCTCCTGTTAATACACCCCAGAATGATATTAGCCTTTTTTGCAACTGCATCATGTTGTCCAATATTCAATTTATGATCCATTATAACCCCAGATCCATTTCTGAAGTCTTACTGCTGAGCCAGTTATTCCTCATTTTGTATTTGTGCGTGTGATTTTTCCTTCCTAGGTGAAGTACTTTGCACTTATCTTTACTGAATTTCATCTTTTTGATTTCAGACCAATTGATCATGGTCATTGTGAAGTCTAATCCTGTACTCCAAAGTACTTGCAACCCCTCCCAGCTAGGTGTCACCTGCAAATTTTATAAGCATACTCTCCACTCCATTATCCAAGTTGTGATGTTACTGACATGAACTGTGACCATATAAATCATTGTAGCAACCAGGGTCCTATGGTTGTACCAGGTCCTGTACAGAGGAGGTCAAGTGGGGGTATCTATGGAAAGGTTGTAGTTTGCTGGTTATGATTATGCTGTCTGTATGTGTGTATCATTTTTGTATTTGAAGTTATGAATATTGGCTATGTACTTTTATCTCAATGTGTTTGATTCTAAGTAGCCTCAGTGAAGCATTTGGTCAGCTTCTTGAGAAAGGACTATTCTCAGTAAGTGCCCAATCAAGGAACACTTAACTGACAATGGACTTTGGGAGATGCCAATCCACATCTGAGCTTTCCTGGGAACATTCAGACTAACATGCAAACAATGGCATCCGCCTGCAAAAAGCTGAATCATTCATGGACATATGACTTGCCCAGGTGGCTATAAACTCCATCTTGTTGCTGTGACTTTGCACAGAAGAACAAAGAGGTTTCCGCCCACAAGAGAGAGAATATAAAAGGCCCTGGAAGCCTCTCCATTTGGTCTTCAGCTGGCTCTCCACCCCCAAGAGATGCCTGAAAAAAACTGGAACAAAGGTCAGTAACTATGGGGGTATGAGTGAGTGCTGGACCCAGACTAGGAAGGAGTCCAGTCTGTGAAAGAAGCTTATTGGAACATCTCTGGGGGTGATATTTCACCTGTAATCAGTTTCTTAATGTATTAGGCTTAGACTTGCGTGTTTTGTTTTATTTTGCTTGGTAACTTACTTTGTTCTGTCTGTTATTACTTGGAACCACTTAAATCCTACTTTTTATACTTAATAAAATCACTTTTGCTTATTAATTAACCCAGAGTAAGTAATTAATAACTGGTGGAGCAAACAGCTGTGCATATCTCTCTGTCAGTGTTACAGAGGGCAGACAATTTATGACTTTACCCTGTATAAGCTTTATACAGAGTAAAATGGATTTATTTGGGGGTTGGATCCCATTGGGAGCTGGGTATCTGGGTGCTAGAGACAGGAGCACTTACTAAGCTGTTTTCAGTTAAGTCTGCAGCTTTGGAGGCATGGGTCAGACCCTGGGTCTGTGTTGCAGCAGATTAGCATATCTGGCTCAACAAAGACAGGGTTCTGGAGGCCCAAACTGGCAGAGAAAACAGGCTCAGAAGTAGTCTCAGCACATCAGGTGACAGTCCCAAGGGGGTCTCTGTGAACGAACCCGTCACACAAGTCATTAATTAAAAATTTTACTAGTACCAGAACAGGACAGACACCTTCAGGTCCCCACTAGATAAGCTCTCCTAGTTGGACAGCGAACCATTGAAAACATCTGTGAGTACTGTTTTTCAAACAGCTGTGCACCCACCTTACAGTAATTTAATTTAGACCACATTTTCCTAGGTTGCTTATGAGAACATCACGTGGGATTGTGTCCGAACAAGTCATACTAAGATCAAGATGCATCACATCTACTGCTCTCTCCCTCCCCCAGGCCAGTGACCCTGTCAAAGAAAAGCTCTTCCAAACTTGTGATCTGCCCTAGCTGCCATGTCAAGGACATAATGTTTAGCAAAAGTTAGTGGGTTGCTCCGTGTTCCAGCCTTGCCCATCTCAGAGAAGGCACATTCCTGGAGCAGGCAAAAGACAGTGCCTGTGCCTTGGTGGAGTGTGTGGTGACGTATGGAGGGAGAGGCTCACCAGCCATCCGCCAGTAGATGGAAATGCACAATGGGATCCATTTAGAGATTCTCTGTGGCAAGATGGCATGGCCTGTCGATGGGCTGGGGATAAATACAGAGAGGCCTGGTGCCTGATAGGTGTTAAGTCCTGTTAAGACAGCAGAGAAAAGCTCTGTCCACAGCAAAGGTATATGGCTTCTCTTCCCTCAGTGTCAAGTGGGGTTTGGGAAGGACACTGACAAGGCAATTGATGGGTAGGTGGAATTCCGAAGCTGCCTTGGGGATGACGGGGGGATGCTGAGCACCATCAGGTCCATATGGAAAGATGTGTAAGGCAGCTTGGCCATGAGGACTTGCGCACAGATCCACAAAGGGACTTGAGCATTGCAATGCCTCACTTTTGAGCACCCAGAAAATCACTGCTATGGGCCCAGGCTCCCTATGCAAGGCATGGCGGAGCCAGGTACCTCAGAGTGGGACTCACAGAAGCCAGCACACTGAGCAGTGAGCCGCCTAAGCTAACCCACGGGAGATGCTGACCATGAGAGGGTGTGTCCTAAGCCCACCCCCCTCACAGAATTTGGCACCTATGGCTGCTTGTGATCCTGGAGCCACGCACCATTCGCACTTAACTCCACACAAGTGAGATGGCTCCTCCCTCATAACCTTAGCCCAGCGGTTGAGTCACTCACCTGGCATGTGGGAGACCCCAGTTCAATTCCCCCCATTGCCTGATGGGGGGAAGGGATTGGGATGGGGTTTCCCATCTCTTGAGTGAATGTCCTAACCACTGGCTAAACTTTATAAAGTGGTCCTTCTCCTCTGGTCACTGGGTGTGGAGTTAGGCGTGCTCTGGGTCCACCAACCGGATTGGGCCCTGCAGATGAGGTAGGCGTGACCCCACCCATCTTCCCCGGCCTGAAGATTGTGCTGGGGGTTAGATGTGAGACAGACATTCAGACGCCTGCCAGCGGGGAAGGGTGCATTGCCAAGGAGAAAGGCTGGTACCCTCTGTTGTATTGGTGTGGTACTTAGGTTGCCTTGGATGGCAGGATGGCTCCACTGTCTTGATGGAGGCTGAGGACGGTATGGGATTGGGGCGTAAACCTCAGGGAGCACAGGATGGCCTTGGAGTCTTAATGGGTGTAGAGCGCCATCTGTCTGCTCTGTGCCATCAAAGGACAAGGCTCAGTCATGGCCCGTTCCTCTCTGGGGGTACCTGATGCCTAGGGCCACAACACTCAGTGCATTGTCATAGCGGTGGCCATAGACCGAGCTGCAGTGTCAGTGGTGTCCGTCACCAATGTAAGGCCATCTTGGCCACCAACTGGCTGTTCTTAATGACGTCCCTGAGCTGCTCCCTCTTGCTAGGCAGGACCTTTGAGAGGAAGGGGGCGACCCAGTACAGCCCAGCAATTAGCCGCATTCAGCTGAGGCAGAGTACGACTTTCTCCAAAAGAGCCTTCAGGGTCCTTGTCCTTAGGGATGCTCTTACTCAACTGAGACTGTTCTTGTACCACTGACATGGCTGGGGAAGCCTGGGCTGGGGTGAGCAGAGACGCACTTGAACCCTGTCAGAGACTGCACACAGAGTATTACTGTGGCAGGCATCTGCCACAAGGCCCTGGCCAGGCCAACGAGTCTCTCATTCATGGAGAAGAGAACCCTCGCTGGACCAGAGGTTGACACAGATGACAGAAGAGAGGGCTCTCGGCCGGAAGATGGGGTGACAATGCTCCAATGAAGGAGCAGCAGATCCCCTCTGGAGGCGGCACTGGTGTTTATGGCACTTTTGGTACCGGGGACTGAACTGGTGAAGGCAGGTTCTTCAGCAATGATGAAGGTCCTGGCATCGATGCTGAGGTATCACCAGAGTCTGCCTCTGACACAGGCTGCTCGTTATCAGCAGCCCTCGGGCTGTGCGGGGCATGGTGGTTTTATCCCCAGGGGCTATAAGTGGTCTGTCTTTATGAGAGGACACCGAGCTCCACTTGGAGTCTGCCTCTGTGCTTAGAGCTTCCTCTTGGTGTGACTTGAGAACAGGAAATGGTGCCTGATTTGGCACTGCAGGGAGTGTCAGTGGGGGTGCCGGAGCAGGGACCCTTCTCAGCATTATCTTCTCCATGCTGGGCTTTGGCACTGTGAGTCTGCTAGACGGGGCACTGGATAACACTTTCTACTAGCAGGGCTCTGGGCACGATCCTCAGGTTTTGATGAAACTCCACAGATTGCTCCAGAAGATGGGCCTTCAGCCACGTCTCATAAAAGACGGTTACTCACCGTAGTAACTGTTGTTCTTCGAGATGTGTTGCTCCTATCCATTCCAGTTAGGTGTGCGCGCCGCGCGTGCATGGCTCTATGGAAGATTTTTACCCTAGCAACTCCGGCGGGCCGGCTGGGCGCCCCCTGGAGTGGCGCCGCTATAGCACAGGATATATACCCCAGCCGGCCTGTCCGCTCCTCAGTTCCTTTTTGCCGGCTACTCCGACAGTGGGGAAGGAGGGCGGGTCTGGAATGGATAGGAGCAACACATCTCGAAGAACAACAGTTACTACGGTGAGTAACCGTCTTTTCTTCTTCGAGTGATTGCTCCTATGCATTCCAGTTAGGTGATTCCCAAGCCTTACGTAGGCGGTGGGGTCGGAGTTAGATGTTGCAGAACGCAACCGCTAAGCCAAAGGCTGCATCAGCTCTGGACTCTTGGACCAATGAGGCAAAGGTGAGGACCGAGGACCAGGTAGGTGTACAACACATCCCCTGAAAGGGTATGCGAGCCAGGAAGGCAGCTGAGAGGCGTGAGCCCTGGCGGAATGTGCAGCAAGGTGGCTCTATGGAACATGGGCCAAAACAGAGGAGGTGCGGATGCACAACGTCATTGAAGATGAAATCCTCTAGGAGGAGACAGGTATGCCCTTCGTCCGGTATGCCGGTACGATGAAGGTTTTGGGGGCGTTACGAGAGGGCTCTGTCCGCTAGATATAGATTGCGGACGCCCGACGGATGTCGAAGGAGGGCCACCGTTGCTCTCCTTGCAAAGAGAGTGGCTTCGGAAAGAAGACCGGAAGGAAGGTATCCTGGTCGATATAAAAAGGCCGACCCGTCCTCAGGGAGGCAGGTCGGACGTGGTAATAACTGCCCTTGTCCCTGAGGAATACAGTATACCTTGGGCCTATTGAGAGAGTCTGAAGCTCGGAGACTCGTCTGGCCGCAGGAAAGGCTACAGGAAAACTGTCTTGCAGGACAGGTGTACCAATGAGCATGTTGACATTGGCTCGAATAGGGCAGTCATAAAGCTGGTTAGAACCAGATTGAAGAGCCAGGTTTATGGCGGGGCCCCACTGGGGGGGAGGTATAAACGCTCCAAGCCCTGAGGAACCAGATGGAATGGAGCGGGACCTTGGCGGGGGAAACATTGCGCGTTTCGGAGCAGCAGGAGAAACGCTTCCGCTTGGCCAGATACTTCAACCGAATGGAAGATTTTCTACCACCCCGGAGAATCCTGTAGAACCGAGGCAGAACAACGTAACTCGGATCGGTTTAGCCACGCAGGAGTCCTGCTGTGAGGTGCAGGGATTACAAGACCGGGTGGTGAAGGTTGCCGTGATCCCACGTCATGGGGTCTGTGCCAAGAGGGTTGCTACCGACAGGTGTAGCAACATGGTGTGCCAGTGCTGCCCAGGTTACACTGGAGCGATCACGATCAGGGGCGCTCTGTCCCTGCGGAGTTTTAGCAGGACCTTGTGAACCAGCGGGGACAGTGGAAAGCGTACGGCAGATGGCTGGTCCACAGCCTCAGGAAAATCCTCCAAGACTGAGCCTGGGGAGAGGCCTTTGAACGAGGAGAATTGTCTCTCTTTCCGTTCTCGCGAGAGCGAGGAGGGCTATGCGGGGAAAGACCCACTTCTGGAAACAGAATAGATAAAGACGGGAGGAAACTACCACTTGTGAGACAGGAAGGATCTGCTGAGACAATCCATCAGCTGAATCACCTGGTACACAAGGCAGACTGCTCTCAGCTCTCGGACATTGATGTGTAAGGCCAGCTCTTGCGCTGACTGAAGGCCGTGAGTGCGAAACTACGCCAGGTGCGCTCCCAGCCGAGAGATGGGCTGTCTGTCATGAGGGACCCCAAGGGGTGAATGAAACAGCATCCCTGGATACACCAGGGAGGACGCTGACTCCTGGTCGAGGGAGCCTAGGCTGCTCGGGGGGAACGAGACGACCACGAGCATGCCGTCTCTGCCCGGGTGGCACACCCAGGTGAGCCACGATCGAAGTGAACAGAGGCGAAGCCTGGCATGTTCGGTTGCAAACGTGTAGACAGCCATGTGACTCAGGAAACCTAGGCAAGTGCGAGTCCAAGTTGGCGGAAAGGTCCATAGACCTTGTACAATTGTTACCCTCGCCTGAAACCAAGGCTGAGGTAAGCAGGCTCTGGCGAGTCTGGAGACCAGGACGGCCCCAATGAATTCCCATCCCTGTATGGGAATCAGAGTGGATTTTAATATTGATCATCAGGCCTAGACACAGGAATAGGTTCGTGTCGATGCCCACATGACTGGTACTTTGGGCCCGGTGGTTCTTCGAATGAGCCACTCGTCTAGATACGGAGAACGTGTATCCGACGGTGGCGAAGAAAGGCGGCGACTACAGCCATGCACTTTGAATACCCCTGGACCGTATATACAGGCCAACCGGGAGGGCCGTATACTGGGAATAACAATGGTAGGCCCCAAACCGAGGGTACCTTCTGTGTGGAAGAGAAATGGCGACGTGAAAACACGCGCCCTTCATAACGAGGGCGGCGTACCAGTCTCCGGGATCCCAGGATGGGATGACGGTCGCCCTGGGTACCATGCGGAACTCATCTGCATCGCGACTTGTTGAGTTCCCGCAGGCCTAGCATAGGTCTGAGACCTCCCTTCGCCTAGGGGATAGGTTTCACCCTTAGGTACCTCCTGTATAGCTCCGATGAAGAGGAGCGTCCGCGCCTCTTGCCAGAGGAATCGCTCGAAAGAGGGGTCCTTAGGAGGGGCGAGGATGGGTAGGCTTTTGCCCCATTGGTGGTCAGAAGGACCCTAATTTCGGCTCCTTTGGGGTGCGGATTGATGGCCACGACCGTGTAAGCCACGCCCGCTGGCCAAGTCCTGACTTTGTCAAGGTGCAGGGTAAGAGCGGAGGTTGGGGACGGAAACGTCGGCGCTGAATCACCGGCGTGTGCACGCCGAGAGAGAGAGAGAGCAAAGTGACCCTGCTCCCCTTTAGGTTCTGCAGCCTAGGGCCAGTGTTTTCAGAGAACAGGCCTGTGCCATTGAAGGGCAAGTCCTGTATAGCGTGCCGCAGCTGCGAGGGAAGGCTCGACAACTGGAGCCATGAAACGCGCCGCATGGCAACACCCGAGGCCAGAGTCATGGCAGCGGAGTCAGCTGCATCCAACGAGGCCTGGAGGGAAGCTCTCTCCAGCTCCGTCCTTTGCTGCAGGAGGGCATCGAACTCTTGACGGGAGTTCCGAAGAACCGACTCTGTAAATTTGCCCACCGCCACCCACAGTAGCGGATAAGCGGGGCTTGCTGGTTCGCTACACGAAGTTGCAGGGCCCCCTCCGGGTACATCTTACGGCCCCGTAAGACCACACGCCCAGCCTCTTTGGAATTAGGGGCTGGTCGCATTTCGATTAGCGGAGGGCCGGAGGGGTATGTTCCTGCCCCCGTCTCATCTGGGGAGGAGGAAGAAGAAAGGCCAGGGACAAGCGGGTCCCGTGTGGGCTCGAGCTCCTGGACGACCTCCTGATCCGGTGGGATCTGGGAGCCCAGTGCCGAACCGGGGGTTACTCTGTACCGGTCGGACGGGGACGACTAATTGTCACCTCTGGAACCCCGAGCTCCGAGGGAACGGAGCGAGATGGGATCACCGGTACGCCTCTGGCGTGGTAGTACACCGAAGGCGTCCAGAATGACCACTGATAGGTCTCCTGGAAGACTCTGGAGGGCACATCGGAAAACAGAGTGCTACGCATATGAAGTGTCCGCACGGGACGACACTGATGCGTGGCTGGGTGGCCCTGGAGGAGCTGAAAGCTCTTGGTAGAGTCTCCGTCAGTAACTGACGTCGCTCGATGCGGCACCGGGGATCGGTACCGGTAGGCAGACCGGTACCAAGAACGGGACCTGCCACCGAAGCTGCGCTGGGCGGTCGACCGAGGGTGCGAGGCTCGATGATCCGGAGTGGCTACGGGCGTCCCGGTGTCTGGGTCAGTGCCGGGAGCTGGATCGGTGCTGAGTGTCCCGGACCAGCGAATGGGATGCTGACCGGTGCCGCGAGTACTACTGGTACCAACATGGAGAACGGTGCCGAGACTGTGAGCGGCATCGAGACCTAGATCGGTGACGGGACCGAGAACATCCGCGACCCTGAGCGAGCGCTCCGCGGTGCCGACGTAGGGTGGTCTGATCAAGGCAGGCTTGCCCATCGACTATGTAACCCGCACCGGCGGTGCCGGGGGTTGAGGCAGCGCAGATGCTGTCGGTGCAATCAGCTCCCTCGCCGTGGACACTGTCTCCGGCGTGGAGGGAATAGTGAGCTCGACCATAGCTCGCACGACGGATGCAGCTTCATAGCGAGCTCGACCACGGTCCGTACCGGGGAGTGTTCCAGCACCGGACTCGACGGCTTTTGCCTGGCCGGAATGGTGGCGGCATTGTCGTGCCGCGCGGCAGACACGGTGCCCGGGCGCGATCCGAGGAGAGAGGAGCTCGGGCGGAGCAGGCGGCTCGGACGCAGCTTCCTAGCGAGCTCGACCACGGTCCGTACCGGGGAGCTTTCCAGCACCGGACTCGACGGCTCTTGCCTGGCCGGAGTTAACGGTGTGGATACTGTCGGCGCCGCGGCAGACATCGGTGCCGGGCGATCCGACTGAGCATCGCGCTCGGCTGCGGAGCAGGCGGCTCGGATGCAGCTTCCGGGCGAGCTCGACCACGGTGCGTACCGGGGAGCTTTCCAGCACCGGACTCGACGGCTCTTGCCTGGCCGGAGTTAATGGTGTGGATATTGTCGGTGCCGCGGCAGACATCGGTGCCGGGCGATCCGACTGAGCATAGCGCTCGGCTGCGGAGCAAGCATCTCGGACGCAGCTTCAGAGAGAGCTCGACCACGGACCGTATGTGGGAGCTTTCCAGCACCGGACTCGACGGCTTTTGCCTGGCCGGAGTAAATGGTGCGGGTATTGTCGGTGCCGAGGCAGACACCGGTGCCAGACGATCCGACTGAGCATAGCGCTCGGCTGCAGAGGCGGCGGCTCGGACGCAGCAAGGATACTGTGCCTCTTCATCCTCCAGGAGAGGGATCCATGCCGAGGGTACGTTGGAGCCAGCGACGGTCGTGCCAGGAGGCCTTGGCGGTACTGGCGATCCGGTGCCGAGGGAGCGCGCCTTGAAAACTAACTAGCGCTCGGCGCCAAGAGCGGAGGAGCAAGAGCTGCCTCCCTCAGGAGCTGTTTAAAACGAAAGCCCCGCTCCCCTTTGTTCACGGATTAAAGGCCTCACAAATGCGGCACTTATCTGTGAGGTAAGATCCCTCGAGGCACTTAGGAGAAGATCTCTTGTCGGCAGCGGCTTGTGGCCGGCCGAGCATTATAAAACCCTGTGGACCGGGCATCGGACCCGGCACCGGGTGAGGGGAAGGGGATAAACCCCGAACCCCTGTAAAAGAAATACACTAAACTAAACTATTCTACAAACAAACAAAGTTAACTACAACTATAAACAGAACGAGAGAAAACTACGAGTAGCTAGGGAAGTGGAGGTCAGCTAAGCTGTGCTCCACTGTTCCAACGGCCGTCACGGGCGGAAAAAAGGAACTGAGGAGCGGACAGGCCGGCTGGGGTATATATCCTGCGCTATAGCGGCGCCACTCCAGGGGTAAAAATCTTCCGTAGAGCCGTGCACGCACAGCGCGCACACGTAACTGGAATGCATAGGAGCAATCACTCGAAGAAGAACTTGGGAGTCCTAGACCAGAACAACAGGTATTCCAAACCCCTGCTCAGTATGTGCGACTCTTCTAGATACCTGCCATGCCCAGCTTTCAGTGAGGAGTCCTTCACAGGCTGGCCAGGGCTTGACACCCTGAGGTTTCCAGTCCACCACGTTAAGTAGCTGTGTCCAGGGTGGATGTCCAGCGGGCTTTGACACCATATTAAGGAGCTGCACCCGGGGGGGCGGGGGGGAGAAGAGGAGGAGGATGTCCAGTGAGGTCTGACAGCCAATACTCAGTCCAGACAGGTTGATGTAGATCAGGGGTCGGCAACCTTTCAGAAGCGGTGTGCCGAGTCTTCATTTATTCACTCTAATTTAAGGTTTTGCATGCCAGTAACACATTTTAATATTTTTTAGAAGGTTTCTCTCTATAAGTCTATATATTATATAACTAAACTAGTGTTGTATTGTAAAATAAACAAGGTTTTCGAAATGTTTAAGAAGCTTCATTTAAAATTAAATTAAAATGTTGATCTTACACCGCCGGCCCGCTCAGCCCACTGCTGGTCTGGGGTTCTGTTCACCTAGGCCGGCAGCGGACTGAGCGGGGCCTGTGGCTGGGACCCCGGCTGGCAAGGGTCCGGCAGCCAGAACCCCAGACCGGCAGCGGGCTATGCGGGGCCGGCTGCTGGGACCCCAGGCCGGCAGTGGGCTGAGCAGCTCAGCCCGCTGCCACTTAGGGGTTCCATCCGCCGGCTCCTGCCAGCCGGGATTCTGACTGCTGGATCCACTCAGCTCACTGCCAATCTGGGGTCCCGGCCCTGCCCACATACAGTGGGTACCTACCTTCTCCCTGGTCTGGCCCATTCTCTTCCTCTCTGCACTGAGCTGAGGGTGGGAGTGCACTGAGCACAGGGCTGGGGGTAAAGGGTCTGGCCAGGAGCTAGAATGAGGGAGGGGGCTCAGGGTTGGGGCAGGAGGTTTAGGTGTGGGGCACTTACCTGGGCAGCTCCCATATGATGCGATGGGTGCAGGTGGGAATGTGGGGTGGGATGGTGAGGAGCAGGAGCTCCCGTTTGGTGCTCCAGGTGGGGGTGGGGATGTGGGGGGGTGCAAGAGTCAGGGCAGAGGGCTGGGGGCATTTGAGGGGGGTGCAGGTGTCAGGGCAGAGGGGGGGCTGGGTATGCGTGGGGGGTGCAGGTGTCAGGGCTGGGGTCGTGGGGTGTGTGTGAAGAAGTCAAGCAGAGGTCTGGGTGTGTATGAGGGAGGTACAGGGCCCTGGGGTGTGGGGGGCGGGGGTCAGGGCTCAGGGCTGGGTGACTGCCCCCCTCAGAACCCCCAACCCCCTCGCTCCTTGTCCCCTGACTACCCCCTCCTGGGACCCCTGCCCCTAACTTCCCCCCAGGACCCCATCCCCTATCTAAGCCTCCCTACTCCTTGTCTCCTGACTTCCCCCCTAGGACCTACCCCCTACCTGTCCCCTGACTGCCCCAACCCTTATCCACACCCCACCCCCAGACAGACTCCTGGGACTCCCATGCCTCATCCAACCACTCCCTGCCCCCTGACAGGACCCCCAGAACTCCTGACCCATACAACCCTCCCCCTGCTCCCTGCCTGCCGCAACCCCTCTCCACACCCCTGCCACCTGACAGCCCCCCACCCCGAACTTCCGACTCATCCAACCCCCCCAGGTCCTTGCCCTCTGACCACCCCCTCCAGAGACCCCCCCACCCTAACTGCCCCCTCCCGGACCCTCCTTGCTCTCTGTCCCCTGACTGCCCTGACCCCTATCCACCCCAGCTTCCTAACAGACCCCGAACTCCCATGCCTCATCCACCCCCCCCACTCCCTGACCCCCCCTTATCCACACCCCCTCGGAATCCCACCCCCTATCCAACCCACCCTTCTCCCTGTCCCCTGACTGCCCCCACCCCTTATCCACCCCACCCCACCAGCCTCGGACCCCTTACCTTGAGGCTCCAAGCAGAGCCAGATACACTACCCCACGGGAGCAGGCAGCCCCGCCCCTTAGAATGCCACGCGCACAGCAGTATGGCTGCAGGTGAGCGGGGAGTGTCCTTCCCTCCCTGTGGAGCCAAACACTGCACCGCGGGAGCGCGCAGCCCCAACCCCCAGAGCAATGTGTGCGCGGCAGCAGGGCTCCAGGAGAGGGGAGAAGGCGGGAGAGGGGCCGGCGGCTTGCTGCACTCGGTCCGGTGCTCCAGCCCGGGACCGCAGACCTTGCGGCTTGCCGCGCCGGGCAGGATTTTTAATGGCACGCGGAGTCCCAGCAGGCAGCCACGTGCCATTAAAAATTGGCTCGCGTGCCGTCTTTGGCACGCGTGCCATAGGTTGCCAACCCCTGATGTAGATCATGGCAGTCATAAGTGGAAGAATCGGAAGAGCTCTCACCATTTGTAGAAGATTTTTGAGATCAGCCAAAGCTAAGAACTAGCAGGTCGGACACCAGCCAGGTTTCGGACACCCGCCAGGTTTCATCTTTGTGCTGCATGTGGTGAGAGGGACCTGAGGGAGGGTCATGGATGCCCTGCCCTTTATGGGAGCATGTGTAGGCACATGGGAAGACGTGAGAGACTCTGCTTGTCAAACCAACTCCGGCCTTGTGCACGAGACGCACGCTCCCTGCAGTGGGATCCACACCGACACATAACGCAACAAACCCCTGCTGCTTCTCCCTCCAGCTGTTCAACAACACTCGCTAGCCAGCAGAAAAAGAAGGAGCCCAGCCCAGCAAGCCTCTCTTGGCTGCTCATGGAGACGAGGGCTTGGACCTGTTCTGGGCTAGGGTGAACAGCTAGGCCCCTCCTGTTCTCCCCACAGCGCTGGCCCAGTGCTCCTGATGGCTTTGCTTCTGCTAGCCCTGGCTCCAGCTCTCTGACATACATGGCCAGCTACCGCCCTGGGGTTTGTTGGAATAACGGCTTCCGTAGGCTCCGACTACGTGGGTGCTCCGGGGCTGAAGCACCCATGGGGAAAAAAAATGGTGGGTGCTAAGCACCCACTGGCAGCTCCCCTACTAGAACCTCTCCCTTCCCCCAGTGCTTCCTGCCTGCTGGTGGGCCCTGCAGATCAGCACCCCCACTTCCTGCCCTGGATCAGCTGTTTTGCAGCGTCAGGAGGCACTGAGGGGGGAGGAGCGATGGAGCAACGCACTTGGGGGAGGGGGCGGGAAAAGGCTGGGTGGGGACGGAGCCGGGGTGGGGCCTTGGGGAAGGGATGGAGTGGGAGTGGGGCCTGGGCAAAGCTGGAGGAGCACCACCCCAGGAGATTAGAAACTTGGCACCTATGATGGCTTCTGACGTTAGGAGCTGGGTGGCAACGCAAACTCACGCCTGCCTTTCGTCTGAAAGGGAGAGGGAGGCAGGGACCCCCCAGGCTCAGCCCTTGGGCTCTGTTGTGCAGAGCTGCTCCCCGGGGAGGGTCTGGGTGCACGCTCCAGCTCACAGGGCTGGGTGAAGACACTCACTTCCCTGGGGATCTGAACCTGTGCACAGAGAGGGCATCACACCCCAAAGGGGTGAGGCTCTGTATGCCTCCAGGTCCACCCAGCACTGAGCAAAAGGGGGCCCTGGTCCAGCCTGGGCCTCTGGGCGGTGCTGTCAGACACCTGTGCTAGCACTGTGCCAGCCCGAGGAGGGGCGCTGCCCCTCAGGGGGCACCGGACTGGGATTCACTCTCAGGACTCTACTCGGAGCGTCAGCGCCATGTTTGTGCTAGGAAGCGCCAGAGCCGCACGCATGGGCACTCTGCCCTTGTGCAGCACGGTGGGGTTCTCAACCTGAACTGACCCCCTGGGCTAATCCAGAACTTGACAACACTCAGCTACCGATGGGTTTCTCTGCAGGGTCATCGGGGCCCCTGGGCTTTCTATAGCACCCCAAATGAATGGTCCCATCCACGCTCGCCTCTCCAAGCTGGGGAGACCCAAACAGTGATAGGCACTTCCGGCATTCTTCCTGGCCCTCCCACCCCAACCCTTCTCGCTCCCTCTAGGACAGGGGTGGCCAACGTGCGCCTGAGAAGGAACAAGAATTTACCAATGTGCATTGCCAAAGAGCCACAGTAACATGTCAGCAGCCTCCCATCAGCTCTGCTCCCCACCCTGCCCCCACCCGCCAGCAGCACCTAACCCTCCATACCTGCGCCTCCCGCCCGCCACGATCAGCTGTTTTGTGGTGTTCAAGAGGCTGGGGGAGGGGGGCAGGGAAGAAGAGCAAAGGCGCAGCAGACTCAGGGGAAGGGGCGGGGGAAGGAGCGGAGTGGGGCCGGTGGCAGAGCCAGGGGTTGAGCAGCGAGCACCCTGTAGCACACTGGAAAGTTGGCACCTGTAGCTCCAGCCCCGGATTCCATGTCTATACAAGGAGCCGCATATTAACCTCTGAAGAGCTGCATGTGGCTCTGGAGCTACAGGTTGGCCACCCCTGGGCTAGGAAGTGACTCTGCTGAGCAGCCTAGTTTCTTGCTACGCTCAGTGCTCGCTCCACTCCAGGGAGTTCACACTGGGACTGATTGACATTATCCTGCAATCAGAGAGACGAGGTGGGGGAGGGAATAGCTTTTACTGGACCAGCTTCTGTTGGGGACAGAGAAGAGCTTTCGAACACACAGAGCCCTTCTTCAGGTCTGGGAAAGTTACTCCCAGCCTCATAGCGAAATACAAGGTGGAACAGATTGTTTAGCGTCAGTAGTTAGCACACAATCTAAGCGACCATTCAAGGTCAAGTGGCTGTTAAGACCTTTGCAGACATAGGACAAAAAGGGGGCTACTGTGTTAGTTTGTTGTAATGAGCCATAAATCCAGTGTCTCTGTTCAGTCCATGATTTTTAGTGTCTAGCAGAGTTATGCATTTAAGCTCCCAGGCTCGTCTTCTGAAGGTGCTGTGCACGTTTCCTTGGAGGATGAGGACTGAGAGGTCAGACCCAGCGTGATCGCTTTGGGAGAAGGGTTCACTCACAGGTGACAGGGTGGTTTTGTCTTTTATCAGAGGGGTAACCGTGTCAGTCTGGATCTGTAAAAGCAGCAAAGAGTCCTGTGGCACCTTATAGACTAACAGACGTATTGGAGCATGAGCTTTCATGGGTGAATACCCACTTTGTTGGATGCATATTTCCACTACATGCATCTGACGAAGTGGGTATTCACCCACGAAAGCTCATGCTCCAATATGTCTGTTAGTCTATAAGGTGCCACAGGACTCTTTGCTGCTTTTGTCTTTTATCGTTTTCCACCCACCTTGTCTCTCTAATACCCTGGGACCAACATGGCTACAACTACACTGCATGCAATATCCTGCAATGTCCTTGACAAACTTTATGGAATTAAGATAAACCTTACTGAATTAAGGGCATCACCAGGGAAACAGACTAACAAACTCTAACCATATACAATAAGAAACTAGACAATTTGCGAGGTTGTGAGGCTACAACCACACAGAGCTCTGACTCCGGCCACAGGAACGGAGTGGGGTCGGGGTGGTGCTGCCTGAGCCAGGGGAGGGGTCACAGCCACGAGCACCGCCCCTCTACGGGTACTGCGCTAGGCAGAATCTCGGGCTCCAGCAGGCTGGGCACGCACACACCCAGCTGCACTAGACGGCTGCATCTACTTGAAGAACCACCTTACGGAATCAAGTTTAATACCTCCCCATTGTATGAAAATACAAATGTATGAGTTTTAATGAGGGCTTTATAGACCAGGCAGGCAGGATTAATGATACCTCAGTGGTTTGAGCATTGGCCTGCTAAACCCAGGGTTGAAAGTTCAATCCTTGAGGGGGCCACTTAGGGATCTGTGGCAAAATCAGTACTTGGTCCTGCTAGTGAAGGCAGGGGGCTGGACTCGATGACCTTTCAAGGTCCCTTCCAGTTCTAGGAGACAGGTATATCTCCATTATTTATTTATTTTTTAAATTTATTTATTAACTTAAAGGCCTTATGGGAACAATATATGTGAAGTGGATTTCCTAGGAAATATTTGGAGGCCAGGGGAAGGCAAAGACTCCACCTCGAATTCAGGCTTCTGAAGCTGCACTTTGAGCAGAGACCCACTATCGGGTTGGTGACCTGCTCTGGGTCTCCTCAGAGAGCGTAACTGGATAAACGAGTGAGCGGCGTGCTCAGGTTCAAGCAAAGAGGGTGGGGACCTTGAAGCCACAGGAAAACTTCTAGGATGGCAGAAGGACTGTTCCTGCCAGAGCCATTTGGCAGCTGGGTGACCTCTGGTAGGCCTGTCTGCATGTAGGTTCTTTCATTGTTGGTAAGCGGTTTTCTCTGTAATGCTTCTACCTGACAAATGAAATGTGCTGGCTTACAAAGGCCTGGGTGGTAACTAATACCTGGGGCAATCACACACTGCACTGCCTCAGAGGAGAGAAGCGCCGCAGGCCTGCTTAGGGGATAACACCATGCAGGCAGGGGGCCATTCAGCCTGAAATACCCTGCTCAGAAGGGAGAGAGGTGCGGGTCTCCAGCCAAGAGAGGCTGCAGCTAGGGAGCCTAGAGAGAGTGTCCTTGCCCTGAATTGTGACCCACAACCATCTAGCTAGATGAGAAGTGGCTGCTCTCAGGGCTGTTGTAACTCACCAATGAGAGAGCAAACCCAGAGGAGTGGCTAAGGCAGCCACATGCTATCACTGGCGCAGCCCCAGCAGCGAAGACGCTGGAGAGCGGGGAAAACCCAGAAGCAGCAGAGAGAGCCTGACAGATGAGAGCTGAAGAGGTGCCAGGAATTACAAATGCGGTAAGAAGCCTACAGCCCGGACGAGCCGAGGAAGATGAGAACACAAATGACCTGCCACTGGGGTCATGCCAAGGAATCATCCCAGTGCGTGCTGAGTCCCCTCCGAATGCAGCTGCTCTGGGCATGTTTCCTGCATGGCTAACAGGCTCTAGATGGGCTGGATTACACAGCTGGAGTTGTGATCTCGAGGCGCACACCCGGTATTTATTGCTGCTCACTCTGCTGGGCCTTTGTGCAGTGTGGTGAAATGCTGGGTGGGCTAACAAGCTGCAAGGAATGGTTCTACACCAACCCAACCTTCCTGTCCTCAGGCAGGATTTATGGCTACAAGCCAGCACAGCAGTTCATGCAGTGTGTGGGGGGGGCTACCCGGTGTTGGGTGCCCCTTGCTGCAGGGCACACCACCTTGGCACACCCCACCCAAAGCAGGTGTCTTTTGGGGGGAAAATGAGCATCAAGTTTAGACCTTCAGGAGGTGCCCAGAGAGGCCATCCATGATCAGCTGCTGGTGGAACCAATAAGATTTGGTCCTCCAGTGGCTAGAAGAGCCAGGAGTGGGCAGAAGCCAACCAGGGCCCAACAGTCAAGATGAAAAAGGCTGGCTGCCTCCTCCAAGTGTCCAGTTCTGGGTGAAGCTGGGATCTGTCTTAACCTGAAAGCCTGACCTGGCCCCTCACTCTGCCAGCACTGTTCAGCCTGAGTCAGCGAAGAGACTGTTCTGGGTCAGGTTATGCCAGGCACAGCCTGCCTGGCCAGCCTGCCTTGAGTATCGTTTGGTTGTATAGGAGCTTGCTTTCAGGTGAATCTGCCACAGGCAGGTCCCTGGGAGAACATGCTCGGGACTGGGAGCATGGAGCAATGGCATGTTTGGGGGAGTGCTGGCTGAATGCGGGCTGGAAGCAGGGCAAAGCAGGGTTCAGGGGAGTCATAAGCCAAATCCTACAAGTCTGTTTGCAAGGGCTGGCCGCAAACCCACCCTATGCATTCACCTTTGGGTTCAAACCTGAGCATCTGTACCAGACGCACTCAAACCCCGCCAGTCCTCGCCCCCCTGGCAGTCCTGCCCCACTCACACACCTCTGCAGGCTCTGGGAGCACCCAGGGAGCAGAACGTGCACCTCTCCCCTGCACAGCAAAAACAGCCATGATTCCTCCCACCCTGCAGCCAGGTCCTTGTGTGAACAGTGAGCCCCCCCCGCCAAATCCCTCCCACAGTAACACCCTGGAGTTCCCTAGCAGCAAAGGATTCTGGGGCATCTCCCAGCCCCTGCCCAATAACGGTGCTTTATGCTCATGTTCCTTGTGGAGGAGAGGCCGAGTTCACCTCTCTACCCCAGGACACCAGTGTTCCCTCTAAGCTGCGCTGCTGCCCAAGAGTCAATCAAGTGCCGCGCACATCGCGTGTGTTCATGTGCCCCTCCCCCCACTGCTCTGCAGCCGCATTGCTCCTGCCCTCTGCCTTCGAGCCCCTGGCCAGCTGCTCCCAGGACCCTCCTGCTTGCTGTGCACAGCAGGGGAGTGCAGGGTTGGGATGTTGATTTCAGGGTGTCCCTCTCCCCCATGCCCATGTACCCCATCTCCACAGAGCAGGGATAGGGAGACAGGGCTCAGGAGCAGGACGGAGCTGCTGCGGTCTGAGTTCTGGTGAGTGCCTCTCTGCTTAAAGGGACAACGCACAGCCTCTCATACACTTCCCCAGCAGCTTGCGCGCGCACACACGCATGCACGCTCGTGCTCTCTGCTCTCTCTCTGTCTCTCTCTGACTAGGGCCCTACCAAATTCACAATCCATTTTGGTCAATTTCACAGTCAGAGGATTTTAAAAATTGTAAATTTCATTTCAGTGATTTAAATCTGAAATTTCATGGTGTTGTAATCGTAGGGGTCCTGACCCAAAAAGGAGTTGTGTGTGTGTGTGTGTGTAGGGAGGGGACTGCAAGGTTATTGTAGGGGGGATTGTGGAACTGCTACCCTTACTTCTGCACTGCTGCTGATGGCAGTGATGCTGCCTTCAGAGCTGGGCGCCCAGCCACTCTCCGGCTACCCAGCTCTGAAGTCAGTGCAGAAGTAAGGGTGGCAATAGCACAACCTCCCCCCCGCCCTAAAATAACCTTGCAACACCCCTGCAACTCCCTTTTGGGTCAGGACCCCCAATTTAAGAAACACTGGTCTCCCCCTGTAAAATCTGTACAGTATAGGGTAAAAGCACATAAAAGACTAGATTTTGCGGTGGGAGATCAAATTTCACAGTCAATGACACATTTTTCATGGCCACGAATTTGGTAGGGCCCTATCTTTCACATGCACAGTCTCTGTCTGTCTCTCTCTCTCTCTCTCTCTCACACACACACACACACACACACACACACACAAACTCACTCTCTCTCTCTCTCTCTCTTTCACACACACCTCCCAACACATACTTGTGTTGTTATTATTGTTACTTCTTGGTACTTCCTGCAATGCACATATATTCTCTGTAGTTTTATTCTTTCAAAGTGTTGTTATTTTAGTTTTTTGACTGGTCTGTGCATTTCATAATTTTATTTCTCTCTTATGCTTAAATTTAATTCTTTGAGTAGTGAGTTCTAAAATTCTTAACCTGTCCTGGCTGGAGTCATTATCCCCACAGTAACTTTTTAAAAATATATATTATAGCTGGGTTTTTGGTTTCTACTGGTGGTGCCCACCCACACATTAACTTGATATTGGTGCACTTAACAAAATTCATTCCACACAGGGATGGAAAAAATTGGAGGGAACATTGCAGGGCACCATTCTAGGGGTTGGAGCTGCAGCCTCCCCCCAATGAGTCTGTAGGGGGAAGCAGGTCCCCAGCCCAAGCCCACTGAGATAGATGTGAAGGCCATCAGATACTGAGGAGGTGAGCTGGGGGGTCCTGGCAATGGGACACCTGTAAGGAGGGCTGTGAGCCCATCAGCCTACATTCACCAACCAGTTGTAGACCTGGACTGAGGCTCCTGCACTCACCCCCCACCCTTCAGCTTCTTCCCACCCCCCAAGAGGAGTGAGCAGTGCTGGGCTGCCCTGTACCAACTGGGGGTGTGTGTCTCACCTTTTTAAACTGGCTCCCTTGGGGTCTGTTTCAGAAACGGTCTCTTTGTCGGTGATCTTTTCGTTGAGCGTCTAGAACGACACAGGAGGAAGCGCTGACATTCGCTGGCACACGATCTGGACTTGGGAATGGTACGTCAGGCCAGGGTACTCTAAACCGAGGAGCTGCACTGGCAACTTCCCAGGAGCAAAGGAGCTACACCTCACCCGTATCCAAGTGACAGTACAGCTCATCTGGCAGCCAGGATGCCTGGGTTCCATTCCCGGCCTCATTGAGCCAGAACTTTTCACCTTGAGAGCCTAAAGTTAGGAACCTAAATCTGCAGGAGAGAGACATACAGCCCCCATGGCGCCAGGCAGAGCTGCCAGCGCTCGGCAAGCCTGGATCTAAAGCCATGTATTCAGGGCTCTAACTGTAGGGCCCTATGTTTGAACCTGCCCATCATCTTAATGCCACATTAACCTGCCTGGTAACAATGGCCCCCCTCTGAGATCTCAGGGTGCCAACGGTTACATAAACACCACACCCAGTGAGGGTCCAGTCACGATCCAAGGGAGCGGATTGGTCAGACTGAGTGCTCTGGGGCAGGGACTGGCATGTTGGTGTCTGGCACAGAGGGGCCCCACCACAGCTGTGTGCGGGGCATGACTGTAACACAGGTGACGAGTCCCAGCATGCAGTGCTGCACCCCAATCCAAGGCAAGGGGGCTGGGCTTCTCCTCTCAGAAGGCAGCTGCTCCGCCTTCCCAAGGATCCAGTCCCATGCCCAGCTCACTCCCTGGGAAGCAGCTGGCAACCCCCCATTCCTCAACAGTCAGGGCACAGCTGTTCTCCTGCTCACCTCTTTCCAGTTGCTGCCCTGCTTCTCCATGGCCCACCGGTCGGCTCCCCTCTGCAGCTGGGAATCACACAGAAAAGGAACCAGTCACTTGACAAGGCCTCGTTAGAGCAGCTGCTGCCTGCAGGCAGCGACGGCTGAACTGAGGCTCAGCAGCGCAATGGCTTTCCCATGGCCTAGAGCACTCTCAGCCAGCGGCCAGGGAACGTACTGGACTCCTCAGGCTTAGGGCAGGACCAGGGCTGGGCTGGGCTGGGCTGCAGGAACATGGCTGGGCTGGGGAGCTTACAGGACTGCTGCATGGGGAGTGGGAGATCTAAGGACTGGGGCAGGTCCGCAATGGGGGGATGGTGAGCCAAAGGCAGAGGGGACGAGTTCCACCCTGGGGATCAGACAAACCAGCTAGCAGAGTGCAGGGCCTGCGTTCACCCAGTCACCACAAAACGTGAGCCATTGCCCGCGGGAGAAGGGGCTTCTGAGAGCAGTTTGGGGCGATGTGTGAATGTGTATTCCTGTGAGCGTGTTCCTATGAGTGTGCACTACGCAAGTGTCATGTGAGCATGTGCAAAAGCATGCCGGGACCAGTTGTGTGGGAGCATGCATGGCAGTGGGTGTACATGCGTACGCTCATGCGAGCATGTGCTTGTGTGTTAATGGGAGCAGAGAGCACTGGCGTGAGAGCTTGGGTGTATCCGTGCACTCACACATTCACACAAATCCCTGTGAGCTGCAAGCACCTTTGTGAGAGTGAGCCCAGCTACTCATACATGCATGCACATGAGAGGATGCTCCTGGGAGCATCTCTAAGCACCAGCTCACATGCATATGCGTATATGTGTACACATGCAGGAGCAATGCTCCCATGAGCGTCTCTGTGAGTGAGAGCTCAGGCGCGCGTGCATGTACACACATGGGAATGCACACTCCAGTGAGCAGAACACGTGCGGGTACGCCCCCACCTGGTTGATTTTGTTCTGCAGTTCTTTCACTTGCTGCTCTGCCTGCTGCTGCTCGTCCTTGAACCTGTCCAGCAGCTCCAGCTTCTCCTGGTTCCAGTTCTTCTCACTGATCTGCAGCTGCTTGGTGAGGTCCATGACCGCGCTGTAGGACTCGGCCAGGAGGTGCTGGTGTTCCTCTCGCTCCCTCTTCAGAGCCACTTTCCAGTCCGACGGGGCTCGCTCTGGGACCCCTTTCCCAACCTTTGACTCCAGCTGTAGGGAATCCAGGGGAGAGATCAGAGCGCAGACACACCTGCCTCCAGCGGATTATTACAGCTTGCCAACCACCAGCCCTTGCTAACACTGGGCTGGACCAGGGGGCTATCACTGAGTCAGCTTTCCAGAGCCTCTCCCGGCATGTCTTCCTGGAGCTGCTGTGCCCACAAGGGGACAGTCTCTTTATTAAAGGAACAGCAGGGCAGCTGCAGCCAGGGTCATGCAGAAGGGAAGCACGAAGCTGAACATGCAAGCTCAGGTGCTAGCAGCCTGTGACCGGCTGGCTCTTGGAGGGCTGGCTGGGAGGGAGAACACAGCTCAGAGGCGTGGGCACGAGCAGGGGGCATTACAGATCTTTACAGCAGATCACTGGCTGGGACCTCATGGACGGTGCTGGTTCTCAAAGCCACGAGCCAAATCCCAGCTGGGCAATGACTGCACAGGGACAAACACTCCCCAGGTAGGACCCTCAGCCTCCAGCGTCCCAGGGTTAGTTAGCCCCAATTTTTCAGGAAAGGTACCATTAGATCTTCAGCTTGCCTCTGTCTCATTATCTAGTCATACCACGCTCCCTGTGGCAGTGTCTGAGCCCCTCTCTGGGCACACACCAGGAATGGGCAAAAGAAACCAGGGCTTAGCCCTTTCCAGTGCTGCATGAGGAATGGGCCCAGAACCCGGCACAGGGGTTTCAAGGCACAACCTGAATGGGACTGGGATCACGTGGTGCCTGCACAATACAGTACAGAGGCCAGGCAGTGAGAGCAGTGCTCAGCAGACAGGCTGGCTAACACCCCACAGCTGGGAGAGGGACAGCACTCAGGCTGAGAGCAGGAGGCTGCCCCCTTCCAGCGCAGCAGGGAGACTCCTGGCTGGCCTCAGCCTGGACACAGATGAGCTGCACTCTGAAAGGAAGGGGCCACACTGGGAGAAGGCAGGGCTAAGGCGGGCTATGAGAAATCCTAGAGCCCAAAGCCAGCCCATGCCTGTGCCCTGGAGGGAGCAAGCATGGGATGCGATACCCAGGATCTCCCAGAGACCTGGTGAACACCCCCTCTGCAGAAGTGGCCCCAAACCCTGAGGCCAGCTCACGAGCAGGTGTGAATCCACGTGTGTCTCATCCTGGGCTCAGCAGCTCAGACAGCTCACAAGGGGCTTAAGCACGTGATGGCTTGAGAGGCAGATTGAAGTCACTGACAGCTGCTCAGAAAGAGCATCAGCAACAGATGCTGCTACTGCCAGGAACATCGGCTCGGCAATACGGGCTGGGGCACCGCTAGGGGGCTAACCCCTCGAGCAGTGTCCAGCGCCTTGGGAGGTAGCACCGAACAACAGCTGGCCATTTTGGGGTGTAAACCAAACTCGGTTCTCAGTTAGTTCCTCACGGATCTGCCTTGCAAAAGGGAGATGAGGACCCAGGAAAAGCAATCAGAGAAGAGAACAGAGCTCAGGGCATCTGAGGGCAGGTTTGACACAGACCCCAGTGAGATGGACAAGGCAATACCACTACAGAACATGGCAGGGTCCAGCTAGCAGGCAGCCAGGGCAGGGCTCAAGTCCTCTGGCAAACAACAGCTCAGACAGCAGAGTGGGAAATGATTATTCTAAGCTTGACGATAAATGGGTCTGGATGCTGCACAGATGCATATAGCCAAGCCAGTGCAATGACACTATGGGATACTAGAGTCTGGAGGAAAGCCTAAGAATGACACCACTGGAGCATGGGGCTGGCAAATGGTTTATTATTCATGACTTCATTAGGGCCCAGTGCGTCTCTGAGCAGGCCCTGACAATCACATTAAGTTAGTATCACACTGACACGGCCCCAGCCCCAGACAGCTCAGCGTTTCAGTGTGATGGGGATGAAACCAACCAGTAGCCTCGGGACATTTCCAAAGCAGTAAGAGTTAGATGACGGGACAGAAAAGGTGCCCTGGTGTCAGAGTGGCCAAAGGAACACAGCTAGCTTATCAGACACCAGCTTGGAGTGGGCGGGAACCATTGAGCAGCAGAGTAGCCAGGACTGCAGTGAGACAGATCTCAATGGCCAGGGAGTGCCAGAAAACTCAGGGCCCACATGCTGAGAAGCAGGAATGCAAGACTGCCTTTGTATTTGGGCACGTGATGCTGCACAATTACCCCAGTGTGCAAACAGCTGTGGTAACCGTGCACTCAAATGCACACGTAGCTCTCAACACCTAAACCTGGATTTTAATACATTACCACAGGCACCTTTGTTACAACCGTAGAGGCTTAAAAACAGAGAACGAGCGCGTGCCTAATGGCTAGCGCCGAGAGCGGGGCTCGAGAACTGACTGTGACATTGGAGGCATGTCACACTCTCTGGGCCTCCATTTCCCCTCCACAGAATGGGGTAACATGGAGCTTCCCCCAGGGCAAGGCAGGGTGGTGGTGGTGGTTTGCAGGGTGCATCGAAGAGGCAAGGTGCCATGGGCCATGCTGGGTGCTACATTCATATCAAAGCTGCTCCCAGGGCTGAGCTTGGCCTCTCTCCATTTACAGAATTGACTGTTTTACTAGTAACCGTGCCGCGGGAAGCTGTTCCATTTTCTGGCACAGGTGCCCGCGTGGGGCCCATCGCATGCTCGGGAGGGGACAGAAAGGCACCCGGGAAGCAGCTGCAGTTCCGAGATGGGGAACGTTATAGCTGCAGCCTCTCTGGCCCTGCTGCTGGATGGCAGGTCTGGCAGAAGGTCTCCCAGCTTCGCCCACTGTGTTTGCCTAATGGCCTAACTGTTCTCCTTCCCCCGGCCTGCAAATCACCAGCACACACAGCCTGCTCAGCTGGAGAGGGTCTCTGACACTCCAGGCTGGCTGCAATTCCGCTGACTGCGCCTCACAACACCCCCCACAACAGAGGGCGCCCCTTTCCCAACAGGGTTAACCACCATTAGAAACAAGCTCGGCTCCCCGGCTACTGACATCCCCAAAGGTGCCTGGTGTGACCCTAAGGTTGCCAACTTTCTACTCGCACAAAACCAAACACCCTTGCACTGCCCCTCCGAGACCCCGCCCCCGCTCACTCCATCTCCCCCTCCCCCCACTCGCTCTCCCAACCCTCACTCACTCACTCATTTTCACTGGGCTGGGGTGGGGGCTCCAGCTGGGGGTGCAGGCTCTGGTGTGGAACCGGGGATGAGGGATTTGGGGTGCAGAAGGGGGGTCCAGACTGGGGGGGTTCAGAGTGCGGGAGGGGGCTCTGGGCGGGTGCAGACTCTGTGATGGGGCTGGGGATGAAGAGTTTGGGGTGCAGGAGGGTGCTCTGGGCTGGGACTGAGGGGTTCAGAGGGCGGGAGGGGGATCAGGGCTTGGCAGGGGCATGGGGGAGAGGGGGAGGGCTCCAGCTGGGGGTGCAGGCTCTAGGGTGGGCCCAGGGATGAGGGATTTGAGGTGCAGGAGGGTGCTCCGGGCTGGGATTGAGGGGTTTGGAGGGCAGGAGGGAGATGTAGGCTGGGGCAGGGGGGTTGGGCGTGGGAGAGGGTCAGGGGTGCAGGATCCAGGCAGTGCTTACCTCAAGCAGCTCCTGGAAGCAGCGGCATGTCCTCTCTCTGGCTCCTATGCGGAGGTGCGACCAGGAGGCTCTGCGTGCTACTCCATCAGCAAGCACTGCCCCTGCAGCTCCCATTGGCCGTGGTTCCCAGCCAATGGGAGCTGCAGAGCGGTCGCTTGGGGCAGGGGCAGCGTGCAGAGTCCCCTGGCTGCCCTACATATAGGAGCTGGAGAGGGCACGTGCCACTGCTTTTGGGAGCCACATAAAGCCATGGCAAGCAGGGAGCCTGCCTTAGCCCCACTGCGCCACTGACCGGACTTTTAACGTCCCAGTCAGCACCACCACCAGGGTCCCTTTTCAACCAGACATTCAGGTTTAGAACCGGACACCTGGCAACCCTATGTGACCCATGGGACCCACACAGCGCCCCCAAGGGAAGGTCTTGTCAACACGCTGGCTCCAGCTCCCAAGCTCAGGTGCAGTTGCAGCACCTGGCCATGAAACGGTTCCCCAAATGAATCTGTCGAGTAACACAGTCTCCTGAAGCCTGGGCATTGTGATCATCCAGCCTTTATTGTGTCCGGTCATTGGAGCCAATGAGGCCATAAATCCAGGCTTCATTTCCACTAGTTGGGTTCTGCTGATCTCAGCACTAAGCTTTGAGCTGCACGTAAGCCTGGCATGGCTCTGAGCACACGACAGCTTGGAGATGAATATTTGTAGGCCAGAGACATCGACCCTGCACAGCTAAGGGACTGCACGTTCACCAATTCTGGGAAAGCCCACAGAGTGGACATGTACTGGGCGAGTATTTCCAGGCTTTAGGAAAACGGGCTGATTGCCAGATGAATCGGCTCTGCAAGGCTAGCATAATGGACTCTTGATGTTAGATGGGCCAGGAATGTCACTGGAATCTGCTCGCCTTAAAGTGCAGATCTGCTCAGAAACAGCCCTTCCCGCTGCAGTGTGTGGATCAGAGTCCGAGCCACTGTCCTTAAGGACTAAAATCAGTCTGTGCTCCTGGCAGCCCTGCCCAGCCAGCACAGCTGACAAAGAAGGGTCTGGAGTCTGCTCACTCGCTCCCACTCAGCAACCCCTGTGCTAATGCCTGCTGACTAGTGGGGCCACACAGGGCAAAGTTAGCTACAAAGCCTTTATTAGTGGTTTCCTATGCATAGGAAAAAGCCCAGCTTGATTCTCTGATCCCAGGCTGATTCACCAGGTCGGGCTGTTTCCTTCTACTTGTGACACACATGAGATGGAGTCACTAAGATAAATACTGAGCCTCCTGGTTGAAAAGGTGACCCTAGTGTCACAGATGTGGTGGTGTCTGCCTGAGTCTGCAGAAAGCCTGACAAAAGAACTCAGAGATGGGAGCTGGTCCATGCAGCTCCATGAGTGTTAACCTACAGTCTAATGATGGCAACGCTGTTGACTATTTCACTGCCAATCAGCACTCAAGGAATTTCTGAAAACTGCCGACCAATCCACCGCAAGCGGCACCTCATTTTGCCATCACACGTGGGTGTAGCATGGATTATGGGCGGAGTTTGGCGGGTACCACCTCTTACTATCTCCCAAAATGAGTGATTGTCAGAAGTGAGGACTTGCAACTGCACCTGCTCAGTCTCAGGACAGCCTACGAGCACAGCAGGGCCACCTGATGGACTATTCCACCTGACTGGCTGAGGAGGTCACCAGGCCTGCTCTTACACCCAACAGCAAGGACTGAATGATCTCTGGGTGCTCATCACACACGGCCGCAGCTGCTCTCTCTCTGGTGCCTGCCCTGCTCTTAGCCTTGCTTCAGCCCTGATCCTGGCTTGTTCCCAGCATTGCTCCGGGCTTGCCCAGTCTGTTCCCTACTTGCCTACTGGCTTCCTGACTCTGGTGCCTGAGTCCTGCTCCAACCACTAGGCTTGGCTGCCCACATCCCAGTTCATGACAGTGGTGCTGGAAAGCTATCCTGTTCAGCCAGGGTCCCTGCTGAGCACCCTCAAAGCTCACTGCACGTGCAGCCAGCCTCTCCACTGCTTCTGTCTGGGATCTCTCCAGCCAGGATACTCCTCCCACCTGCTCTGGGTCCCCAGCCCAGCAATCCCTGCAAGGAAAATAATGGGCATCATTTACTCCAACAATTGGATTCTCAGTGTCAGCTCTGTTGCTATAGAAACTCCCTCAGCAGAGGCAGAGATTGCTAATTAAGATCCCCACAATGCACTGCTTTCATCCTCTGCCCCAGCCCAGTTTATCAGCCTGCAGACATCTCCTGCAGCTCCCAGCCCCTCTGATATTAGACAAGCACCGGGAAGTGTGCTCTGCCCTGCTGGGCTCTGAGCACACGCTGCCATTGCATTCAAAGCCCTGCTGAGCGGGTCTGCTGGGGCCATCCTGCTGTCCTGGAAGGAGGGTCATCCCAAAGCAGGGATTTTAGGGTGATGGAGGAAGGAAGCCAAAAGAGGAAAATGCCCACCCCACCCCCCACCTCCAAGAGTCTGCTGCTCTTACCTGGGCGATGTGGCACTTGAGCTCAGTCCGCTCTACCTCCCAGGCAGCCTTGGCCTTGGCAAATTGCAGCTGCAGCTCATTCATGCCCCGCCTCTCCTCACGCAGCTCCGTGCACAGCTCCTTCAGGATCACCTTCATGTCTGCCAGGGTCTTGACGTACTCATTGGGCTGCCGGGCAGGAGAAGGGAGAAAGGCGTGAGCCTGGGCAGCTGTTCACAGACATCTGCAAGGGGGGAGTAGCAGTGGGCGCAGGGCTCTGCGGGCCCCGTGTCTGTCTATACCAGGCAATGAGGACAGGAAGAGGCAGCTCTGCAGGCACCAGGGCTCTGGTCTAGGCTGTGCTGCCTCCTCCCGTGGATTGAGTTTCAAGAATGTGCCTTGCCCTACAGCCAGTTCAGCAGCACTGGAGCCAGCTGGGCTGTCCAGCCCCTGCCCCAGGGACCTGGGGGAGGAAGGTTCACTCCAGTCCAGCACTCTAGCGAGGGGCAGTAGAAGCACCCTGCAATACACATCGGATTCCTGTCATGGTCATCAAACCTCCTGCAGAACCCCCCTGCTGAGACTGATGATCCCATAGGGGGAAGGGACACAGAAGTAACCCTGAGGCCCTCCAGGCCAGTAGGCTGCAGAGTTGGGAGGGCAGAGCACAGGACTGGGAGACTGCTCCAAAAATCCCCTCCACCCCAGTCCCCATCATACAAAGGGGAGAAGGACCCTGGCCAGCTGCTGGAGGGCTGGGAGACTCCTTGCTGTGTGCAGCAGGCCAGTGTTCCTCCATCCATGCCGGGCCCAGGCAGTCAGGTTGGAGAACCAGCAAATGCCAGGCAGGGGCGGCTCTAGGAATTTGGCCGCCCCAAGCAGGGCGTCATGCCGCAGGGGGCGCGCTGCCGGTCCCGCGGCTCCGGGGGACCTCTTGCAGACGTGCCTGCGGAGGGTGCGCTGGGAGGGCGGCAGGCGGCTCCGGCAGACCTTCCACAGTCATGCCTGCGGGAGGTCCACCCGAGCAGCGACACCAGTGAACCCGCCGCAGTCATGCCTGCGGGAGGTCCACCCGAGGCGCGACACCAGCGAACCCGCCGCAGTCATGCCTGCGGGAGGTCCGCTGGTCCCGCAGCTCCGGTGGGCCTCCGACAGGCATGACTGCGGAAGGTCCGCCGGAGCCGCCTGCTGCCCTGCCGGCAAAATGCCGCCCCAAGCGCGCGCTTGGCGCGCTGGGGTCTGGAGCCGGCCCTGATGCCAGGGCAGAAAACGGCTGCAGCCCCTGCCCCGTTCACTGGGCTCTAACCCTCCATCCCATCGGCCTGCGAAGCTGTCAGGCTGCAGAGGAGTCCTGGGGAATGCCTAGGGGCTCCCTCGGCAGCACTGCCAGCCTCCAGGGAGCTGTCCTCTCCCCTTCGCCTGGCACCAGTTTGGAGAACATGACTCAGCTCAGCAGAAGCTCAGTGTTCCACCACCACCTGCTCTCTCTGCCCATTGGCTTCCACCCGCTGCCCCGCCCCTGCTGGAGCAGTTCCGGGGCAGAAGGCTGGGAAACAGTGCACGGACCCCTGCTAGCCACCCTGGGGTCAGACATCTTGTGCACATACCCTGCACTCAGCATGTAGAGGCTACCCCGTCCCTGGCCTTTGAGGAGGGTGAGAGGCCATTCCCCCAACCCCACAGGCTGAAGCAGGGCCAGCTCTAGGCACCAGCGTTCCAAGCATGTGTTGGGGCAGCACTTTTCAAGGGGCGGCATTTTGGCCCTTTGGGGACAGCACTTTTCAGGGGGCAGCACTCTGGCTTTTTTGTTTTGTTTTGTTTTGGTTGCTTGGGGCAGCAAAAAACTTGGAGCCAGCCCTGGGCTGAAGGACCCCAGGAAGCTGCAGCAGGTGCCTGTTCCTGCAGAACTTGGTCCTGTCCACTGAGCTCACCCAGCTGCCGCGGTCTCAGGAAGGCCAAGCCTGCCCGGTGGCTGGGAGGCCAGTCTCCATGTGAGAGCTGCTGAGAAGGTGCAGCCCCAGGGCCTCTCCCAGCACCCCTGGTCGTCCCTGACCCCAGGCCCTCCTGGGTCCCTGGAGGATCAGAGAAGAGGAGGAATGTCTGCAGAACAAGGGCAGAGGGGCACGCAGGCTGGCACGCTCCACGGAGGCTCCCAGCAGAACCTCACACGCTGAAGTGGGGGGAGGAGGGTGTCTCTTCATTGGCACTTCCGCTGTGAGATCTTGGGCTAGCGCTGTGGGCAGGGCAGCCAGGTGTGCAGCCCCAGGGATGGGAAGTTCAGGCTCCTTTGTACTGCCAGCTACACCCAGACGCTGTGTTTTTCATAGTAAGGAGCCAGGCTTCAAAGGCACCTTGTTCTCAGCAGACAGAGCAGCAGGAAGCCGGAGCCCACAGGACACAGCGGCTCTGCCACAAACTAGGCCTGGAGTTTGCTGGTCAGGCCCAGCCCCTTGCTCTACATGACACAGAAAGCGTAATGGCCTGGTGCAGAGACTCCGGCCGGCCAGAGCTTACCCCATACCATGTTTGCCTGCTATGGGATATCCTGCTCGCAGGGGGAGCTGGTGACAGATGCCCAGCACTGCAGTGTCCCTCAGAGCCCAGCCTGGAAGCTGCATGCAGGCTCCCTCCCCATCCAGCTTCTGCCTTACAAGGGCTAAGCACAGACATCTGGATGGCTGCTGCTCTCCAATGTAAACATGGACCCGTGCCCATAGGCCTGAGCTGGGCCAGGCTCAGAGACAGCCCCCACTCAGCCTCAACCATGAACGCCTCTCCACAGCCCCCAGCAGTGGGTGATGTTTCCAGTACAGACCTGCCCACCCCTGCACAGGATCTGCAGCCCCAATCTCTGAGGAACACCCACCTTCCTGCCAGCACTGGGAGCCATGTTACCTCGGCTCGTCTGCGCGGCATTAACACTTTCCGATCAATCCCCAATGCCTACAAATAGCATGAGCGGCCTGCACTGCAACTCTGGCCCTGGTTCCCAGCACACACCAGGGCCCCTGGCCTCACTGCTCAGATGGCAGAGTCTGACCGGGCCGCCGGTGCTGGGCTTGGGGTGCAGCACACCAACCCACAGTCCTTCCTGCCAGCCCAGGAGAGGGGCCAGAATGGCACGACTGAGGGGCTGCCGCAGAAGACACACACAGGGCCCCGGGCTGCCTGAACTCCCCCGGGCTGCCTGAACTCCCATGGGCACAGTACCCTCCTACCCCAGCCTGGCTCCGCACAGCCTCCTGGTCCTGGGTGCTCTCGGCTCTCAGGAAATGAGAACTGAGTGGGAAAGGGATGGGGGATGTCAGGCACCAGCCTGTGCCCAGGGAACCGGGCTGAACCCAGAGACTACAGAGCACTTGCCCCACCACCACCGCTCCAAGCTCAGCGCATGGGCGCTTGCTGCAGCAGGTGTGCCAGGGTCCCAGCTCACCGTGTTCTGGGTCCAGATGTCTCCGGCACACGTCTTGTTATCGGCCTGCTGTTGTGGGGTGAGCTCCTCCTCCTCGATCAGCAGGTACAGCTCTTTCATGCTGTTCACCTGGAAACACGACAAGATACAATGAGGGGAGGTAGCTCGGTCCCCCTCAGCCTCCAGCCATGGGCAGACAAGGGGCTCCTGGCCCAGGGGAGTGGGGGGAAGGGGCCCTGGGGCAGTGAGAAGCTGGCACCCAAGGTTGCCTGTACCCAGCAGAGCCCAGGGATAGGAGGTGACTGTGAGCTGGAAAGGAGGGCCACCAGGAGAGCTGTGTGTGATACCCAGGACTAGAGTAACGGAGGAGCTGCACACGTGGACTGAGGGCCTTCAGCAGAGCTGTGGGGTGGGGGTGATCTGGTCTCAGCACCTCCCCAGCTCGTGTTTCCTGCTCTTCCGTACCAGGCACCAGAAACCGCAGCCTCGTGCCAGGGCACAGTCATCTTCTGGCCTCAGCACAAGGCCGGGCCATAAAGAGGCTGTTGTTACCAAGCCTCAGACACAGTCGCTGCCGTCCAGAGGCTGCACACTCTGTGCACGTCATTTGTTCTCGTTTGTGAATGAGTTTAGTTCTCAGAGAAGCGAGGGACGAGAGCCCGGCACAGACAGGTGCTGGGCAAGCTTCCCCGAGGGGCAGTATGCACTTAACTGGCATTAGAGCAGGGAGCAGCTGCCCCGGTGTGGCATGTAGATGGGCGTCTCACGGACATGCACATGAACAGTAATGATGCAGAGGTGCAGCCCGGAGACTAACAGGCCCCAGCCTGTCTGCTTGGATGCAGGGCTGGAGTCTGAAGGCTGACCTACACTGGCTCCGGACTCTCCTGCTTCCTGCCCTGTGACCTCCTCCCTAGCACGTGACCATTGCTGGGGAGCTGAGTGCAAGCTGACATCGGGTAACAGCCAGCAGGTTTCCAGCAGCCAGCACCGTTGAGAGGCAGACGTGGCCCTTTGCCCCGGGCAGCAGCATGCCCCAGTCAGAAAAACCCTGTGCCAGGCACCACCTCTGCCCACAGAACAATCGACACCGAAGGCAATGAGCCATTAGCCCTGCTGTTACTCCCACGTCTCCATGCTGCTCCCACTCCGCCCCCTGCACTGAGCTGCCCAGCCCAGTTGCTGCAGAAAAGAGGGCAGCATCCAGCACAAGCCAACCTTTGCTGGCACTGCCCAGGCTGTCCCCACACACAGCCTCAGCCTGGGGCCTTTCTGAACCCGCTGAGTTTGGGGGCGTTGAGTGTGAGACAGGAGACAGGACACCACCCAGATGCAGGAAGCCACCCAGGACAGAGCACAGGGCAGGGAGCAGCTTGCCCAGCAATGGGCCACGGGGCCCTTCACTGCAGGACACTGCAGGACTTTACTGCCTAGCAGCTGGTTCCTGCAGTGACCTGGGTTAAATGAGCAGGGCTCTTAGGGGGCTGCAGAGCGTGAGGGTGGCACCAGGTGGCACCTTATACGCAGTCCCATGTGAGAGAGGAAGGAACGGCTAAGCCAGACTGACCCCCATAGTCCCTACAGTGGCCCTCCCCAGGCCAGAAGTGATGGGAGTTGGCAATGCTGACTCTACCCAGCCGATAGCCCAGAGACTGCAGGTCCCAGCATGCCAAGCTCCCTCTCAGGCTGCGGCCCACAGGCTCTCCAGGCTGCATATCTACATGAAGGGTCACAAAGGGTGGGATCGGCTCCACTCCATGCCACATGGCTGGCTGCCTGCACAGACTCTGCTGTAGGTCTCTCCAGTTGGGAAAGTGCAGCCCTGTGCCCGGCAGACTATGGGATGGGAGCTCCTGGCTGCATGTCCTACCTCCAAGAAGCCATCGCCCTCACTGTGAAGGATTTTCCCCTGTCTCCAGCGTTTGAGGAACCACTTGAGCTTCATGAAGAGAAGCAAGAAATTCTGCTTGAACTGCTGAGATTCCTGCACCAGGAGGTTCTTCTCCTGGCTCCAGAACTTCTGCTCCAGCCGCCTCTGGAGGCTCAGGCTCTGCAGCTCAAACTCCCGCCTCAGGAGAGCCTTCTGCTGGTCTTCTTGCAGCTGGGGGAGAGCACCATGAGACGGATCCTCCCCTCAGCCACGCGAGGGGGTGCTGCTGCAGGATCTGTGCAGGTGGTGGGACTGGGGGGTTAGGCCCCTGGTGGGGAGGGGCTGAGGCTGGAGCAGAGCTCCTAGGGCTGTCATTCATTCCCTGGCCCCATGGGCACCAGGACAGCAGCGGTGGAAGAGGGAGGGCCCAGAGCAGGGTCACCTGCCTCTGGAGATAGTGGTGCTGTGCCAGGGAGCTGTGGGCCGCAGCAGTGGGGATGGGGGAGAAATATGGACTTGTTGGATATTTGCCCTGACGACAGGTTATGGGGAGTGTGTGCGCCCCTCAAGAGCCCCGGGCACACTAGTGGGCGAGGGGAGGGAGGGGATGATCTCGCAAGTGTGCTGGGGGAGGGGAGGAGGGAGGGATCCCACAGGCCCTGGGCACACTGGGGGGATCCTGCGGGCCCCAGCTGCACTGGGAGGGGGTGATCCCGTGGGCGTGCTTGTGGGCTGGGAAAGGGGGCAATCCTGCAGACCTTGGGTGTGCTGGTGGGGGAGGGAAAGGAGGAGTGATCTCACAGGCCCCAGGCATGCTGGTGGGCGGGGGGAGGGGGCAATCCCACGGGCCCTGGGCACGCTGAAGGTCTCAAGGAGGGGCTGTGGCACGGCTCTGCCAGTGCTGGGGAAGAAGGGTTTGAGTTAGCGGGGGCCCTGGGTGCTGCACACTCCTCTGAAGGAGCTGATGGCCACAAGCTCTCACGGAGACTCGCCCTCTCCTCCCCAGCAGATTGGGCAGGCAGTGGCTGCCTCGTGCCTACCCAGGAGGTGCTGGGAGTGGGGTGGGGTTCTGTGCTTGTCTCCTCCAAGCTCTGTGACTATCCCCAAGGCCCAGCCTGGCTCTTGGCTGCCCCCCAGTCACTCCCAGCCCAGGCAGGGGCAGATGGTCATGGCACAGACCACACTGGGTCGCTGCAGCAGCTCCCTGCGGCACCTCTCACTGACCTGGCAGATCTTCTGGGAGAAGTTCTCCAGCTCCTCCTTCCTCAGCTGCCTCTCCTGGGCAAGCTGCTCCTGCAGGCCCCGCAGGCTCTCGTTGGCTTCAGCCAGCACCAGCTGCAGCTCCTTGATCTGCATGGGCAGTGGACAGAGTCAGTCCCCTGGCGCCTCGTCACGCCCAGGCCTTGCTCCACTCCCATGGAGAGCAACGCCCACAGTAGCCCGCAGTGGGGCCAGTGCATTGGAACGGGCGGCGGATTCAGTTCTCCTGGGCTCCACCCCAGCCTGCACCCTTGGTCTCTGCTCCTGACACATGCGGTGACTTGAGCTCATCACCGCTCTGCCCCGCAGCCGAGCCAGCTTTAAAACGGAGAAGCCACGTCCTTCCCGCCAGGTTCCTCACTAGCCAGCCTGGGAGGGGCTGCAGACAGGCACACAGGGACTCGGAGCCTGGGGCAGGTGGCCATTTGCTTTACTGGGGCCTCGGGGCAGCCACTGCTCAAGGGCATATGAAAGCAGAAAGGCCCCAGCCCTGATCGTGCTGCTGCTGGGACGGGGGGAGCTCAGGCCATTGCAGCCAAGCAGTGGTTTGGAAAGGCTGGGCCTTCACCCGGGCCCTAACCAAATCCCTCTCGGTTTAGCCACAGAGTCACACTGCACTCAGGGAGCAGCTCGGAGACACCGGGCCTGGCCCAGGAGCTGAAGGGTGGTGCAGGGACAGAGCCACATTGAGCAGCGCTTGCTGGAGACATGCTGGAGGCTGGGGTGTGAACCGGCCTCTTGGAAAGGTCCCCTTCCAGGAGCTCTGTTCTCCCAGTGCACCTGTCCCTCCAAGGGTCTCCTCCCTGGACATGCCTGGCAGTAGTTGGCTGCTCACAGGATCCCTAGGGAGGGACAGGACCTCTAGTGAGCCATCGGGCCCATCCCCTGCCATTGGGGTCCCAGCCCCATATTTTAAAGGCCCCCTTTCCATGTCTGGACCTTGGTTAATTCAGAGCAACTGAGCCAACAGCCCCACTGCTGGCTGGGTGCCCCACACCCGCTCGTCTGGAAGCAGGGCCCCCCCGAGATCCACAGCCCCAGGCCAATGGCGCCAACCTTTCCCAAAGCTCTGCCCTCCCCGGGTCTGACAGGAGCAGCACGCCAGGTGGCACAGCTCAAGGTTTCCAGCCACCAGCCGGGCGTGGAGCAGGGCTGTGCACCCGGAGGCCAGGACACAAACACTGCACCAGTTTGTACAGAGATTCCCGTCAGCAGAGCCAGCCTGGCAGGAACATGCCGCTTTGTGGAAAGGCAGCAATGAGACTCATGCCAGCGCAGCTCAGAACCCAGACCCTGCTCTGGAGAGACTGGCCAGTGCAGGGCTGGCGGGGCAGTTTGTTCCCCCCTGTTGAGGGGTAGCCAGGAGCGGGGAGACCTCCAACACAGGCCCTGCCTTGCATCACTGCTGCAGCCATACCTGGAGCCATTCCCCTCCCGCTCCAGAATGCCCCCTACCAGGGAGGGGCAGGGCCACAGAGCTAGCACTAAGCCGGCAGAAACACCACAGAGAGCCAGATCCATGCCTGCCCTAGGGTGCGCATCACTGGGGCTGCAGGGGAGCTGAGGCAGCAGCAAGTGGGGTGCTGCGAACAGTCAGGCTGAGCAGGCAATGAAGAGCAGGTGGGTTCAGCAGCCCCCAGCCTCGGCAGAAGGGGCAGCAGGTGGGGGCAGGAGGGTGCTAAGGGGGTGGGGAAACCCCCTTAGGCCAGGCTGGGGAAAACCCTACTAACCGGCAGCCCAGGACAAGGGTTAGGGCTCATGCCAGCTGCACAAGGACAATGGGGGCGGCTGAGGGCACTGGGCCCAGCAGCACAGAACTACCAGTCAGAGGGGACGGGGACGGACCAAGCTGCCAATCACACCAGCGACACCGTGGACAGTGGAGGTAGGACCAGGGAGCAGAGCCCTGCTGGCTGTGCCTGAGGCAGGGCCGTGCTGTGAGTGCCCTGACCCGAGCTCTGGGGCAGTGACTGGGGAGGGGAGAGGCAGGGCTTCTCAGTTAGTCATGGCTCCATCTTCTGCCACAAAGGCCAAACCACAGTTAGCTTTGGGGCAAATTAAACCTCCACCTGGTTACATGCCCCTGCTGCAAACCACACATGGAGCTGAAATGAGGAGGAAACTGGCCTTTCGAATTTGTTACAGCTTTGCCTTGCAACCTGAGCAGCTGCTGCGGAAATGTACCACGTGCTATACAAGGCCGTCCTTGAACACACACAGACTATTCCATACGCTCTGCAGAAGAGCTGGGTCCATGGATACTTCGTGAGTTGGGCATAAAAGCATGAAACTACCCTGGGTCAGGGCTAAACCTGGCAACAAACCCACAGGCTGGCTCAGCAGAGGGTAACACTGAAGGTGCTGCGCCACAGAAGCGCAAAGCCCGTGGCACAGAGGAGGTGGCTCAGAGACAGGATGCAAACACGCTTCCCAGAGCTCGTGGAAAGCCAACTACCCCAGGCTTCATGTCAGGAAGACGGAGCACTGGGTGGGCAGCTTGCAGAAAGCACAGGGAGCTCTCTGGGCAAGGCACTCTTTGTTTGGGGCTGGCAGCACTTTCCTGCCTGTGGAGAAGCAATCAGAATCCCTCCCAGCGTCAGACAGACACAGGGAGATCTGGGCAGAGAGGTGGGAGATCGTGAGAGGGGGAAGCCCCCTCCCCTACAGCAGCTAACAGACACAGACCTCAGTCATGTATGGGTCAGGTGCATTTCAGGGACACTCAGGTTGATGCTGCTTGTCCCTCTGTCACACTGCGCCTGCTTGCTTAGGGAAGTGGTCCTGCTGGGAGCAGCGTGCCTGCAGTGCCCATATCACCAGCTGGCTGAGCTCCAAGACACGAGAGGGGCTGCAGGACTTTATGGCAGCCCGGGATCCTCACAGCCTCCTCTCCTCCCAGGACAACTGGCTCCCCTCCGGGCAGTGCTGGAACATGCTAGCTGGAGTCTCTGCTCTCTAGAAGGGGTCTGCCCCATTGCCCCACTAGCTCAGCGGTGCTCTCCCCCATCACCCCATTTACCACAGAGAGAGGGGAGCTCTCCCCATCCACATCTAGAAAGCTCCAGAAAACAGTTTTCAGAGCGATCCAGCAGCTCTTTGGGCCTATGCTCCCTCTCACCCAGCTGGGCCGTGGGCCTGCTGAACACAGGTGCCAAGAGCTCTCCCATGGGGGATCCCCAAGGGCCCAGCATAGCCACCCCTGCTCCACATCAGTGCCTCCCCTTTCACATCTTCTGGCCTTCCCTCTCCCCACACTGACTCAGCATCTCCTAGGCCAGCCCCATCCCCTGCAGGGCGGGGAGCTCCCGCCCCTCTGCTCACCTACCTCGGTGACATAGGAGTCGTTCTCGTCAGGTCGGTAGGGCTTGTAATTCCTGGGGAGTTTCACATTGGAGTCCACGTCCATGGTGTTGTTGCTGCAGTACAGGTCATGGGGTCGGCTCCCCGCGGCGTCCCAGTCCGGGCCGTCCCTAAAGTCTGGCTGCTGCATGCATGGGCAAGTTAATGAGAACAAACCAAAAGGGCGGGAAGAAAAGAAAAACAAACAAAACAATGGGTCTCAGAAACAGCAAAGAACTACAAGACAACAAAAAGGATGAAGATGAAGAGGAGCTTCAGCACCGTGGCATAAGACAATGTGGAAAACAAAAAGAAACACAGGATGAGGAGACACGTGGGCTGGATTGTTTGGGGTGAGGGAGAGAGAAAGGGAAAAAATGTGCAAACCCCAGTTATGGTGCCATGCAGTGACTGGTGGGGTGGGGAGTTTGGGCTGGGTTGGACTAAAACCCAGCAGCATGCAGGAAAATAGAACTCTGAACAAATGAGAGTGTGCTTCGGAAAGGGGCACTGCCACCCAGCCACCTCTGGAAATCTGCTCCCTCTTCAGAGCCCGGAGCCCTCTACCCTCCCCTGGCAGTCTGCAAGTTCTCAGCTATGGTCCCCCTCCTCCTGCTGCACATGGGCTGGGTGATGTGGAGCTCAGGGGGAGGTAGGGCATGCTGGCAGGTTTTGGGAACAGCCTGAACTCAGGGTTTTTGGCACACTCCCAGCACCGTGAGGAGATGGTGCTGCTGGAGATGGTGCTGCTGGAGATCCTCAAGGGGAGCATCACCATGCATCTCAAGGGGATTGTGTGCTTTGGGCCAAGCCACACTCTGCTGCTCCAGCGGCATGGAGGGGCTGCTCCCCGGGGACAAGAGGACATGCTCAGAGTCTTACTAAATTTGCCTTTCAGATGTTCACTCTGGAGTCTCTTGCTCCTGGGCTCTCTCTGCAGCACTTAGCAAAGGGGCTGGGAAGTTCTCTCCCCAAGAGTGCCACATCTGGCTGTAAGGTGGGGTGCCACCTGGATCCTGGAGACCCAGGACAGCACCCCTTGCCCTCTCTCCCATGCACTGTACTGACTTCACACGAGCCTCCCACCTCGCTGAGATAGGGACTGAGCTCACTTGGGGATGTTTCACCATGACAGGAATCTGGCATCAGACCATGCAGCCATTGCTGGATCTGCAGAACAGTGCATTCACCTGGGACGGACCCTGGGCATGCTGAGGTAGGACTGTACTTGAGAGCCCTTACCCTGTGGCTGGGGACAGGCTCAGTGTCAGCCACCCCATGCCCCAAGTGTTCTGAAGTGACGATGACCCAAAACAGTGTTCCTCTGCCTGCCCAATCTCCAGGGCTCCACCTTCCCCACTACGCACACTCTGATAGAGCAGAGTCCTATCTTGTCTGTGGGTTCATTACCATGCAGTGAGTTGTTGTTAGTTTGTAGTTCACTCTAGAGAGGCACAAAGGAGGTTACATTATAGGTGGGGTTTGTTTTGTTAAAGCAGGAGAAACAGCATGGCAAATAAAGCAACCACCACTGCACGGGAACGGCAATGACATGGAAAACACCCTACCTGGAAGTCGGAGCTGTGCTCTTTGTGCAGTGCTCCTTTAGGAGAGTCCTGGGCGCCGCAGCTGGGCAGGAAGGAGAAAGGGTCCATCTGCTCTTTCCAGCAGTCCCCAATGTGATCCACCTTCCTCATGAAGGAGCTCAGCTCCTGCTGCAGGACGCGGAGCCTCACGAAGATCATGTTGATCAGCTTGGAGTCACTGGTGCTTTCACTGTTGTTATCCACTGGCTCACTCAGCACCAGATCCATGCAGTCATTGTCCAGACACACCTTCAGGCTGGAGGTGAAGCCATTGGAGTCAGAAATCAAGACGTCGATGGCTTTGCTAACAAGTGCGGCCTGGTCCCGGATGCCGAGCAGAGTCTCCAAGTCCTTGGATTTGAACAGCCGGGTGGGGCTGTTGTCCTGAGACTTCCCGTTGCCATTGCTGGGCCCTCTCTCAGGGCGGTCCTTGGCATCATTCTCTCCTCCAATGGGCACCTCTCTCCAGAGAGGGGTGGGGATGCAGTCCGCAGAATCGCCAGCCTCAGCGTCGGTCTCCATCATCGGCCTCATGGTCTGGCAGGAGGCCAGGTCGCAGCGCTGAAGGTTAGAGAGCAGCACGCGGTTCTCGTACTGCAGCTTCTTCACCTTACCGCTGAGCTCACTGATCTGCACCTTGGCCGTGGCCAGCTCCTCTTGAGATGGCTCGCTGATCACCGAGCAGCTGTCCTCAGACAGGGTAATGTCCAGGTCGTGGTCCGACTTGTACTTGTTCAGCTCATTCATGAGGAGCTTGTTTTGGTCTTCCAGCTCCATCAGCGACCTCCTCAGTAGCTCTGCCTCCTCTTCCACGAACTGCAGGTGTCGCCTCAGTTCCACCTGGCTCTCCCCAGAGTCCCCACAGCTGGTGGAGGAGAAAGCAAACCGAATGTCCTGCCCCATCAGCTCTCTGTCACCTTGTCCCTTCATGTCATCCATCTCTGCCCTCAGCCCACGGTTTTCAACCTCGAGCTCCACGATCCTCCGACTCAGGATGTTGGCTTCTTCCTCAACGAGCTTCAAATGAGCCTTCAGTTCTGCCTCTCGCGAATGAGGGGAGTCCACCAGCTCCTCTATGGACAGAGAGCTCTCCAAGTCCCCGTACAAGGAGCGGTATTTCACCAGCTCCTCCTTCATGCTGTCATTCTCCTTGGCTAACTTCGTTAGTTTCTTGCACATCAGAGCTGACTCCTCTTTCGCAAAATGCAGCTGACACTTTAGGTCTGCGCTGTCATCCTATGGGCCAAAATGGCACAGGCATTAGAAAACAGGCTGCTTCTGGTTAAAAATGAGAGTCATAGACCACAAAGGACCATTGTGATCATCTAGTCTGACCTCCTGTACAACACAGGCCAGAGAACTTCTCTCAAATAACTCCCAGAACAGAGTATTTTAATACCTATTGTTTGCAGCTCTACAAACTTCAAGTAGTCAACCTGCCTATTTGTAATTTATCAACATACATATGAGCCAAAGCATGAGGCCAGAAGCACAAGACATGGCTTCATACAGACTGTAGTTTATTGAGAATTAATGGCCTTATCTCAATGGTCTCATTGCCTCAGATACACTGGGCACGTGAGAAGTCTGGGAGCTCATGTCACGAAGTGGAGCTGTGCCCTCAAATCTAAGTGCAGAATTTGGCCCTTGAAGTTGTGAATTAATTGGGGCACTGACATGGAGAAAAAACAGGTGAACTGGCCCATAGCAGACATTCCGCCATTGTCAGAAAACTGTCCCTCAGGTCTGCAGAGTGCCAGTTCCTATGGGCCCTACCAAATCTCCAATACCTGGAAATACAGCTCGGTGGAACTGTGGCAAACACAGGAAAAGGGTACCCAGGGAGCTGGAAAGCAGCTAATCATACAGGAGATGGGCCCCAACTGGTCTGAACTGACAGGGAGGAATTCACACCCCTGATGCCCCAGGGCACTGAAATAATGTTCACACTGCACTCTAACCAGGCCAATAAAATAGAGCTAAGTGTTGTTTCAGCAACATGGGGAACAAGTTGTTGGACTCCATGTGGAAAAATAAACCCACAAGCAGGTTTCCTCCTGAACGCCTGGCATTGCTGTGCAAGTGCAGCAGTGTTTGAATTAGTTCAGATTGCTACAAATCCCTCCTCTGGGCTCCCTTCTGCTGCCCAGCCAACAGGAGTCAATTGTTTCAAAACAGAGCAGCCCAGCCTCCCATTCGCTCCCCCCCCCCCGGGCTCGTCACTCCATCCAGCCTGCTGTGTGCTCCTTGTGCTTGGACTGAGCGTGGCGGGGCACAGAGACGCTCTGTGTGCTCTCGGACAGTGTCGCATACATCCCCGCGGATGTTAGCAGCAGCAAACACAGATCTCATTTGTCTAAGGGCTGGAAACGTCAAAGATCCATTTTCAAAATGAGCTGAGCCTTTCACTGTACAGCTCCCAGCAGCCACTGGAACAGCCCCACCCACATCCTGACCCAACGGCTGAAGTATCTGTCCCTGTGTGCCACAACTTCTTTGCATGTGCATAGATGGGGAAACCCTGCTAGGTCCCATCTGCCCCCTTCTCCCAAGGGCCAACGCTGGGCTGCTCCTCTCAGCACCACTCTCTAGTGCTTTGTCCATGGGGCAGTGGGGAGGCCCCCAGTTCCCTGGGAAGACTATTCCCTACCCTCAGGAAGATTTCCTGTAGTTCCCTTTGTGGGAATCCACTCCACTGCTCCGAGAGTTGCCCCACTGCTGACAATGGCATAGAGAGCCAGCACTGATCTGACACAGACCCCTGGTGTCTGTCAAGTCAGCCTTTCAAAGCGGCTTGGGGGAGCCCCCTCCCCTGCTCACGCCAAGAGATGGAGACACACAGAGGAGAGCAGGGTGCTCCCTGCGAAACACCAAGCACATGTCTTGTGGGGAGGGGAAGTCAGCTGCCTGAGGGGCTAGAGAGCACTTCCACTCTGCGACTTCCATCTCAAAACCCAACAGTAAATACTAAGCCAGAAAGATGGGATGAAGCCATTGCATGTGGAATAAAGGGAAAGCTGGACCTGTTCCACGTCCAGAGGGACAATTGAGGGGAAAATCTCAGCTCTGCTGTTCGTTACCATCCATCTTTCAAAAGCCAAACCGTTAGGAATTTGGAGATTTCTTTCCTGGACTCCCCAAGTGCGTTAGGGATTTTTTGCTCCACGAATATGACCTCATGCAAAGGGTCCGTTGGTTGTAAATCTCATTGAACGCATTTCATTTCCTGTTTTCAGGGCTGGGAGAAACATGTTCCTGGGAAAACTCTGCACACTGGTGACGAATCCCTCCCACTGAGTGCCCTGTGAAGCAGTTAAGATCTTTTTTCCAGATGGTCAATACAGTTTGAAAATTCAAATTCAACAGCTATGCCTGAGCCTGCATCATCCTCAGATAAGCAGCAGCTATTGACTCTGCAAACTTCCCAGGCTGCTTTATGAAACCCCACAGAGCTTTTTACAACAGCCTCGTTCAGAGTGTAAAGGTGGGTGCCTGCTCCCAAGCTAGGGTGCAAACCCCTGCTTGACGGAGCAGTGGGCATGATGGCCACACGTTATCCTTCCGGCTCACTCGAACATTCAGCAGGAGCTCACCAGCTGATTTCAGATCAGTGGAAGCACTGTGTACTGCGGAGGGCAGGATATAGCCCTTACTACGTCCTATGAGGGCCAAATTTTCAAGTGTTGAGCATCCTCAGTTGGAGGCAGATTTCCAGGAGAGGTTTCCATTTGGGCACCTAAATAAAAGCCAGATTTTCAAAACACACAACTCCTCGCAGCTCCCGTGGGGACACTCCTGGCCAGATTTTCAAAAGATCTCAGCTCCCAAGATGCGGTACCCTTTTCAAATCTGCCCCTTGCTTAGGTGCCTGAATGGGAGCTCAGATCTTGAGAAAATTCAGGTCTTAGTCTTGAAGATCAACACACTAGAACTGCCAAACCACTGGCCTGGAACCATCAGACCCCTAGAAGTGATGGTGAATGGTCCTCTCTGAACGCTCAGACGGAAGGAAGCCCACCAATAGCAGTCTGTCTGATTTCCACCTAACACCCATTTCATTTGAACAGAGTCACATTTCGTACTACACCAGTCAGAGGTGAGCAGGATATGGCCCCAGGAACTCTCTAAATCAGCGATCAATCATGAATCAAAGCTGTCACAGACGATAGCCCATAGCACACAAGTAGCGGTGCTGAGACTTACCCACGAACGGCGCTCCCTCCCCCAGAGACATGCAAGTGAGGAAACGAACGTGAATAAGGCTGGGCAGAAGGGTGCTATCTCTCTAGGTGCTCATGCTGCACTCGTCACGGCTTACATCAGTTGCATCACGGGAAGGGGCTAGTCTTGCTGAGAAATTGCTGGTCTTTCCAGTTTTACCCACAGTGTTGAGACAGGGGTGGTCATAACTCACATGAGGCAGAGCCTCGAGTCCCCCGGACCCTTTCGCTAAGTAGCATGGACAGCCTAATCCCTTTGCCCACCCTTGCACACCAGTGCACTGCTCACACCCTAGGGATCTCTGGACTATCTGGGGGGTCCATCTCCAGAGCTCAGCCAGCTCTGCAGCAGCCACGGGGTCAGTCTTGGCTCCATGAAGCCAACAGCCTGAGAAAAAGGCGGTTACTCACCATAGTAACTGGTGTTCTTCGAGATGTGTTGCTCCTATCCATTCCATTTAGGTGTGCGCGCCGCGCGTGCACGGTTCTTCGGAACATTTTTACCCTAGCAACTCCGGTGGGCCGGCTGGGCGCCCCCTGGAGTGGCGCCGCTATGGCGCTAGATATATACCCCAGCCGGCCCGCCCGCTCCTCAGTTCCTTCTTGCCGGCTATTCCGACAGTGGGGAAGGAGGGCGGGTCTGGAATGGATAGGAGCAACACATCTCGAAGAACACCAGTTACTACGGTGAGTAACCGCCTTTTCTTCTTCGAGTGATTGCTCCTATGCATTCCATTTAGGTGATTCCCAAGCCTTACCTAGGCGGTGGGGTCGGAATGAGACGTGGCGGAGTGTAATACCGCGGAGCCGAAGGCTGCGTCGTCCCGAGACTGCTGCACCAACGCGTAGTGGGAAGCGAAGGTGTGGACTGAAGACCAGGTGGCCGCTCTGCAGATGTCCTGGATGGGAACATGGGCCAGGAAGGCGGCCGACGAGGCGTGCGCCCTCGTCGAGTGTGCGGTGAGGCGGCACGGGGGGACGCGAGCAAGCTCGTAGCACGCTCGGATGCAGGACGTCACCCAGGATGAAATCCGTTGTGAGGAAACCGGCTCGCCTTTCATGCGCTCAGCAATCGCCACAAAGAGCTGGGAGGAACGCCGGAAGGACTTTGTCCGGTCGATGTAGAAGGCGAGGGCCCTGCGGACGTCCAGAGTGTGGAGCTGCTGTTCACGAGGTGAGGCGTGCGGCTTCGGAAAGAAAACCGGGAGGAAGATCTCCTGATTGAGATGGAAGGCCGACACCACCTTGGGGAGGAAGGCCGGATGTGGTCGAAGCTGCACTTTGTCCCCGTGAAAGACGGTATATGGGGGACCTGCCGTCAGGGCGCGGAGCTCCGAGACTCGTCTGGCGGATGTGATCGCCATGAGGAAGGCCGTCTTCCAGGTAAGATGGAGCAGAGAGCACGTGGCCAGGGGCTCGAAGGGCGGGCCCATCATCTGGGCGAGAACCAGGTTCAGGTCCCAAGTCAGAGCAGGCGGACGCACCTGAGGGTAGAGACGGTCTAACCCTTTAAGGAAGCGGGCTACCATTGGGTTGGAGAAGACGGAGCGACCTCCTATAGCGGGCCGGAAGGCTGACAGAGCCGCCAGGTGCACCTTCAGGGACGAGATCGCGAGACCTTGACCTTTCAGGTACCAGAGGTAATCGAGGACGGTCTGGATGGGGGCCGAGAATGGGTTAAGACCTCGCTGGTCGCACCATAGCGCAAAGCGTTTCCACTTCGCAAGGTAGGTAGAGTGCGTCGAAGGCTTCCTGCTTTCCAGCAGAACTTGCTGCACCGCCGCCGAACATCCTCTCTCTGCGTCCGTCAATCACTCAGGAACCAAGCTGTAAGATGCAGCGACTGCAGGTTCGGGTGACAAAGCCTGCCGAGGTCCTGAGTGATGAGGTCCGGCCATAGCGGAAGGGGGATGGGTTCCCGAACCGACAGCTCGAGCAGCAGGGTATACCAATGCTGTCTCGGCCAGGCCGGAGCGACGAGTATTACGCGGGCCCTGTCTCTCCGAAGCTTGAGTAATACTCGGTGGACAAGCTGAAACGGGGAGCAGCGTGAGCGAGGACTCCGTCCACGGCAGGAGAAACGCATCCGAGAGGGAGCCTGGAGCTTGACCCTGGAAGGAGCAAAACCTGTGGAACTTCCTGTTGGCCCGGGAGGCGAAGAGGTCTATCTGGGGAAACCCCCACCTCTGGAAGATTGTGTAAGCCACATCTGGGCGAAGGGACCACTCGTGGGAGGCGAAGGACCTGCTCAGACGGTCGGCCAACGTGTTCTGCACTCCTGGTAGAAAAAACGCTTCGAGGCGAATCGAGTGGGTTACGCAAAGATCCCAGAGGAGCAAAAGCGGGGAGGAACGAGCTCCGCCCTGCTTGTTGACATAGAACATGGCTGTGGTGTTGTCCGTGTACACCGCTACACAGCGGTCCTGAAGGTGGGTCCAAAAGGCGAGACACGCCAGACGGATCGCTCTCAGCTCCCGGACGTTGATATGGAGGGAGAGCTCCTGGGCTGACCAAAGACCTTGGGTGTGCAGGTCTCCTATGTGAGCCCCCCATCCCAGCGCCGACGCGTCTGTGGTCAGGGTGATCGACGGGCGAGGAGGGCGGAACGGAACCCCTGCGCAGACTGTCTCCGGATCCAGCCACCAGGTGAGCGACTGGAGAGCGGGACTCGGCACCACCACCACCATGTCCAGTGGGTCGCGCTGAGGGCGGTACACCGATGCCAGCCACATTTGGAACGGGCGAAGTCGCAGCCTTGCGTGCGCGGTCACAAACGTACCCGCTGCCATGTGACCTAGGAGACGAAGGCAGCACCGCACTGTTGTCGTTGGAAAGGCCTGAAGTGTCCGTATCAGGGAGGCCAACGTCTCGTGCCGAGCCCGAGGGAGGCAGGCTCTGGCCAGATTGGAGTCGAGGACGGCTCCTATGAATTCCACTGTTCATGTCGGAACTAAGTGGGACTTGTCGGCGTTGACAAGCAGGCCGAGAGATCGAAACAGACGCAGAATCTCGGACACCTGAGCCGCTACCAGCTCTTGGGTACGGCCACGAATCAGCCAGTCGTCGAGGTATGGATACACGTGAATCCGACGACGACGGAGGGCTGCGGCCACGACCGCCATGCATTTGGTGAATACCCGCGGTGCGGTGAAGAGGCCGAAGGGTAACACCGCAAACTGGTAGTGGGCCTCGTTGACCATGAAGCGCAGGTAGCGTCTGTGGGGGGGGGGTAAATTGCCACATGAAAGTAAGCATCCTTCATGTCGAGGGCGGCAAACCAGTCTCCTGGATCCAAAGAAGGGATAATGGTCCCCAAAGTTACCATCCGAAACTTGAGCTTGCAGAGGTACTTGTTCAGCTCCCGGAGGTCCAAGATGGGACGAAGACCTCCTTTCGCCTTGGGGATGAGAAAATATCTGGAGTAAAATCCCCTGCCCCGCCTGCAGGGAGGCACCTCCTCGATGGCACCCACGCTCAACAGAGATTGGACCTCCTGTAAGAGGACTTGCTCGTGAGAGGGGTCCCTGAAGAGGGACGGGGAGGGTGGGTGGGAGGGAGGGGGCGAAATAAACTGAAGGCGGTAGCCGTGCTGGATGGTGTTGAGCACCCAGCTGTCTGATGTTACAGAACACCACGCCTGGAGGAAACGGGAAAGGCGAGTTGAAAACAAAGGGGATGGATCCTGAGGGGAGAGTGGTGTGCCGTCCTTGGGCGTCCCATCAAAAGGTCGGCTTGGGACCTTGAGGAGCCTTGGACGAGCCTTGGGACAGGTTACGCCGCCCGCCCGATGGTCTGCGGCGGAACGGGGCCCTGCGATTATTAAATGGCCGAGACCTGGCCTGCGGCCCGGGCCGATAGGGCTGTTGCCGGAACGGACGCCTCTGAGTGGCTGGTGTATGCATCCCCAAAGTACGGATTGCCACTCGTCCGTCCTTCAGGGTCTGAATTCTCGTGTCAGTTTTCTCAGAGAACAGGCCCTGCATTTCAAAGGGGAGGTCCTGGAGGGTATATTGTACCTCCGGTGGCAAAGTGGATGACTGCAGCCACGCGATGCGTCGCATGGTTACACCGGACGCCACAGTTCTGGCCCCCGAGTCCGCTGAGTCGACCGCTGCTTTAATCAAGGTCCTGGAGGCCAACTTGCCCTCTTCTAGGAGCGCCGAGAATTCTCGGCGGGAGTCCTGCGGGGTCAGCTCCGCAAATTTTCCCAGGCATCCCAAGATGTTAAATGTATACCGGGATAGCAGGGCCATTTGATTTGCGATGCGGAGTTGGAGACCGCCCGCCGAGTAAATCTTGCGCCCCAACAAGTCCATGCGCCTGGACTCCTTCGACTTCGGCGCAGCAGCAGGCTGTCCGTTACGCTCCCGGTCGTTCACGGATTGGACTACCAAAGAGTCTGGAGTCGGGTGCACATAAAGGTATTCGTACCCTTTAGGTGGTACAGAATATTTCCTCTCCACGCCGCGTGCCTTGGGAGGGACGGAGGAGGGAGACTGCCAGATGGCGGCATTGTTCCGCTGGATTGTGCGGATGAATGGCAGCGCTACTCTCACAGGGGCGTCTGCTCCCACGACATCCGTGATGGGGTCATCGACCTCTTGGACTTCTTCGATGGGCAGGTTGATGGCTTTCGCTACCCGCCGAAGAAGGTCCTGGTGCGCTTTGAGGTCTATCGGTGGGGGCTCCGATGGCGCCGCCCCTGCCACCGCCTCGTCGGGAGAGGAGGACGAGGAGTGACCTGGCAGCACCTCTTCAGGAGCTGGCTCCGCGTTTGGGCAGTCCGGTGCCAGTGTCTCATGCCCCAACGGTGTACCGCGGGCAGCGGATTGTGGCGTGGGAGACGGGGGTGGCCTGCTGACAGTGGCCTCTGGCACCGAATGTGCTGAACCTGGCTGCCTCGGTGGAAGGGGAGGCCCCTGCTCATGTTGGGCCCAGGGTACCCAAAACCCCCATTGCTGAGGTCCATGGTCCTGCGGAATAGACCCCGCTCAGAAGTCTACCGCACTGCCCTCAGGAGAAGCAACTGAGGGTTCCCTCGAAGGCCAGGGAGGAGCCGTGGCGGTGCCCGGGTGAACGTCCGGTGCCGGGGTAAACTGCCTCTCCGGTGCCGACAGACGGTGCCGGTCGTCATGCGGCTTGATAGGCGAACGGGATCTGCGCGAAGCGTGGTTCCGGGAGCTCGACCGGCGGCGCCGGGAGCTCGACCGGCGGCGCCGGGAGTCGGACCTTGAGCGCGAGCGGCGGCGCCTTGAGCGGCTGCGCGAATCGCGATATCGCCCGCGATGTCTGGAGCCGGACCTGGTGCGGTGCCGGCGACTCGGCGACCGGGACCTGGAGCGCCGCCGGGAGTGCGACCGGTACCGCGATTGCGAGCAGTACCGGGACTGCGACCGGCGACGAGATGGGGAGCGGCGCCTCGACGTTGACCGTCGTGCGGATCGGGCCCGGTGGCGATCGCCTTCTTGAGGGAGAACGGGAGCGAGAGCGGATCATGGTGCTCCGATCACCTCGGCCGCCAGGAGAAGGAGGGCGCATCATCAGTGGCTTTCCAATGGACTTGACTGTCCGCACCGGCGGTGCCGGTAGCTGATGGCCCGTATCAGCGGTGAGGTCAATCAGCTCCCTCGCCGTTGCGAACGCCTCCGGCGTGGACGGGAGCCTCAGCTCTTCCTCGGTCGGCACTGGGGAGCTGGGCGGTGCCGGACTCGACGGCCCTTGCGGCGCCGGAGTCGACGGCCTGGTGCACTTCTTGTGCACTGCCTCAGCCTGTACCGTTTTAGTCGGTGGCGGCTGGGCTAACGGCTTCTGCTGTTGTTTTGCAGCGGCCGTCTTCGGCACCTTTTGCTTCCTCCCCGGGGAAAGGGAGCGGTGCCGGGTCTTCGGTGCCGGGTGCCGAGATGCGTCGGCACCGGAGCGGCTCGGTGCTGCCGGTGCGCTGCTCACTGAGGCCGGCTTCGGCGCCGACGGAGCTGGTGCCGGAGGTTGGAGAGCCGACTCCATAAGGAGTTGTTTTAAACGAGAGTCCCGCTCCTTCCTCGTACGAGGCTTGAAAGCCACACAAATGGGGCACTTATCTGACCGGTGCGACTCTCCGAGGCAGCGGAGGCAAGAGTCGTGCGGGTCACTCACCGGCATGGGCCGCTGGCAAGCCACGCAGGGCTTGAATCCTGGTGCTCCGGGCATAAGCCCGCACCGGGGCGGAAGAAGAGGGCTAACCCCTCTAATTCCCTAACTACTATACTATACACTAACTATACAACTTTAACAAGAAATCTAACAAACTATTAACAACTATATACACTAAAACTATTGAGAACGCTAGGGCTGTGGAGGTAAGGGAGCACTCCACTGTTCCTACTAGCCGTCACGGGCGGAAAGAAGGAACTGAGGAGCGGGCGGGCCGGCTGGGGTATATATCTAGCGCCATAGCGGCGCCACTCCAGGGGGCGCCCAGCCGGCCCACCGGAGTTGCTAGGGTAAAAATGTTCCGAAGAACCGTGCACGCGCAGCGCGCACACCTAAATGGAATGCATAGGAGCAATCACTCGAAGAAGAACATGAGATTTATGTCCTGTGGCTTGGAGTTGGGTTGGGTTTGTTCCCTCAGCCCCTTGTGGGATCTCATTAGGAGGAAGTGTGGATGGTTTTGTATTTCAGTCTCAACAATGTCTTGTAAGAATGTTTTTGATGTTGTCAAAGGCCTGAACGTCTCCCACTAAGAGGGACAAAGACGGCAGCGGGGACAGTGTTTCCAAGTGCAGCTCAAACGTGCAAAATGGTGCACCTGACCGTTAGCCATAGTGCCCAACACATATACAGACGTGGGCTCCGGGGGAACATCCAATTGTCTTGACCAAGTTCCTCCACTGATAACATACGGGAGGATAGAAGTTAAGCCACAAATGAAAGGAAAAGAAACCAGCAGAAACAGCCCCCCATTCTTCAGCATGTCCCCTCCACTGAAGAGATCGGCTAACACACAAATACCCTGCAAAGGGAAATCACAGACTGCTTCTTGGTCAATGACTTCAGAACCAACACCAAGTGTGTCACCGTGGGCAGTGGATTATCAGGTTTATCCTCACTGCGCAGGTATGGGGGCAAGAGAAACTCTCAGGAGACATGGACCTTTCCCTAACTCTGCAGGGAAGATATACCTGCTATTCCAGTGGCTACTTTGTATGTGTGTGAGAATCTGCGTGTGCGCCCTCCACACTAAGCCCCCACATACAGATGGCAGGCCAGATCCTCAGCCAGTGGAAATCAGCTCAACTGATGTCAGTGTAGCTATGCTGATTTACACCAACTGAGGCCCATTCTGTGTGCGCGCGCAAGCTGGAAGGCGAATTTTATCCTCACTGCAGATTTAAGCAGGGCCATAAGTTTAACCCTGTAATGCAATGAGTTGGAATTTCCTCTAACACTCATTCTGCTGCAGCAGACTCATGTTATTTCCTTTGTATCACTGTATCATTCTAATGAACCCTCTTAGCATTGCTGACAGTGTCTTGGGTTACATGTAATTCAGATATTCCACTGTTATTCGGGATTAACTAATGCAGCTTGTGAACTCAATATCAAGCGTTTGGATGTTGGAGACAAACCAGAGCAATGAACGATGAAGACATTACCAGTCACTCCTTTCCTACCTCTAAAATGCTGACATCAGCCTTTGAGAGAGGCTTTTATGAACAATAAACCACTTTCATCTCTGCAGTGACACCACCAACTCTGAACCTTCACACCCCGGTCAGGTTATCAGAGAGTCAAAGCCACTGAACACACCAATCACTGAGAGACAAAATCCTTCCACCAGTGGAGAGCCCATAACTGCTGCATTGTCCAGTGTCCTGTGCAAGGCAGGGATGCAGAGTGCAGGATGTTCAGGAAGTTTATAAGGCCAGACTGCTGGACAGAGGCACCTCAGCTGCACCCACTAAACGGTTTGAGCAAAACGGATACCTGAGAATGCCCATGGGAAATGGCTCATGCTGCAGAGGCAGAAGTGAACGGGACACACACAATCACCTGATAGCCAGGGCACAGCACCCTCTCTGCAGGCTGAGCTTTGGCTCAGATTTTTAAATATTATCTCAATGTCAAAACTATCCAAGTAGTGCTGAGGTCATTGTTCTAGCCAGGCACGGTGCTCTCTCCACCAGGCACACAGGAACAGGAGGTGGGACTGGGAGGGACCTCCTGGGTCATCGGATCCAGTTCCCTGTTATTGCAGGCAACCCCACCATGTAGTCCCCATCCATCCCATGCAGCTAGGCCCAGAGCCAAGGTGTAAAGCAAGGGCACTTAGCTACATATTGGGCCTGAGTAGTTTTCTGGTTAATGGATCCTCGTTACCTCAACGGAGTCTGGACTGTTCTGAGCCCCACCCCATTTCTTCAGGCTTGACTCTAGCTGTGTCATAAGTATCCTCCCTCCGGCCAAGTAGGCCTGGCTGAGATTCCCTACAGAGCCCATCACTCAGTACACCATATGCTCATCTGCCTCCCCACCCAGCCATGTGGGGGTGAGAGCATGAACTCTGTAGCACTCCCTAGAAAAATGACTGTTAGCATCCCAGCTGGGAGCACTGCTGGGGCAGATACTCCATTTGCTCCTCAGCCATTGCATGTTCTCCAGAGAAGAGCCCCAGCTTGGCCGCAGAGAAAGTCAGCTACATGGCTCTCGGCAGCATCAGCATCGCTCCATGGCTAAGCAGGCTGGCCAGCCCACTTGGCACCTCCAGTGCCTCAGTGGGGCCAAGTTCCAGGCCTCGGGAGCTACATTCCAAACCCTTTATTAGAAACCCTTCACCATAACCATTCCCCGGGGGCCACTCGACTCACCAGGGCCACACAAATTAAGGCATGACACTTCCACATGCATGGTTGCACTGCTATGCCAGGACTGGCCACCTGCAGGGTGAGCATGGCTCTTCGAGTTCTACAACACCATTGATAGTCAACATGGCCCTAGGAGGGCCTGACTGGCTACAGTTTGGGTACCTGGACTGAAGGCTTCTTTTCAGTCTTCCCCACAGAACGAGATCCCCTTTTCTTCAATGAATTCTGGAAAGAGAAGAGAGAAGGGTTATGCTAGGGTGAACAGACAGCAAATGTGAAAAATCGGGACAGAGGGTGGGGGGTTAATAGGAGCCTATATAAGAATAAGATGCAAAAAATCTGGACTGTCCCTATAAAATTGGAACATCTGGTCATCCTAGGTTATGCAGAGTCGTTTGCACACTGCACTTCCCACGCAGCCAGGACAAGCATTTGTGAATTTGCTTATTAATATCACGCAGACACTTGCACAAGGTGACTGCGCTATCGGTTGTGTGCCCAACCCTGAGCTAGAACCCTGCTTTTTGCTGCCAGCTTTGGTTATGGGCTGCTGAACGCAGAAAACCAACCCCAAAATGTGAACTTTGACCTTTTCATCACCAAGGTCAATCTAACCAGCTGCAAAAATGATACCAATGCCTGCCATGCTGCATTATGGGTAAGGCTGTGTTTATGTTAGGGAGGTCATGGAGACATTCTCTGCTTCAGCCCCAGGGGTTGAGGGATGGGAGCTGGCAGCCAGCGGGGCCCCGAGAGGGTTTCAGCGACAGGCAACAGCCTCGCACAGTGGCGGGCAGCGCCTTTGGTGAGCGGCTGGGTGTGCCCTGTTTTCTCTTTGGGAAATATGGTCACCCTACAGCTCCGAGCTGCCGTGGGTGGAGGGAGGCCCCCCTGCAGCTTCCAGCTGCTGCGGGCAGAGGGGGAACCCCACAGCTCCCAGCCACCACAACGGCAGGGGAAACCATGGAGCCACTGCAGCAGCAGAAGTCACAGACAGGTCACAGCTTCTGTGATTTTTTTTGTTTATTGCCTGTGACCTGTCCATGACTTTTACTAAAAATAACCATGACAAAATCTTAGCCTTAATTATGGAGGCATGCTGCCACCGACTAGGAGAAATCCCATCACGACATGGTCCCCAGCTAGATTAATGGACTTTGGCCAAGGATGTAGTTAAAGGAAGGGAAGGTGCAGCAGGCAGCAATGCTGATAGCCACATTCCTCTGAAGGGGGCTTCTGGCAGCTTATTTAATGCCTTGCATTCCCAGCCTCCTGCTTCTGTGGATGGAAGAACACCAAGCACTAAGCCAATCCCCAGTGAAGCAGGGAAGTGCTGTCATAGGCAGGGTCTGTCATGGACTAGAGCAACATAGCTGGGGCTGGAGACCAGCAGACCCAGCTCCCAGCTCTACCCACTAGACCATGCTGCCATCCCAGAGTGTCTAGGGGCACCCTGTGAGCAGAGCGGTGTACCCCACAGGGAGCAGAAGCACAAGAGGAAGCTTCTGCTCCTACTACCCGTTTTGGTGATAAAGGACAGTTCAGCCTGGCATCTCTCAGCAGCACAGTGCAGTGTATGTAAAGCAGACACCACCACAAACCTCCCTGGCTTCTGATTATCTCACTTGGAAAACTTCCACGTGTACAGGAATCCTGTTGCAGACCTTCTGGCGCCACCCACTTTGGCCTGTCGAATGGAGATCAGCCACATGCAGTGAACCTGCACACCAGCTCCTAAAACGCCCAGTGTGGGTATCTTAAGGCTTTCCCTGACTGAAACCCATCCAGCAAGGGCCTAGCGCTCTTCTCCCCTCCCCGGTTAAAAGAGGCATTATCCAACCATAGTAGAAAAGCTTCCTTCTGCAGAGCAGCCCTTCCCCCTGTCCTCAAGGTGGGAGGGAGTTGGACTGTGGAGAAGTCTAATTTCTTCTAGAAGCTGAGCACCCTGGAGGGAAGTCACTTTATCATAAGCTGCCCTGGGCTTTGTAAACCACACTGACGCAGAGACAGCTGCCCTGACAAACACTGGGTGCAGACAGAGTGACTGATACAGCTGACTCAAACCTATTGATGACTTTGGAGATCAGGCCCGAGGCCTCGTACTGGTGATGGAAGTGAGCGGGAAACCAGTGGAGGAATCGGCACAGAGGGGAAATGTGCTCACGACAGGCTCCCCTGTGAGGGAGCTGGCTCCCTGAGGAATGAGACGCTGACAGCTTCGGGGCAGGGCTAAAGAGTGAACAAACCCCGTGAGGTGGTTTGCTGGGCTACTTGACACAATACCTGACTAACCATGTCGGGAGCGGCTGCAAGTAGCTGAGCGGCTCGTGATGGTCTATGCAAAGCCATGTCCTGTACCACCCATCAAGAAAGTCGCAACATGCCCGTGCGGTTCCAGCGTCAGCCCAGAGCTACAATAATGACCTTGGCCCAGGGCATTTCCTGGGGCTTCACAACCAGTGGCAGCTGCTCTGTTGCACCTTAGAGCAGCAGCTCCTGCCAGCCAGTCATGCACCTACACTCCCAGCTTCAGTCACTCCAGTTCCAGGCCGGACTTCCTGGATTGGCCACCCAGCTTTAGTCTTGATCAGGCAGATTTGCATGGAAACAGCATCTTTATTTCTTACCTGCTCCCCCAGCTTCAACCTGACATCACCGGCCAAAGGCAGAGTCTGTCCAGGTCCTTACGGTGCTCCCATTGCTGGCATGCCAGCACCAGAGTGCGAGTCTTTAGACAGAGTCCAGGAACCCACAGCTGCAGCCCAATAGTCTGAGGTCAGAGGTCAGAGAGGAAGCAAGCTCACAAAACACTTCTTCCTACCAGCATCCCCTCAGGCTTGCCTGGGTTCAGCAGCTTAGCTGACCTCCGCCAGGCACTGAGCGAGGGGGAGATGATGCTGAGCCCAGGCTGAGCAGGCACTTCAGCCCAGGCTGCATCACCACCGGCCTTCCCCAGATTTAGGGCAACATGAGGAAGAGGATGGAGCTGGAAGGGACGGCTCAGAGCACTCATGTCTGTTGCTCAGATGCCCATAAAACCAGCCTGGGTTTGCTGCAAGAGCGAAGACCTGAGCCAGTTCAGGGTGTTTCTGTTGATCTGTGCAGGGAGTTAAGAGGTGGGATCGGACTGTCTACTGATCGAAGCCATCCACGGCAGCAGAGGCCCAATGTCACGAGGATGGAGGCACCTGTACCTGCCCACCAGACTGACAGGTGCAGTCTCGCTCATTCCCTGGGCTGGAGCCTGATGCAATAGGGTCCAGCTAGTTGGCCACCAGGAGGAACTGGACCCTGTTTGTTTATTAGCTTCTCTATCAGCTTGTTCAGGAGTGTGAGGCCTGCAAGGCAGCACTGCCCGGTCATTCCCTGGAGCAAGGGTTCTGTTAGTTCTGAGCTGACTCCTGCCTGCCTGGGGCAGCATGGCAGATTCCTCTGCTCAGGCGAGGTGCCCAGGTTGGATGACCATCTCTCAGGCAGGGTCCCAGAGTTCTTTATGCTTTCCCCACCTAAAGGGGCAGATGCAGGCGGTGCCCAGGTGCCACCATTGGCCCAGGAGAGGAGCAGCTTTGCTGCTATAATTCTTTTACCAGGCTGCAGGAACAGATTTTGTTTCACCTGCTGATTCCGGGGGGTGGGGGAGGGGTGGGGGTGGGATGGGCAGCACAGGACTTGGGTGTGCGTTTTCGGCTTGAGGAGAGAGCATTATTCATTGCTCTGCAGCCATTATAAGACCAATTCAATCTCAGTCCCCAGGGCTGCAGCTCTATTTTACTTGCCCAGGCAAAAGATCAAGCACTCCTGCAGGGCTCAGAGGTCGAGTTCTCCCAGGCAGGTTCTGAAACCCCTGGTCTCCCAGCTGCCTGGCTCCGGCAAACCCAGTCTCCTCACCTCAGCCTCCTGGAAATCCCAGTGTAAGATTGCCAGCCACTGCAGGAAGTGACAGGTTGAGGGAATGCAGACGCTCCTGGGCCTCTCCACCAGCAAGGATCCCACAAATCACGTCAGCACCAACATGCCAGCTCCCCTTTGCACTACACATATTGGCCCATGAATCCCAGATTTCTCAGTACTGGGGACAAAGGGACTCCAGGGAAAGCCAGAGCCCACAGCTTCTGCCTCTGGTCCCTTACACAGCATGGAAAGGAAAGAGGCATAGAGCAGCTGAATGCTGCAGAGATGAAGATGGGATTGTCCACAGCACGATGCCACTGAGCCCCGAGCCATCACGCTCCCCCAGGTAGCTGAGACAGGGCAGGGCTCGAGGCTAGGACTTGGGCCATCCAGGCTCAATTTCCTGCTCTGTCTCAGATTTCCTGTGTGCCCTTGGGTGTGCCCCTTAGCCTCCTGGGGCCTCAGGTCCCATCTGTGCAGGGTGGGTCATCACAAGCCTGCCCTGCTTCCTGGGGCAGTGAGAATAAATGCATGGGAGATGGTGAGGGGCTCAGATACTGTGGGGAGGCAGAATAAGTATCTCATAAGCAGGAGAGACTCGGACTGGGCAGCCAGTCCCAGGCAGGACCACCGCAGCCAAGCTGCCTGGCCTGACTTTCTGCACCATCCAGCAGGGAGTGTTTGGGCAGCAGACAGTGAATTCAGGGAGGGGACGAATGACCCAGATGACCCTCCAACACCACAGCAAGCACCTGCCAGCCTCGTCCTCGCTACCACACGTAGGGCAGCAGAACTGAAACCTGGGTAGGTGTTCCACCAGCTGGCGACTTCACAGGACACCACAACCATTTGTACGGCAGGTTTCATTCTGGCCACATGCGCAGCAGCCTGGCCAGCTGTTCAGGCCAATCCAGCAGGGCAGCAAAGCTGCTGGTTAGCCCTGGTTCTCCGCTCAGTAGCAAAGAGGGTACAGAGGGCTTGCTGTGCCGCAAGGGTAAGGCGTTGCACTCAATGACGAACCTGCCCAAAGATGTTCCCAACTTGTTCCCTACCCACAGCAGCTTGGACAACCCAGCTTCCAAGCAAGCATCACCCGGGGCTCTGTCTGACCTCCCCACCCGGGGTTGCAGCTGTGGGCCGTGCTGCCCAAGAGGAATTAAGACCCCACCACACACGCACACACACACGCACACGCCTTCTGGGCTAGTGCTCACTGCCTGGGCCTTGCCATGTCTGCGGCTGCACACAGAGCAGGACCCAGGAACAGCCTAGCAGGGTCAGCTGGGGAGCAGGCACTGCTACCTGGAGGAATCAGAGCTGGGAAGGAGAGAAAAGAGGGGAGCTGGGTTGGGGTGGCTGGAGGGAGGGAGAGAGGGTATGTCAGTGGGGGAAGGTGGCTGTGGGGGGAGTCAGATAAGCAGGGAGGAAGCGGGGGATGCCTGGGGAAAGGGGCTGCCCCCAGCACACACAGAGCAAAGAGGGCCTGCTGCCTGCCCAGAGACACTGCGTGTGGGAAGAGTGGGCTTGCGTCTGACAGGTGAGCAGGCTGCTGGGGCCCTGCCGGGGGAAAGTGCAGCAGGCAAGGCAGGGGCTACTGGAGAAGGGGGCAACTAGAGCAGAAGGATATGGCGGGGCCCCAGAGGTTGGGATACATTTCAGGTAAGTGGCAAAACACACGTGCTTATATGAGTGAGCCCCAAGATTCTCCATCTGTGCACCCACAAACCTGGGGCCTGGGCCGGCACAGGCTCTGTGCACACCACTGCTTGCTGCTGGGTAGGGTTAGCTCCAGTGATGAGCTGCCAAAATGCTAACAACCGGTTCCCTCCTCCTCACCCCATGAGGGGTCATGCCCCCCCCACTCCTGCCCCATCCAACCCCCCCATGTTCCTTGACAGCCCCCACCCCGGGACCCATGCCCTATCCACCCCCTTCCCTGTCCCCTGACTGCCCCTTGCCATCCCATCCAACCCCTTCTCTGATTCCTGATGGCACCCAGGAACCCATCCAACCCCCCCGTCTCACTGTCCCCTGACTGTCCCTGGAATCCCTACCCCTGACTGCCCCCCACCGCCCCATCCAACCCCTGCTCCTTTCTGACTGCCTCCCCACCCCCTTGCCCCCGTTCAATCCCCCTGTTCCCTGCCCTCTGACCGCTCCCACACTAATCCAGCCCCCCAGCTCCCACACTAATCCACCCCCCCAACTCCCCTGCCCTCTTCCAACACACCCTCCCTGTTCCATTACCGTCCTGCCTTGAGATGGGGGATCAGCTGGGCTGGGGCTGGGACCGGAGCTGCCGGGCTGGACCCGGGGGCCGGGCAGGAGCCACGCCGCCCGGCTGGACCCGGACCCGGGCAAGCAGGAGCCGCACCGCCCGGCTGGACCCGGACCCGGGAGCCGGGCAGGCAGGAGCCGCGCCGCCCGGCTGGACCCGGACCCGGACCCGGGCAGGCAGGAGCCGCCCCGCCCGGCTGGACCCGGACCTGGACCCGGGCAGGCAGGAGCCGCCCGCCCGGCTGGACCCGGACCTGGACCCGGGCAGGCAGGAGCCGCCCGCCCGGCTGGACCTGGGGCCGGGCAGGCAGGAGCCGCCCGCCCGGCTGGACCTGGGGCCGGGCAGGCAGGAGCCGCCCGCCCGGCTGGACCTGGGGCCGGGCAGGCAGGAGCCGCCCGCCCGGCTGGACCGGGGCCGGGCACGCAGGAGCCGCGCCGCCCGGCTGGACCCGGACCCGGGCAGGCAGGAGCCGCGCCGGCTGGACCCGGACCCGGGCAGGCAGGAGCCGCGCCGCCCGGCTGGACCTGGGGCCGGGCAGGCAGGAGCCGCGCCGCCCGGCTGGACCTGGGGGCCGGGCAGGCAGGAGCCGCGCCGCCCGGCTGGACCTGGGGGCCAGACCCGGGGGCCGGGCAGGCAGGAGCCACTCTGCGCTGCCCGGCGAGGTCACAGCTGGACCCGGGAAGCAGGAGCCGCGCCGCCCAGCCCCAGGGTCCGGCCGCAACCTCGCCCGGCAGCGCAGCGCCTGGAGCCCTCCTCCCGCTGGCGCTGGCGCCCCCGCTCCCCACCCCAGCTCAAGCTCACCTGGTGGAAGCCGCTGCTTTCTTCTCAGCCCTCCCAGGAGGAGAAGCCGGAGGAGCTTCTGAAGAGGAGGCGGAGTGAGGTGAGCTGGGGCTGGGGGAAGGGCAGGGAGCTGCTACAGCTTTTCTTAAATTTAAAAGCCCTTTTGGAACTAGTTGTCCCTCCAGGAACAACTGGTTCTAAAGGACTCCACTGGCCATCACATACAGTCCCCAGCTCAAACCCCTCCAACGCATCATCAGGGATCTACAACCCATCCTGGACAATGATCCCACACTTTCACAGGCCTTGGGTGGCAGGCCAGTCCTCGCCCACAGACAACCTGCCAACCTGAAGCATATTCTCACCAACAACTACACACCGCACCATAGTAACTCTAGCTCAGGAACCAATCCATGCAACAAACCTCGATGCCAACTCTGCCCACATATCTACACCAGCAAAACCATCACAGGACCTAACCAGATCAGCCACACCATCACCGGTTCATTCACCTGCACGTCCACCAATGTAATATATGCCATCATATGCCAGCAATGCCCCTCTGCTATGTACATCGGCCAAACTGGACAGTCTCTAAGGAAAAGGATAAATGGACACAAATCAGACATTAGGAATGGCAATATACAAAAACCTGTAGGAGAACACTTCAACCTCCCTGGCCACACAATAGCAGATTTTAAGGTGGCCATCCTACAGCAAAAAAACTTTAGGACCAGACTCCAAAGAGAAACTGCTGAGCTCCAGTTCATCTGCAAATTTAACACCATCAGCTTAGGACTAAACAAAGACTGTGAATGGCTTGCCAATTACAGAACCAGTTTCTCCTCCCTTGGTTTTCACACCTCAGCTGCTGGAACAGGGCCCCATCCTCCCTGATTGATCTAACCTCGTTATCTCTAGCTTGCTTCTTGCTTGCTTATATATACACACCTGCCCCTGGAAATTTCCACTGCTTGCATCCGAAGAAGTGGGTATTCACCCACGAAAGCTCATGTTGCAAAACGTCTGTTAGTCTATAAGGTGCCACAGGATTCTTTGCTGCTTCTACAGAACCAGACTAACACGGCTACCCCTCTGATACGGTTCTAAAGGGGCTTCTAAATTTAACAACCGGTTCGCGCGATCCGGTGCGAACCAGCTGCAGCTCACCACTGGTTAGCTCCAAAAATACCCTGGCCCTGGAAGCACCAATGCGTCCCACTGCCTAAAACCCACCTGTGACTCACCAGCTCCGAGTAGGGGAGTGAGCGTGGTTGGGATAATGTCTCGTGGCCATGCCCCTCCCACTTCCCTCACTGGCTGGGGGTGGGTCTGGCTGGCAGGCAAGCAAGGTAAGTTCAGCAGGTTCCATTTGGCAAGCCGGGCAGGAGGCAAGCCAAAAGGGAGGAGGGGGCAGCAATGGGGGGCGATGACCAGAAGGCATGTAGCCATGGGCACCGAAAGGCACATGCGGATTTTCAACATGTTGTGGCTTAAGCATGAGCAGGAAGAGACTCGAATGCCCAGGTGGGCAGGGGGAGCCTGCGGGACAAGGACCCTCATTGCCATTGTTTAATGTGCAGGGCAGCACACAGGATGCAGAACCATGGCAATCCCTGCCCCCGCGAGCCCTGCACGTAGAGTGGTGGTGAAGAGAAGGGCGTGCAGCGGCCTCTGAGGCTCATGATCATCAGCTCTTTGCCAAGCAGATTGCTTGGGGAGCCTCACACGCAGAGGCAGTTCCCCATCATGGATGGTGCAGAGTCAGGTCCCAGGCAGGCATCATGTTCCTGAGCTGCTCCTACATTTTCAGCACATTACCTCCTTCCTTCCCACCAATGTTCACAGCTCTTTTCAAAGCTGAATTTGATTCTTGTTTTCCAGCCACTGCTGCCTGCTCCTGGTGCAGAGAGCCATGGGAGATGGGGTGGGGAGGGGGAAGAGAAGCCACACTGACTTGAAGGGGACAAATTTCATGCCACTTTAGTGGGTCTTGAGAAACCCTCCACTGTGAGGCACCAGGTCTCCTGCTCCTCCCAGATGCAGGCACTTCTCCTCGCCCAGGGGAGCAGCCCAGCTGCCTCCTCCACCCCACAGTCCCAGCAAGTGTTTGGTAAGCAGCCCTGCCAGCCACACTACTAATCAGGGACACTTCAGTAGAGCAGTGCCCCGTGGATGCTGTCCTAAACACATGCTGCACCAGAAATATTCACAAGCTGGTGCTAGGACCCAGCAGCCAAAGAATGCAGCTAAGCAATGCAAGCCGCTGCCTGTGCCAAGGTGCTGAGATCTAGGCCACTCCTATTAAGGACAAGCCCATTGTCAGGGCTGCTGCTGCTGCTGCTGGGAAGCCCACATGCAGTGAGCAAACCCTCCCAAGGGAGCAGGACCACATCACAGGTTTCTCCAATGCTCTTGTGACACCAGCACGACCCTGGAACAGGGCTGGACCCGGCTGCCCCACCCCAAGGCCAGAAAAATGGCTGGGCAAGGTCTGGAGGGGGCGTCCCTGAGCCTGTGATATCAGCACCACAGTCACATCAGTCTCTGTTGCTGGGGTGATGGTGTCGGCGCAGCCATGCCGCCAGGGACCACACCAGGTCCTGACTGCTGGGTGGCAGCAGGACTGTGACTGCTGCGCAATGCTGGGTTCAGATTAACATGTCAGTCCTGCTGCGCTGAGCTGCAGCACGTGGCTCCACTGGGCATCAAGACCAGGTCCTGTGTCATCCCCCTCCCGCCGCCAAAGGGCTCAGGCTCTCCGGGAGATGCCTGGGAGAGGAGAAGATGCACGGAGCCACAGGTGTCGCGGTGCATGCGTTCGGTGATTAATTGGCCTTCCCAGTATTTATCCAATTATGGGAGATGCTCTTCCGGCTGCAGAAATAATCAGCCTCTAATCCCCTTAGGGGCAAGCCTGTCCCTGCGCTGAGCCTTGGAGAGGGGCTTGTTTGTTTTGCTATTAACCAGCTCGACTGCCGTGCTGCCAACATGCGCCTCAGCACAGGAGGAAGAGGCAGCTGGGGGCTGTTAACTCACTTGTTCAGAAATCCTAATGAGACAACCAAATGAATCACTGAAGCTGCTAATGAGGAGCTGGGACCTTGCTGGCTTCGGGGTATCCACTGCATGGACGTGCCAGCCCAGCCCAGCCTCCAAGCTCTCACTAGCCCAACTCTTTTGCTGAGCCACCTCAGCTAGCAACTCAGCCCAGAGGAGCATCACGGTTTGGACATATTCAAAGAACAGCAGGCTAAATAAGTTAGCAGCCAAGCGTGAGTTCCCCAGAGGATGCCTGCTGGAGTCAGGACCTGACCCACACCTGCACTTCAGGTATAAGCCATTGAAAATACACAGCTCCCAGCTGAGAAGAGATTTCAGCCCCTGCTCATCACACATCTCTGAAGCACAGAGTCCTGAGAGCTGGCACAAAGGATGGTTCTCCCCAGCTCACAGGGGACCATCGCCAGGGGCGGCTCTAGGATTTGCACTGCCCCAAGCACAGCGGCACGCCGCGGGGGGTGCTCTGGCAGTCGCCGGTCCCGCGGCTCCGGTGAACCTCCTGCAGACGTGCCTGCGGAGGGTCCGCTGGTCCCGCGGCTCCGGTGGACCTCCCGCAGGCATGCCTGCGGGAGGTCCACTGGAGCCTCCTGCCGCCCTCCCGCGGGACGCCGCCCCAAGCGCGCGCTTGGCTGCTGGGGTCTGGAGCCGGCCCTGACCATCGCAGCCCTCTGTAAAGGAGGCAGGAGAGTTTGGCTTTAGCTAAGACACCTGCAGTGGGCAGTCTCTCTCTCTCACACACACACACACTCCCTATAGATTTGTCTCTGGCACATCTGCAAGCTTTCAGGTGCGTGGGGAACAGTTTCTAGTCATGCTGGCACCTCCAGGTAACTGCACATTTCCCTCAGAGATGACAATATTCTGCACTTATCTAGCACTTCCTCTCTCAAGCCCCTTCCCCAGGAGGGTCACCATTAGCACCTCCATTTCACAGATGGGAAACTAAGGCACTGTGGGGGCAGCAACTTGCCCAAGGCCACGAAGCAAGTCAGCTGCAGAGAAGAGAGCACAAGCCACATCTGACTTCAAGCCCACTACTCCATCAGATCACAACTTCCCTGAGGACCCTAGATCTGGGCAGATCCACCTTCCTAGTCAAGTTAAGGAGCTTCATCTTCCTGTCTGTAGCCTGCCAGGAAGCCTGTGAAGATTAACAAGAGGGACTTCAAAGACCAGTGCACAGCACTGGCCTTTCCTCCCACCTGCCCCATTCATGCACAGCTGCTCAGAATAAGAAATGAAACACGGAGGCAGGAGGACAAACCCAGCTGGGCTGCATCTAGACTGGCAAAGAAACACAAAAAGAACAGGAGCCCTTGTGGCATCTTAGCGCCTAACAAATTTATTTGAGCATAAGCTTTCATGGGTGACAACCCACTTCATCAGATGCATAGAATGGAACATATAGTACGGAGATACATATACATACAGAACATGGAACGATGGAAGTAGCCATACCAACTCTAAGTAATTCCATCCTGCCGATCTGGACCCTTCCCCGCCGCGCGCACACACATATATATTCAGCAACCCCCCCTTGCTTCCTGCCCTGAACTACATGTACTGGTGTTACTGTCAGAGCCCAGAGCGTGGCAGGGAGGGTGGGCCCTGCAGAAGGGAGGAGCAGGTCAGCTCTCAATGCACCTCTCTGGCCTGCCCCGCAGCCGCCTCCCCTCGACAGCCCCTGGGGTCCTGCGGCCAGCCCCAGCTCCCTGGCTGAAGGCAGGGGCTCAGGGCAGAGCCCAGACAACGCATGCTGGAGAGAGGCCATTCTGGGAGGCTGCAAGGCCAGCAGTGCTCTCCCAGCCCCACGAGGCAGGGCATGGTGCTGATGCTGACTGGGGCATGCATGCTGCTGTGAGGCAGCCACACCGGTGGGGGGTGGGGGGCAAGGGCAGCACGGGACATTCTGGAAATGGGGAGGGAGAGGGGGCTCTATGCCCAGAGTGACCCCAGACCTGGGCTGCTGCCAGGAGCCAGCTCCCCACCATGGCACATGCACGCTATCCGTCACCCCCTGCATGCACTGGTTGCCCGGTGCATGCATGGAGCCTCCCTCTCCAGCTCAGTCACACACACCTCGGGCTGAGGTTTCTAGGCTCAGGAGGGGCTGGTTTCCCACTCATATGTTCGGAAAGTGTCACAGTCCCTTCCACCAGCAAACAAACGCACCCCCTGAGGGACATCTGCTGCAGCTCCTGGGCTTCCCACCCTGGCCCCACTCACCAACCGTCACAGGAAGGCGGAGCAGTATTTATTAGGCCATGTCTATGGAGAGTTTCCCCACGGGCAGCCAAAGCCGCTGCTGTCAAATCAGAGAGCTGGAGGCACGCGGGTCAGCTCCTGCCACTAGGGAGGGCCTCCCTGAACCTTAGCGAAGTAAATCCCAGCAGGGCTAGTGTCTGGTGGGGATGAAACAGAGATCTCACAAGCGACTTAGCGGAGGCCCTAGGCCATTGAGGCTCACAGAGAGGAGATAGGCACTGCCCAGGGCTTGCAAACCGGGGGGAAGGTTAAAAATATTTTGATGGCAAAGCAGATTCCATTTAAATGAGGAGAGCAGAGAGGCCCGTGGATTCCCAAGGTGCAAGAAGACAGGAAGCCTTCTATAGGCAGAGAGCCTGTAGTCACTACCACTAACAGCTGGGCTGGCTCCCTGGTACCCCAGGAACACATAAAATACCCCCCACCCCCACACAGCAGGGTGCATACACACTCGCTCTCCCATGCAGCCCGACCCTCTCACCTCACGCAGTTTGTCCATCTCATTCTGCAGCACCTGCTTGGCCAGCTCTGTCTCAATCAGTCTCTGGCGCAGGTCTTCATTCTCCTCCTCCAGCTTGATCCTCTTCTTCTCCACCACCTCCAGCTCGTTGTGGAGCCGCACAGAGACATCCTTGGCCACCTGCAAACAGAGCAGGGCCACGCTCAGGCTAAGGCTCATCAGAAAGGGCGGGAGTAGCATCTCTAATGCCCCTATGAAAGCAGTGCTCAGTGGGGCAGGCAGGACTGGGGCCCATCATGTGGGGATGCTCTACATGCACACAAGGACCCAGACACTGTCACAAAGGGCAGACCAGGCTAGAGGGCTCTAACATTTCCTCATGGCTGGGAATAGCTTTTCGATCCATGTAGACTGGGGATTTAAAAAACAACATGCAAACACAGCCACAGTTTATCTAGGGCCTACAATTTGTGATGAGCAGTAGCAATTAGCCAGGGAGCAGCAGTTCTCAGGGCTGGGCCGATATGCCCACCCCTAAGCGTGTGGGAAGTCTGCCCTCTGAGCCCTCTCTGAGCTAGGGGTTTGCTGCTCTCACTGAGGCCCCCCCGTTCTCTCCTGCATGGGGACAGCCGCTGGCCCAGCTTCCCAAGAGGACTTCCCAAGGGTGCTGTCGCCAGCAGCGTGTTAGCCACCCTGCTGTACTATGTCAGGGGCCTGGCAGTGCTGGTGGCAGCCCCAGGAAACGGGAACTAGTACGGGATTGCTATTCGAACCACTACATTGATTCAAACCTCAGCTCCACTGAGAACGGAGGAAGGAACAACTGACGCTGGCAAGTGCATTGTCAGTCGTGCACAGCAGAGTGTGCAAATTACAGGGGCCCAAAGCGTAGCAGCCGATGTCCCCAGTGCCCGCAGGCAGCCCCAGTCCCCAGGCTGGATCCCCTGGGCGGCACGGAGCAGGAGCCAGCACGGATCATTCAGTGGAAACACTGGTCCAAACAAGTAGAGAGCTCAGACACGGGGACAGAGCGCGTCACGACCAGAGTGAAAATGGCCATGGGGGAGCCTGTAACTGCTGACACAGCCAGTGGGCAACTGGCACAGCTCCACTGTACTGGCCACAGCTCCTGGAGGGAGAAGAGTCACTAAAGTGACAGTGGGTGACTCAGCAAGACACTCTGACAACTACATCTGAAGAAAAGCTTATGCCCAAATAAATCAGCCAGTCTTTAAGGTGCCACTGGACTCCTTGTTTTTGTGGCTACAGACTAACAAGGCTACCCCCTAATATCAGACAACTACAGAGAGCTCTGCAAACAGGTCTGCCTAGCCAGACAGAGTGCTCGGGCTGCCAGAAGGGCCCGAGGCAAAGGCAGACCCGAGCCCCAGGCAAGGAGGAAGGCCAGTTGAATGGATTTAGATCAACTGACCATGGGTTTTAAACACAAATGTATCCGTCACACCAGATGGGCTCCTTTGCTGGGTTCCTGGTAGTCCCCCAGGGCTGAATGTCTGCATCTGTGACCCTAATCACTCACCGCTCACAAACCCACGCCTGCCAATCCCAGTGATGGGTTCTGTCTCCTGGCGTACCACCCGGGCCCTGGGAAGGGATGCTGCGACCGGGCAGCACCAGGCTGTGCGCTCCTCAGCAGTTAGGAGGAAGTTAGCTCTGGTCCAGGATAACACCACTGTCCCCGTGCAATCTGCCAGAGATCAGCACACTTATCCTAGGTGGGGGCAGCTGGCGCAGCCACACATTGGCACAGCCACACGCTGGCATCACACTAAGCCAATCAGGGGGAAGCCATGCCCACCACGTGGCGAGCGCCTCCCAGATTCCAGCAGATCGGAGAGAGAGACAGACAAGGCTCAGATGGCAACACGCACACTAATAACTCACATGAGCTCCACACGCTTGTCTCTCTGCTGGAGGGCGCAGGGTGTCTGAGAGCCCCAGAGAAGGGGATTTATACCTGGGGGTCCTTCCTGTGCTGGGCAGCCAAGCCCTTTTCTCCAGGGCACCCATGGACACAGGCAGCAGGGGACGCCAGAGAACCACCGCGCATTCCTATACCACCATTTTGATTTGCTTCTGGCTCTTCCTTGGGCCAGCTGCTTCCCCAGCCAGGAGCCCTCGCCTAGGTGACTCCATCTCAGGCCTGCACAGCCCCAAAGGCTGGAAAAGCCTTTTCCCTGGATCCTGGGGCACCACCCTCAGCCAGCGGCTGTGTCTGAAATTGGGGTGGCTTCCAGCTGCAGTGCAGAGAGGGAACCAACAGGGCGGCATCTCCATACCAGGCCAGGCCGGCATGGGAACCTGCAACATAACAGCTGCAAAGGCTGGGGGGAGGGGAGGTCCCAAGGCAGCCCTGACAGGCTGGGCGGGAGAGTGGGTGTGTGACACACAACTGCCCAGTGCACAGCTGAGGGGCCAGGTGAAGGAGATGCCCCTTGTTTAACCTTCCGCAGTTATTTGTGCAACGCCCCAGCGTACACTGGTCTCTGGGAACCAGCAAGCGAGCTGTGAGGGCACTGCTGCATGGCAAACAGCACCCTAGGAATGCTGGCATGGCTGTGAGTCTCCATGGGGAAGGCGGCTTTGATGAGCAAAGTGCTTAATTCCTGTGCGAGGGAATACGGCCAAGAGGCAGCTTCTGGGAGTCGGGGGCGGGAGGTGTAGGGACAATACAGACTGACACACATATTGGAGCAATCGCTCCCAGCTCCTGCTCCCAGGACAGAGCCAGCCCCTGAAGCCAGGCACCCTGCCTCGCCATTCACCTCCCTGCTGCAAGGCTCACGGCAAGGGAACAGGAAGATGCAGCCAATGCCTGACACACTGATCCCCACTCTTGGACCCCGACCTCCAAAGCTAAGCCAAGCCTTCCACCCTCAGAACACAAGTGTCAGCGTCTGGACACATCTCCAAGGCAGAGCAAGCAGGCTGTGCCGGGTGGGGAGTGCAGAACCCAGGGGAGACAGGGCCCCCGCTCACGGCCCTGAGATACAGCAAGCTGATTTGATAGGCCTGAACACCCAGGCCTTGGCCAGCTGCACAACCGGGCCTCACCCCTGCTGCTCTGGGGGCTGCAGTCTCACTGACGCCCACAGTAACACTAGACAGCACCACTAGTCACATTGCCTGTGGGTGCCTGTCCTCCAGTCCCCTGGGGTAGCTTCCAGAAGCCATGGCTCCTGGGAGTCCAGGGAATTGTGGGACAAGAGATCAAATTCCCTAATCCCGTGGCATTGGTCACATTTCCTAACCCTGGTCTCAAGACTGAGGCCAGGGCGTGTCATGCAGATCCACAAGGGCTCAGGCTCTCTCCAGGGCACTCAACCCAGCACCCAGTCCACTACACAGGGGCCGTGGGAAGGCGACTGCCACTGGCTGCAGCTACACTATCTGGCAGCACTGCACAAGGGAGCTGGAAGCATGAAGCCAGGGTTGCTGTGTGTCAGTGGAGCAGTGCAGGGGGCCCAGGGGAGGAACAGCACGAGGGCAGCAGGGAAATAAACCCGTATGTTTGGGTACACTGGTTGCAGAGTTCTGCTCTATCAGCTCTAGCAGGGTTTGTCCCCAGCAGGTGTGGGCAGCAAGAGACTCGCTTTTAAATACACACTCAGACTTCGCCTCATAATTACAGGCCAGTTAGCGCCGGATGCAGGGGAGGAGCTGCCATCACTCACTTATGGCGTGTTTCTTTTCCAGGATCAGCCGCTTTCTGGTGCCTGGGGCACTTGGCAACCCAACCCCTCCTTTGTGTAAGGGCCCTTGTTTGGCTCAAATTCAGACTTTGCTCAGCTTCCTAACGCGAGGATGGAAAGGCACTTCATGGCCACAGGACAGCCAAGTGCTAATCTAAGCAGCAAGGCTGCGGTGCCTGCTCTCAGGAGAGCCAGTGGGGGGGAGGGGAAGGTGCCGCCTGGGCTCTGGCTGTGCAAGAGAGATTATAGAGCTGGGGCATGGAGACTTCCTCCTCTGTATGCGCAGCAGGGCAGGGAGGGGAAGCCAGGCCCTGCCCAGCTGCTGCAGCTACCTTCTATTTCTGCCCCTCAGTGACTCTGCAGTGTGAGCTCTAGGAGCCATTTGGGAGAGACATCTGGCTCCCCCCCAGCCCTCTGCCTTAGTCCTATGTCTGCTGATTGGCCCTGGGAGGGAGCACGGCCAGGCCAGGCACTCTGCCTGGGGAGCAGACAGCATTGGAATGGACCCAGAGAAGAGAAAGGGAGGGACAACGGTGCCCTGTGAAAACCACACGCTGGCAAAGGCAGGCCAGGGCCTTGCCCACTAACCCTGCCAAGCTGCACAAAGGCAACAGGGAGAACACAATATCTCTGACTCCAGAGAGGGGAGTGATACGGCGCTATGGGGATCAGCAGACACTGCAGAAAGGAAAGGTTCAGGGCCAAGCTGGAGGGAGGGGCCTGGTTCCAGCTCTTCGCAGGGTTGCTTATTTGGAGGCCTGGGTTCTCTGGGCGATTTGGTTTGCAGGGAATCTGAAGTTGGGAGCAGGGGTGCGGACTGTCAGGTGAGAGTCAGTAAAGACTGTTAACAATCCGGCGCTTCCTGCACGCCAGCAGCTGTCTGCTCCCCTTGTTATCTGCAACCCAGTGGCTTTAGAGACCCCCATGCTCCTGCTGCAGAACCTAAGGCAGGGGTGGGCAAACTTTATGGCCCGAGGGCTACATCGGGGAATAAGAATTATATTGTGGGCCATGAATATTCACAAAATTGGGGTTGGGTGAGGGAGGGGGTGCGCACTCTGGGGTGGGGCTGTGTAGGAGGGTTCTCTGGCTAGGACCGAGGGGGTCAGAGGGTGGGAGGAGGATCAGGGCTGGGGCAGGGGTGCGGGTTCTGGCTGGGAGTGCGGACTCTGGGGTGGGAGTGGGAATGAGAGGTTTGGGGTGCAGGAGGGTGTTCTGGGTTGGGATCGAGGGGTTTGGAGGGTGGGAGGGGGATCAGGGCTGGGGTAGGGGGTTTGGGCATTGGGTTTGCTCAGGGGTGCAGGCACCGAGCAGCGCTTACCTCAAGCGGCTCCCAGAAGCAGCGGCATGTCCCTTCTCTGGCTCCTATGCAGAGGCGTGGCCACGCAGCTCTGCACGCTGCACTGTCCAGAGGCACCATTGGAGAGCGTTGGAGCCGGAGCGGGGCCATGTTGCGGCTTCCAGGAGCCACGTGGTGCGGCCCTGACCCAGCGCCCTGGCCGGAGTGCCAGAGCAGGGGCCGGCTTAAAATGGCCGTAGTTTGCCCACCCCTGACCTAAGGGTATAGCTACACTCCAGTGCCTCCAGCTGCATTGCTACAGAACTGCTGCTTCCTATATCAAAAGGGTTTTTCCATCGCAGTAGTTAAGCCACCCCAATCCCCACAGAGGAGGTAGCTTCGTCGGCAAGAATCCATCTGTTGACCTAGCTCAGGGGTTCTCAAACTGGGGGTCTGGACCCCTCAGGGGGTCGCGAGGTTATTACGTGGGCGGTCGCAAGCTGTCAACCTCCACCCCAAACCCCGCTTTGCCTCCAGCATTTATAATGGTGTTAAATATATTAAAATGTGTTTTTAATTTATAAGGGGGGGGCCGCACTCAGAGGCTTGCTATGTGAAAGGGGTCACCAGTACAAATGTTTGAGAACCACTGACGTAGCTGCATCTACACCGGGGGTTAGGATGACCTAGCTACGTAGCACAGGGTGCAGAATTTTTCCTCATCCCTAAGCGATATAGCCAGGCCAATGTAATATTTACCTATAGACCAGGCCTTAGGTTTTTAAAGTTTCTACATGCAAAGGTCACCTGCCAATAGCGAACAGCATTTGGCTGATCCATGGTCACCTTCCCAGTGGTCTTGAAACTCATCAAGAGCTGTGAATTGCTCCATTCAGCAAAATGGATGTTAACAGTGAACCCTAAGAATGGCAGTTGAAGTGCCAACACTTCTCTGTTTTACTGCTGATCACTTCAGCAGGAACACCTGGTAAATGTTCCTGTCTGTTGGTCTTGGATGCAATGATCGTTACTGAGGAGTGGAGAGCAACCAGCTGAGGGGTGCTAGGAATTAAAGCCCTACAAAATTCAGATCACTTCTGCTCTACTCTGTAAACCAGTCTTCAGCGACACCAGCTACAACCAACAAGGGCTCAGCTCTGCCAGTGTGGCAGACACATGTGGTAGGAGCCAGGAGACAGACAGACACACACACACACACACAGGCTCTACAAGGGCTTCACTTGGAGCTGGGGAAAAGGGGAGCCATTTCCTGTTGTCAGGAAGGCTCAAGCCTCTGACCTAGCCAGGCTCCAGGTCACTGAGCATGGCCAGCACCACCACAATGGGGCGAGCTGCATCTTGGAGCGACACTTCCCTGGGAGACCTGCAGGCTACAACTCTGCAGCTGGAACAATTCCCACACACTCAGCGAGGGTCAGAAAAAGCTGCAGCTTCATGGCCTGCCCAGCTGTACCAAACCAGCCCTCTCTCCTCCGTCTCCCTCCACACTCTCTCCATCCCATCCTCTCTCCGCCCCCTCCTTCCTGTTTTCCTTTCTCCCTCCCCCCCAGCTCCTTTCCCTGACCTCTTCCCCACATCTGTCCCTTGCCCCCTTGCTGCTTGTGCTATTCCCAGGGTCACTATGGCCCCATCCAACCCCTATCCCTTCAGCCAGGGAAGCTCTAGGAGGGGTCCTGAGGCTGGGACCATGCTGCAGAGGGCACAAGATGACACAGCCGTCCATCCGGCAACGTGGGTGCTGCAGTGCCGAGCCCACGCCACCCCCGGGGCAGCAGCGGAGCCATGCAGCCCCCTTTCCCAGCTGCCTGGGACAGGCATTAGCTAGCCCAGACCCTCAGCCAGCTCCCAGGTACAGCTCGCCCTTGCTGGTCCCTTCAGCTGTTCAGCTCCGGGATTCGAAGCAGCATTGGTGGGAAAGCAAATCCCTGCCTGAGAGGCCAGGAGCCCCAGACCTGCCGCGTGGGTGGCCACATATCAGGCTGGGGCGGCACAAACAAAGGGGCATTCGAGGGAAACGACAGAGGAAAACATGGCTCCTGCTGCAGCTCTGCTCCCCGTACCCCCCTACCCCAAGAAGAAAAATGCTGCCATGGGAGAGGGGAGCCCAGAAATCTCAACCCAAGGCTCCACCGTGCAGAGGAGGGAAGGGGGATGCAGGGCTATGGGGTCACAGTGTCAGTCCCCCTCTGGCAGGGGGGGTGGAAGAGGACCTTACAGGCTACCTGCAACGTGAGATGAGTCCAGTGGCCCCTGGGACTGGCCAGTTCAACCCCTCACAGCCAGCCAGCGCGGAGGGGGCCCATCTGACCCCCACCCTGCCCATCCACTGCCCCTCCCCTCACATTGCTTGGGCCAGAGAGAAGCCCACCCCTCCAAAGGGCCCACTCCTCTGCTCCACCCCAGGGAATGTAGGACAGCAGCCCCCAGCCTCCACAGGCCAGTAACTGCCACAGGGCCTCCTTGTCACCCCGACAGCGTGGGGGGGGGCACTTCCACACCCAGCTGCCTTCAGAGCCACAGCAGCGGGCCCTCGGGCCCTTGCCTGGGGCAGCCTGCCCAGTGTACACCTCTGGCTGCACATGGTACCACCCGCCCCAGAGCCAGACTCCACGCCTGGGCCTATGGTGCCTGATGGCTAACGCAGCCCAGGGCATTCAGCTGCACTGGCACCGTTATGGCTATTATGGTTACGCCCACACTGCAGTCATATGGTGCGACGCAGCACATGCAGGCACCCGAGCTAGTGCTGATCCAGCTCACTCCAAGCACGCCAGGGCGCAGGGTCCGCACACCCGAGTCAAGAGGGGCCGGGCAGGAGCCAGAACCCTTCCCAGACTCCCAGGAATGTTCCTGGCTGCAGGAAACAGAGCCCTGGCCCCACGGCCTGGTAATGACTTGGGGCGGGGGGGGAGATTACAGCTCCTGAGCCACTCCTCCAGTCCTGGGCCACCCATGGCTGGCCTGGGCTCCTAGTACTCTCACCCACCGTCCCCACACTGGTTTGTCTCACCCACTTGTTGGGTCTTGCCCCTATTAACTAGGATTGGAAATGTCTGGGGCAGGGGCTGTCTCTCCCTATGTGTCTGGACACCACCTAGCGCAGCAGGGCCTGGGCCTGGCTGGAGCCCTTGGGTGCATCTGCAGTACAAAGTCCCTGGCACGACGGGGCCCCAGTCTTGGCCAGTCCTTAGGCACTGCCACAATAAACATGGTTAATAAAAAATAATCACCATTCAGAAAGGACCACGTTAGTCCTGTCCAACTCAGGGGCCCTGCACACGCCATCAGCCGACCTGGCAGCATGACCCCAGAGATCTCTCTGGCAAGGTCCCCATCCCTGCAGCATCTGAGCTCCCACGACTAACAGTTTTCTGTCCCCTGAAAGCAGAAGCCAGAGCAGATGTGGCTTGGGCCTGTCTTACCTTGACGTCTTGCTCCAGGCTGTGGATGAGCTCGCCGTCCACCTGTCCAGTCTGTGCCACGCGCAGGCTGCGGCGCTCCGCTTTGCGCAGCCGGTACTGCAGGATGCGACACGTCTTGCTGGCCTGGTCCAGTTGCTGCCGGAGCTCTTGCAGCTGGTACACATCCTCCTCCATGTAGACGTCTCTCATCTCCAGCATCTCTGCGCGCAGCTCCTCGATCTCATCCTGAGAGAGAGGGACACGTGCATCAGAGAGGCCCACTCTTGACAGGAAAAGCCCCCACCACAGATCACCCACCCAGCGAGCTCCAGTCTCACCTTGGGGGGTGATGCCAATTCAGTTTAGCACAGCTCCAGCGAGCACCAGACCACAAACACTGGCGCCACTGTGATCCCATAGGCGGGACAGTGTCCTCACAGTCCTCAGGGGCAGCCTGCAGCTCCAGGAAGAAGGAGCTACGGCCCCACCTGCCTCTCAGGGCCCATGAATGAATTTATTCATAGATCCGCAGCTTCCCAGGCCAGAAGGGCTCACTCTAATACCTAGCCTGACCTCCGGTACAACACAGGCCAGAGACCAGCCCCACAATCATTCCTAGGGAAGATCTGCTAGAGAAACAGCCCATCTTGACAGAAAAATGGCCATGGATAGAGAACCCATCAGAACTCTCAGTAAATTGTTCCAATGGTGAATTATCCTCACTGTTCAAAATGTACATCCTATTCCCAGTCTGAATGTGTCTATAGATTCATAAGCAAACAAGTCATCGCTAACAGCAAGACCCCCTGCCCCAGCTTACCTACCCCATTGTCTGGGGTGCATTGGATAATTATGTGATTTACCAGAGGAAAAGCCAGGATTAGAACTCAACCACCTTGCCCCTAACTGCAAAGGCAATCCACTAGCCCACACTGCCTCTTGGGCCCACACTAGGATGGAAGCCATACCCTTGGTATTATCAGCACCAGGCTTTACCCAGCTAAGCTAACTGGCTTGGGGCACCCAACTGTGTGGCACTGGAAGATGCAAAGGCTTTGCTGTTGGGATCGGAGAAAGCATAATACTGCCACAGAGAGAGCTCTGCGCCAGCCAGACCCAGGAGGGGACAATTCCCCTCCCCTGCAGCCACTAGGGTGGTGGCTGCTGACACCCGGGGGACTTGGGCCAAACTGTACAGGCCCTTGGGATGGCTTAGAGACAAGTTAGGGGAGCCGCTGAAAGGGTGACAGGTGCAGCCCAAGTAGATCTACGAGGCTGTCTAGGAGCCTGGAGGGGTTTGCAGAGACCACTGAGCCTATTACAAGCCGCACCCGCAGTCTTCACTGGCCACCACCAGTGAGAATAGGACTTGCCCTCTGCTAGCACCGCCCACCCACACTCTTTCTTCCAAATCCCTTGGCAAGCAATCAATGGTGAGGAACGCAGAGAGGCCCCTCCCCCATTTGCTTTCCCTAGACTGGATACAGGGCTGGAGGATTCAAGGTTTTAAGAAGGTTTTGTGTTTCCTGCTTGCTTTTTACATCTGAAATCCTGAGACTGCATCTCGTCTGCGCCAGCAGAGCCTGGAGAACTGGCAGGGCCATACCGAGGGAGACCTTTGGCCCACCAGTGACAGGGGAGTGGGTTTGATCACACGGCTGGGAATGCTCTTTCCATTTTTGTTTGTGTTTTACTCAAACTCTTGGGAAACAGGAGAGAGAGAGAGAGACTCTCTCCTTGTTAAAGATTCGTTTCCCCGGTGGCCCCTTTCGAATAGGGCTAAGATAGCTCCCAACTCACAGGATTTCTCCAAAAAGTCCCACAGCTCCATTACCCCCAACTTTCTGAGGTGAAGAAACCAAACTCAAAACAAATAAAACAACAAACCTCCCAGCCCTTCTAGACCCCCCCCAAAGGCACAAACCCTCCTCCCAGGTCACCCCCGAGCCTCACGACCCCCTCTTTGAGGTAGGGCAATATTATCCCATTTTAGAGATAGGGAAACCGAGGCACAGAGTCATTCCATAACTTGTCTAAGGCCAGGGGCAGAGCTAGAATAAAACCCAGGTCTCCTCCCACCCACTGCTGTGCTTTTACCACTAGCCCATCCACGCGAAAGATGAGGACCCATTTGCTTCGTTTCATGCTCATCCCTTGCAGCAGCCACATGGACCCGTGACACTCAGCCCCAGCACGCTGGCTCCGTTCTCTCCCAGCACTGGCAGCTCCACACAGGCCAAGGGATGGGAGAGAATCACAGCTACGCGAGTCCAGTCGGCCGCTCGACCACCCCGTGCTGTGACTCCCATCACCGACTTGCCTCCCTACGCTGACATGGCTAATTAGACCTGGGTGATTATGACTCACACAAGGGCAGGGGTTCCTATGCAGCAGGGAAAGATCCACACAGCAGCATTACCAAGGCCCTGAGTTCAGCCTCCCCTACGGTTTTGTCGTTATACCTGCTGGCGAAATCAGTGCTGTCCCATTTACACAGATCTCTCCCCAAAGGAACGTTAAATTGCCCAGCCCTGCAATAGCAAGCCAGCCCGACCCCTGCCCCATGCCAGCAGGTGCTTTCCAGAGGAGTGGGCGAGGGATTGCAGCCTGAGCCCCCAAGAGGCTGCTGTCGTCACAAGGAGTAATAGAGACGACCTCACATGTTGGGAGCGAGCACACCCCCCAGGGATAGCTCCAGCCTCCCCCTCTGGGGCCCAGCCTGGGTGCCCTGCCCTGCAATGCTCCCACCATCCACCAGCTTGGGACACACGCCTGGACTCAGACTCTCACCATCGTTTTGCACAGCACATTAGGTGCCAAGGGCGAAAGGACAATGGCAGTTCTCTGCCACGGTCCACGATGCACTAGACAGTGGCTGGCCATGTGCAAACTCCCGCTCCTCTCCCTACCATCCCCAGCTGACCTGCACACAGCGCAGGAGTGCAGCAGGCACTAGGCTGACCCAGCCCAAGCCAAGGGGCCAGGAGGCTCAACTTTGTGCGATTCATTCCCTAAGCACATCCCCACCTGGGCCCCGGCAGCACTGGATGGGCCACTCCTTCAGCTGTGCTCCCGCAGGGGACAGAAGCCTTTCTATGCCATTTCCAAGAGAAGGGCCCAGGAGAGAACACCTCCTACATGGGGCTGTCAGCCCCAAAGCAGCGGCAAGAACTGCTTAGGGTTCTGCAAGCTGTGGGGCATCTCCTGCCAGTTCCAGCGCTGAGCATACGTGTCGCTGTGCCCAGGCTCTGGAAGGGGCGGGCAGGCAGCCTGGGCTAGCAACATGGGCAGCACAGCCCTGTGCCATCAGCCTGGGAGATCTCAGACATCCTCACGGTGCACGTGCTCCCACTCCATGGGCCCTGGAGTCTGCCCCGAACAGACACACCGAGAACACAGGGCTCGCTAAAGCAGCCTGCAGCTAAAGCTAACCACAGGCTTTAAGTTCAGTGCTCAGGCCCCTGCCAGCTATTAGCAGAGGGCACAGTCAGCTGCTGTGAGCCAGGACACCTGGGTTCTATTCTGGGCTCTCCCGCTGCCTCGCTGTGTGACCCTGGGCAATTCACATAACTGCTCAGTGCCTTAGTTTCCCTTTCTTTAAAATGGAGCTAATAAAACTTTCCCTGCCTCAGGCACATGCTGAATTAGCCAAGGTCTCCTTAGGGCTACACAAGAGCAGTGTGAATAATAAAGGGCTCCTGCTTTTTCTTTAGCATACCCAACTCACCCCACTGTACCAACGGTGCACCGCTGCCCATGTCGACAGCCTGTGAAAGAACATGGCACTGACTCTCTGGGTACCTATGCTCCTCCACACTCACACCACACTGCCACACAACCAGCAGGCCCCTGCTCACAGAGAGCTGGCAGTAATTCCAGCACACCCAACTCCCCCTGCAATGACAGCATGCTGAGTAACCCTGACATCCCACAGAAACAAATCAAACCTGAGAGACTCCAGCAAGGGCGACAGAGGGGGAGGTGCAACAAGGGGCCGCAAATATTTACAGTGAAATAAAAAGGAAGGAGGCGGTGTGGACAGGAGAAGCACAGACAGAAGCAGCAGCTAAAACAAGAGCAATGCAGGTTGACAAGGAAGAGATCTTTCGGCAACGCAGCAGGCGGCCCTGGAGCGATTCACAGAGAGACTGCACTGCGCTCCAACCTCTGACCCAGCCCAGTGAAGGGTCCTCAGCCCAGCCCTGCTGCCTATGAGTGTTCTTGGAACACACCTCAGCACAAAGGGGATGCGCTGCTTTCCCTGCGATGGTCAGAGGGGGATCACAGCAGCAGCAGGACCTGTCAGGGTCTGCAGCCCCATTCAGTTTCTGGGGTTTCACTGCCATGCAGAGAGGCACATCCGCACCTGGGGGGGATAGTGGGACATTTACCAGCCCCCCCATTTCCCCCAAGCTGGAAAAGAAATCAGGCCACGGTGCTGGGCTGTCTCTTTGGACTCAGTCAGTCTCAGGTGAACTCGCGGCCCTGACACCCTCCAAGAGGCGATAGCTTTGCAGGAGGAGGCCTGGCGCCTTATGGCAAAGGAGCCAACACCAAGCAACATTAACACCAAAGTGGAAGGTTAAAAAGCAGATTGTGTGCGCGTTCCAGGAAGGGATCTCTGCTAAGCAGAGACCTCAGCTAATCCTCTAGAGGTCAGTACAGCGTGTCTGACTCCCCTCTGTCTCAGAAGTGCCCCCGCAGCTCCACTCTGCCCCTGGCAAGGCAGCACCAGGCACCTCCTTCTGAGCCCTCAAACAATGGGGCCTCCTTTGCTAAGGAAAGACTCAGGGGCAGTACTGCCTAGCAGAGTGAGCTCAGGACAGGGAGCCAGGAGCTCCCAAGAGGCGGTCTTGGTTCACTGGCTCAGATATCCACGGACCTCCTGACGCAGAGTCCAGCGCTGCACACCAGGCGAATGACTGCATCTGCAAATGGCTGACTTGACACAAGCATAGGGCACTGCAGGGGTGAACAATCACACGCTTAGATTCCTTAGGAACCTGGCTGGCTGCATGGCCTGGGGCAAGCCCTGCCACTGCTCTGCCTGAGCTCCTTTCTCCCCAGGACTAGGCTAGTCCTTAGTCAGCTCCCTCCCTGCCACATATGTAAGAAGTGCTTTCAGTATGTACGGTGCTAGGGATTCCCACGCGGCCAGGTGAAAGAAAAGGCCTTATTGTGCACAGAACACAGACACCAGCCATTTCCAGCACAGGTTTGGTCCGAGCAGGATTCCCACGTGGGAGCAAAGGGAGGGGGAGAGAAGGCTAATACAGCAGCTCTTCCCATCCGTATTCCACAGTGTCCTGGGTCCCCAGCCCAGCTTCTCCTGCCTCATCCCACTAGAAGCTCAGAATCCTGCACTGGGAACATCACTGTCTGGTGCCACAGGAACAACCAAGCAGGCAAGGGATCCGGTGCGGGATGTGGCAGGAAAGCCTGGGCCAGCTGGGAGGGGCGAAGTCCCTCCCCAGACTGACAGGTCCGAAGGCAGAGAGATGGTAATGCAGTGTCCCTCCCCTGACAGGTTCCACAATTCCCATCCAGATGGCAGCACACAACCCTAGGCGAGAGGGGAACGCCCCCCTTTGGGCTTCCTCCAGTTATTACCCATCGCCCGCTCTAGAGAGCGCTCGCACCAGCTGGCACTCCTGGTTGCCCGAGCTGCAGGACTCCACCGCAGACAGCAGGTCTCTGCTGTTCCTCTGCAGGTCACACTTCTTCCCTGAAACCCTCAGGCTTTTACTGAGTGGATTTTGGGGGTGGGAGCAGGGATATAAAGTCCCTTGTTTTTCCAGGCCAATGAGTCACTTGCTGTGATCAGCCGCAGAAAGCCAGTCATGGGACAGCACCCATTAGAAAGCCTTTTGATTGAGCCAGCGTGAAAAGGGGACAGGAACAATGGCTTAGCAGGCCTGTCTTAGCCAGCATGTCAACTCAGATGATAAAACAAGGCATCATCTCCCAGGGCACCAGCTCGATCTGCCATCGGGAAGCACTCGCACAGCACTCTCCCCCTCACTTCAGTTCTTGAATTTGCTAAGTTATGCGATGCAAATCCCTCAGCCGCTACCCCAGAGACCCATAGCATGTACACAGCCCTTCCACCGGGTATCCCAGAGCTGGGCTCTGAACCCCATTCACAGATGGGGAAACAGAGGCCCAGGGAGCAGGTCCCAAGTCGTCCCTGCCTCCCACCTTCTGAAGCCATTTTCAGCTAGTCAAAGGGGGTGAGCGGAGACTCCTGCTCTGGTGGCATTTTACAAAGGTGTAAAGGACAACACAAAGGACAAGGCAGGGTCACCAAGGCACACGATTTACCCAGGGTGATTAACAGAGCCCACCTCCTGCCTCCCAGCCCAGGGCCCTGGCCACACCGCCCCCTTCATGAGGGGAACTTCACCACAGTAACAACAGAACAAGGCACTAGGTGAACGAACGTGGCCCAGAGTTCTGCTCCATGTCCCATGGCTGCTCTGATGGGAAGAGCCCTGGGGCAAGGGGTGTCTATGTGCTGGGCAGCACATTGCTGGTGCTAAGTACATACATAATGATACAGGTTTGCTCTGCAGACTACGGGTCCTAGCATGCCATGCTCCATCTCTCTGGGCAGAGGCTACTTGCATTCCTGAGACTTGTGGTGTCCAAGGTGCATATTAAATAGGAGGCCAGCCACAAATTTCCTCCATTTCATGCTCATTGCCGGTGAAACATGGCATGAATCTGGCCAACGGGAAGACTCCCCAAAAGCCTTCTTTGTGACCTGTTCAGTCAGGACCCACCTTCCTCCCACACCGACAAGATGGCGCCTGTGGCTCCCAGCCTGCCAAAAGCCTGGCCCAGGAACACCCAGAAGGCTGAGACTCAGCAGAGTCCCGAAGCTGGGCGGCTATGGGGACCAGTCACTGTTGCTGGCAAATAGAGACTATCAGCCAGGCAATCCAAGATTACCTTCCAGCAAGGCTAACCCAGCTGCTCCTCAGAGTGCAGGGAGAACAAACAACCAGATGAAATGAGAACTCCTGAAATGCCAAAGGAGAGAAATCCAACCCAGCTCACGATTCCAGGTGCCGTTTTGTGCCAGGTTAATCACCCATTGCCACTTGTGGGAGCCAGCAATCGGAGAAAGCACCAGGCCAGGCCATCGGGGCAAGATGCATACCACTGCAGGTACACACTGGCATTAAAAACTGAAAAGAAAATCTTTGTACCGTAACGACCCATACAACTGGCTCCCACTCATTGGGCTTTTGACTGTTCCCAGGGGCTATTCTGTGTCAGAGCACCAGGGTAGAAATGCCATCGCTGTTTGGAAAGGAGGAACACACAGTGAGCTCTTTGGAACAGCAAGTTCCAGGGAGCAGAGCGGCCTCGTGGGAGACATGTTTGGAGAAAGGATCCTTAGCAATGAAGCTGCCTTTTAGCAAGAGGCCTGCATTGTTAAGAGTCGCTGGGGCTGCGATTGCATCCAATTACACTCAGCAAACAGCCCTGGGGAGCAGTGCGGATTGAGCAGCCGTGTGCAATCATGTAATGAAAGGCTGTATCACAGGGATGCTTACCCACCTTTGGAAAGCCCTATATAGCTATTATTATTAGGAGTATAATAAAGGGCAGGAGCTGGAACCGTACAGTACAGAGTACAGCAGTCCAACCCCCACGCCCCACCCTTCCCAGTGTCCAAGTATAGCGCGCAGATATTTCTCTAGATCAGGGGTCAGTGACCTTTCAGAAGTGCTGCGCCGAGTCTTCATTTATTCACTCTAATTTAAGGTTTTGCATGCCAGTAATACATTTTAACGTTTTTAGAAGGTCTCTTTCTAGAAGTCTATAATATATAACTAAACTATTGTTGTATGTACAGTAAATAAGTTTTTAAAATGTTTAAGAAGCTTCATTTAAAATTAAATTAAAATGCAGAGCCCCCCGGACCAGTGGCCAGGACCCGGGCAGTGTGGGTGCCACTGAAAATCAGCTCATGTGCCGCCTTCGGAAAGCGTGCCATAGGTTGCCTACCCCTGCTCTAGATGAAATTGCCTCCAATATAAAAACAAGGGAAGGAAATTGTTACTGCCAAGAACTCCATGTACACATGTGATCAGCTTCAGAAACCAAACAAGTCTCAAACATGTCAAATTAGAGACCACCAACCCAAAAATGTAACCACTAGCTCTTCAGACGGCCTGATGCAAAAAAGAGTCTCTTTCTCGTCCACCTGCAGCATCACAGCTAGGCAGCAACAAACCCAGGACACACACAGCGAGTGGTGTGGGCATCACTCTGTCCTGCTGCTCCACTCTTGAGGGCAGGCAGCAGATGGGAGTCCTCATGTCTCAAGAACTAACATGGTGGGCTGGAGGAGGGACAACTCAGCAGACCAACCAGGGAAGCAGCCAGTTCTAAGCTGGAGCCTTGCCTAAGTCTGCACTGCCCCTTTAAGACAGAGGTGCCCCAAATTCACCCAACCAAGAGCCACACTGAGAGCTTGCAAGGACTCTTAAGAGCTGCACCGGGTGGCATAAAATGGAGCAGATGCTCTTTAATACAGGGCAGCATGGCCCCAGAGGGACAACAAGCCCCAGATTGCAATGCAGCCAGGCACCTCAGCTCAGGACCAGCATTGCATTCTGGGCCTCACATGTGGCTAGAAAGTCTAAACTTATCTATAAATGCACATGATTGTTGCTCTGACTGAAGGGAAGAGAGCAGGAAATTGCACGGCCCACCTCTGGGCCAGCTTGGCTTGCAGCGTCCCCAAATCCTCTTTGGAATGGTTTTAGTAAGAAAAGCACCAAATGGTAAATAAAGCCATCTGCTTCCTCAGAAGATCAGCTTTTGGAAGTGAGTGAACAAATGTACACCTGACACGTGTGCCCACAGCGCTCACGCCTTGCGCATGCTGGGGATTCGTGACTGCACAGCTGAGCTTTGCATGTGCATGAGAAGGGTGCAAATCACACATTTGAAAATGTAACAGTCCTTCCCTCTGAGCAGACAGCTGCATCACCAGTGCCAGCGGTCTAGAGAATGACTTCTGTACAGAGCAGCCTCCCTCCTCCTGCTCACAGAGTCAGAGATTCCAAGGCCAGAAGGGACCATTGGGATTGACCTCCCATATAACACAGGAGATGGGAACCTCATCCAGCAATTCCTGCATCCAGCCCACAACTTCTGTTTGAGCTACCACGATCAAAACCTTCCAGAGGAAACCATCTCACCAGGTTTTGACGGAATTATTGGTATTGTCTTTTTTTTTTAAAAACACGTGAAGACGAAATTCTAGAAAACATTAAATATCTAGAATGAAATCCAGATTCTACCACAGTCATTGGGAGTTTTGCCACGGGCCTCAATGGGTATGTCTATATTGCAGTTAAAATGCCATGCCAGCTGACTTGGACTAAGGGTCTGTTTAACTGCAGTGTAGAAGTACAAGCTCAGGCTGGAGCCTGAGCCCTGCGACCCTCCCACCTTGCAGGGACCTACAGCCCAGGCTCCCGCCTGACCCCAAACATCTACACTGCAATTAAACAGCCCTTTAGCCAGAGCCCCACGAGCCCAAGTCAACTGGCACAGACGGATTTTTAATTGCAGTGTAGATAGACCCAATGGAGCCAAGGTTTCACCACTAGGGCATAACACACCCATGTGCAGTCAACCCCGAGCTTATAAAGGACAGATCTTGCCCAGAAAATCTGATTGGTTTAAAAATAAAAATGACAAACTGCTAGGAAGCAGCGAGGAAAGCAGGCATATTCAATCTGGATTTCACTGGAGCATTCAATCTAGCATCTCATGAAACCTTTTATCACCAAATTAATTCAGACTGATTTCGCTATTAACGAGCACTGCCACGCAGACTGGCTCAGGGACTCCGAGCAAATGGTGATATATCGAATTCAAGAGAGGCGTCCAGCAAGAGAAAATTACACTGGTCCAAGCGCCTGGACTGTCTATATTAAGTCCTGGACCAGTGCCAAAATAGAACTGCTAGCCTGAGGGACCATTTAAGGACCAGGGTCTTGTGCAGCCCAGGGCTAGAAAGGAAAGCGCTCCGATTCCCAGTGGTGCCTAGTGTTCCTTTATAACCCCAGTAAGTCAAGCCTCAGCCACAATCATTCGGATCACCAGCCTGACTTTCCCATGCACCACCTGCTTCAATTCTGACCTGATTTTAGTGGCCACTGAGCACTGTTAGTTAGTATATTGGGTCAGCTCTCACTCTGTGTGCTACAAACTCATCCAGTTTCCAGCCAGGGATAAGCACTGATCTGTAACTTCAGGGGCTACTGAGACTATCAGCATATAAAACCCAGATGGAAGGGGAGTAAATTGGGGGCTGAAGCAGGGTAATGCTGGTTTACTGAATGTTAACAATGTAAAACAACTTCAATCGCATCACGGCAGCTAGACTTCATTGTATGCCTCACTAGGACAAGTCAGAGAGGCTGTTTGCATCCCATGCAGCTGCTGACATGGGGAGCTCCTCCTCCCGACGCACACAATGGCCCCTGGAGGTGAAGTGCAGAAAAAATCAGCAGATTTAGGAAATGGGCTGATTTTATTCTACCTAACTTCCCTTCAGAACACACACACACACACACACACACACACAGCCTTCAGCTCTGCCCCGGTAGTGATGAACAGGTGAATGCTGTACAGTTCCTACCTCTCAGCACTAGTGTGTCAGGCTTTCTGCAGACTCAGGTAGACAGTGCTGGCTTTACCTCTGGAAGGTTCACATCAAATCAAGGGCTCAAATCTTTCTGCTGAATTAAAAAACCCACAAACTGGCAGAAACTCTGTGCTTTAAAAAATACTCATGTTTACATATTTACCTCCAGGATGGCATCAACTGCACCAAGAAAACGTGCCCATCTCCTCATCAGAGCTGTAAAGAGCTGCCTGGATGAGACCCAGCCACGGAGTCCCAAGCCCTTCTTATTCAGGCTACCCTACCAAAGAGCACAGCTGACCCAGCAGATACGTTTGCACAAGGCAACCAAGGACCCTACCTAGTCCTGGTCTTGAGCTCCAGGGTTGGTTGAGGGCAAGGAGGGAGCGGGAGGGGAAACAGACAGGCTGCACCTAACTTCCCAGGCCTGTGGAATCAGCCTCTGTTCCTGATGCTAACAAATCCATCAGCCATTCTGCAATCACAGCAGCAAGGCCACATGATTCCAAGTTGTGGCTCTGCATGTTACATGGATGGCTCATTCCCTTTGCGGCAAACTGTTCCTCTAAACCAGTGGTTCTCCACACGCAGTTCAATCAGCACACAGCGGCGACCCATGTGACATCTTCAGGGCCATACAGGTAGTGGAGAGAGAGAGAGAGAGAGAGTGTGGATGTGACCCACATAACATGGAGACCTGCTTATGCTGCCCACAATGGTAAACAGGTTGAGAACCACTACTCTAAACCATAATAAATGGATTAGAATTAGAGGCCAGAAAAATGCTGACAAATTGGAAAGAGTTCAGAGAAAAGCCACACAAGTCTCCCCTGGGCTGGAGGAATTGATTCCCATGAATGGAGGAGTTCACTGGGTGCAGCATAGCTTGGCTAAGTGCCAATGATGGGGGAGGGGAACATGCTGACCACCTCCTGTTAGTGAAGGGTGCCCACGCCCTGGAGGGAGAGCAGTTGTTTGCAGTGACACAACAGGCTTCTAATAAGGAGCTGTGGGGAGACATTACGAACGGGAAGTTTTAGCCTGCATGTAAGGAACGACTTCCCAACGAGGAGATGGTCAAAGGGAGGGCCGGGCAAACCCAGGCGACTGTGCACAGGGCCAAGCCAGACATTCCTGCAGAGCTCAAGTGTTCACTTGAACAGCAGTCTGCAAAGGCAAACGGTGCTTGCCGATTTTTTTCATTTGTGTGTTTTAGGAGGGGCCAGGGACGAAGCACAGCACAGCCCTAAAGTAAGAAGGGAGACAAAACTAAAAAAAAAAAAAAAAAACACAACCAAAAACAGAGGCTGGGTGAATGGCAGGGAACAACAGCGGGAAGAGATCCTTCAAAAATTGAGACTTCAGGTCAAGTATCACCAACACAAAGTGCCACAAACTAGACAAGTGAGATGCAGCTGGAAAATAGGAGGGCAAAGAGGGAATCAATCGGAAGAGCAGATAAGCAGAGACATGAATACAAATGACAAGCATATCAGAAGCAGGAAGCCTGAGTCAGCCGGACCTCAGGCACCCATCCAGGAGGACGAGGACAATAAAAAGAAGCTTTGCCTCAGTATTCACCTCAACACATATTGGGTAGATACCTCCCCCAAAGCTACTCTTCAGGTAACTAATGTGAAGTACCATCAGCTGTCAAGAGGTGCTGGAACAAGATAACTAGAGAGCAAGAAGTCGCCCAGCCCAACATACCCAAGAGTTCTAGAGAAACTTATGACTGAAATAGCTGAGCTTCCCAAAGTAGTATGAATTCTATCAGTAAAGTCGCTTGTCTTTGGAAAAAGTGCTGGGGTGAACCCAGGATGTCCTGGGAGCATTATTTAAAACACCTAAGGGACCAAGATCCAAAGGGAAAATGAGCTCTGTTTCTGCAGAGGAAAATCCAACCTGCTAGAATTCTTGTGGGAGTCAGCCAAAAAGGTGGCTAAAGGAGAACCAGAGGAGATACTACTTAGACCTCCAATAAGCCTTAGAGAGAATCCCTCACAAGAAACACTTCAGGAAATTAAGGCCTTAAAGTTAGGTCGACCCAGATACATCACTCAGAGGTGTGAAAAATCCACACCCCTGAGTGATGTAGATAAACCGACCTAACCCCAGGTGTAGAAAGTGCTAGGTCGACCTAGCTACCCCCTCTTGGGGAGGGGGATTACCTACCCCGATGGGAGAACCCCCCCCCCCCAATCAGCACAGGTTGTGTCCACAGTGAAACACTACAGAGGCGCAACTGTGCTGCTATAGAGTAGACAAGCCCAGAGTAGCCATGGGATGAAGCTAAAGTTCTGTCATGAATTAGAAATTGGTTAAAAGAAAAAACAGAAACCAACTGTTCAATTTTAGACTGGAAGGAGGTTAACAGTGGTCCCCACAATCTGTTCTCTAATCAATATATTGATTATATGCAAAAAGAGTTGAATGATGAGGTGGCAAAATTTGCAGATGACATAAATAATTGTGTGTCAAGAGAAGAGAAGAGATTGGGAGGAAATTCAGAAAGCCCTAAAAACTGAAAAAAAACAACAGCAGATGAAACTCAAGGTGCAAGGTGATAGCAGGCAGAGCTGCATGATCATCTCCAGGGATGGGCTGCACATTAATTGTTATCACACAGGAAAAGTTCCTTGACATCACTTTGGGCTGCTCAATGAACAAACGAGGTATCTGAGAAAGGGTTAGGGATCACACTGGACATACTATACCCCGGTGTTTTTCAAACTGGGGTTGCCGCTTGTGTAGGGAAAGCTCCTGGCCGGCCAGGCCGGTTTGTTTACCTGCCCCATCTGCAGGTCCAGCCAATCACAGCTCCCACTGGCTGTGGATCGCTGCTCCAGGCCAATGGGGACTGCTGGAAGCGGCACAGGCCAAGGGACATATTGACTGCCGCTTCCAGCAGCTCCCATTGGCCTGCAGTGGCGAACCACAGCCAGTGGGAGCTGTGATTTGTTTTCCCTGCCCCGTCTGCAGGTCCGGCCAATTGCAGCTCCCACTGGCTGCCTGGCCCGCCAGAGGCTTTCCCTACACAAGTGGCGACCCCAGTTTGAGAAACACTGCTATATCCCTATACAAATGCAATGCTACAGCCTTGCTGTATCAGCTGCACTCCAATTCTAGTCACCCTGTCTCAGGAAGGAGCACAAGTGGCAAAGGTCCAGAGAACAGCAACAAAACTGATGATAGGCAAAGAAAGACTTAGGTTCCAACCCTGCAAACACTTACACATGTGCATGACTTTACTCTTGTGAGTAGACCCACCGCACGAAATTCTGTCTCTGCGGAAGTCAACAGGGTTTTGACCATTGAATTTAATGGAACTACTCACACAAGTGGTTATACATATGCTTAGGTATTTGCAAGTACAGAGCAAACTTAAAACTGGTAAAAGGAATTTTTTTTTATACAATGCATAATTAATGTGTGAGACTTGCTGGCACAAAATATTGAGACCGAGATCTTAGTAGGAGTCAAAAGACATCAGACGGTTGTATGGATAATAAGAATATCACCTGCTGTTATGCTAGTTAGGATGAAAATATGTAAAGGATATCAAACCTCCTGCTTCAAGGCACAAGCTAACTATTACCTGCCTGGAATTAGGGAAAAAACTCTCTCATGAGCCTGTTATGATATAATTTATTACTATTGATTACAGTAGGATGCAGAGCCTCCAGGCAGGACTGAGGCCCAGTCTCACTGGATGCTGGACAACATACAAGAGAAGACAGTCCTTGCACTAAGGAGACTGCAGTCTAAATAAGGACAAGACACAATGGGGAGGGGGGAAGGGAAAGAAAACAAGAGATGGTGACAATAATAGGAGCAGAAGCTTGTGTATATGTTTAGCTAAGTGTGCACTGTGTCCATTCATACTTTCCCCCAAAGCTTCTGGTACCAGCCCCAGTCAGAGCTGGGTCTTAGGCTGGAAGCCCCACAGATCTGAAGCAGGATGGCAGTGCTGTGTCGCTGTGATCTCTCCTTGTAAAATGGGGATTACTAGCCAGGAATGACAAGGCGACATTTCCTCTGAGATTAAAGAACAAAAGCAGCAGCTTTCAATTAGTGCCAGAGGAGGGGATCACACTATAACTTACCAGAGAAAATGAGATGGGGATTTCCACTGAGAATTAGTAAGAAGGAATCTGCCGAGGCTTCCAGACCCCATGCTATGCTGTGTCCCAAACTCCTGGGGCCCCTGACCCCAGCAGACATAGCTGACCTCCAGCCCCAGCGCAGCATCCTACTCTGCTGTAACAGGCCTGAGCTCTGAGTCCCTGCACAGCACAAGAGGACAGCCGGAGGCTGGGATAAGATCGGCTAAAAAAGCACAGGCTCAAACGAAAACTCAGAATCCTCAGCCCCACCCAAAGGGTGCAACGATTGATGTATTTTGACAAGTCAGTCTGAGCTGTGGCAGCCAACCAGCGGCAGCAGTGAGTGAAGCCAGCTGTTACCTGGGGGTTGCACAGACAGGTGAGCCAAAAGCAACCACCCAGGGATTGTGCCCCAGAATCCCCTAGGCTGCCTGAGTGAGTGAATGAAGCCTGGCATACCACAGAGGGCACAAGCTTTCAATGCCAACACAAACCAGGCTGCTAGCCAACTGCCATTGCTCCAGGAAGGGCCTGTAGTCATCTGCCCACAGAGCAAATGGTGGGGCACAGCAGTGTGCTGCAGGAGAACGGCTGTCATTTATGCTGGTGGTTCTGAGACATACCTGGAAGAGTGATGATAAGGGAGATCAGCCCCTATCCCTGCCCTCTCCTCTGCCTGCTCTCATTGTCTCCCCTGCTCCTCCCCAGACTGGTCAGTTCTGGGCTCCTCACAAGTCTGGGGCCAAATCCTGGCTCCAGGGAAGTCAAGGCACAATTTGCCATTGACTTCAATGGGGCAGGATTTTCCCCCGGGATCTAAGGCCAAGATTTTCAGAAGAGATAAGGGCCTCAAAGGGTCCTGAGTTTCAAAGTGCTGAGCACCCAACCTCTGAAAATCAGGCCCCTTTAAACCCGCTCAAGAGGGACCTCAAAATCATGAATTGCTCTTGAAAATTTTGGCCAGCTCCTCCAGAGTGTTCCCCTTTTCTGCCCCTAAATAGTGATGGCAGCATATCGGTTTTCACAATACAAAAGCAATAGACTGGTGCCAGGTTGGCATCATTCATTTCAGCCCTGTAATATAAGATGGGGCAGGTGTGGGGGGAAGAGGGGCATGATGTAACCTAGCCACATCTCTGCTGGAATTGTTGTTCAGGTGCAGTATGTATTCCTGTGCTGTGAAAACACAATAAGTATTTTTGAAAAGCAGTAGCTATTCTGATCTAGCTCTGGAAACCAGAGACAGTCTGTAAACCTAGGCTCCTCCTCCACTGCGCTGGGCAAATAACCAGATACAGCACATCTGGTTTACACTGATGTGCAATAATAAAAAGCTGGACTGTGCCTTCTGCACACGGCAACCTGGAAGAAGAGATTCTCAAGTGCTGCAACACCCCACTCCCCACTGCATCTTGCCAGCAGATAGCAGACAGCTCAGCAGAGATTAAAATGTGTTAAGGGGGGGAAAAAACAAACAATTCACAGCTTTACACTTGCTCTCATAAATTAACAGCCAAACAGCTGAGAGCTTCGATCAACTCAAACATGCAACATTTCAAAAATAAAAAGGGGCCGCAAAGTCTCTTTCCTCACACTCCACATTCAGATCACACACAACTAGCAGGATATTCCACAAAGCTAGCTACAGAGAGCACTGATAACTCGGGTGGCCACATGCACCCAGCGTTCTACAGCAGAGCAGCAGGCACTCTCCTCTGCAGGATGGCAAGCGAGTGGCCCGCAGAGGTGACAGGTCCCAGAATGCAACCCTCTACCTTGATGTGAGCAGAGACATCTGGGACCTATAGTCTCCTGGGGCCACAAAGCCATGTTTTAAGATGGGAGCGGTAGCAATTTGATCCCATTAACAAAAACTAGCAGCAGCCTTGGGGGTCCTGTCATGTTGCCAACAAAGCCTGGGCACCTCTGCAGGAGAGGGGCATATTGGCAGGAGCTCATCAACACATTTTGTTGGCATCTCCTGTTCCCTCCTGGCCCGTTCCGTTAGGTGAGTACACAAAACAACACCAACCAGAGCCCAGCACAAACTGTTCACGTACAAAAAAAAAGGCGGTGCAAGACAATACAAACCAACTGGGGCAGGTTATTGGAGGGGGCAGGGGGCGCTAACAAGCCTAATTCTGGGATGAGCAGAGTCAGGTTTAGAGCCCTGGGCTGTAGCAGGTCTCAGTCCATCTGTTAATGTTTGTAGCATGACCCTTTTCTGTCTGAACAGGGATTGGTCTGAAGGCTTTGCCCTCCCCTCATTCCAAACTAGATCTCCAGTCCCCATTCTTTGTCTTCACATCCCTCCACAGCTGCTGCCGTATCACATCTCACATTTTCCATTTTGCTGAGCAGGGATTCAGGGATCCTGCTCACCACACTGCTGGGTGACAACAAGGCAGCTGGTGGGGCTCTTAAAGGCACAGCTCCTTCAGTTGAAGAGCTCACAATCTGAACATGAATTCTGCTGTCTCTTAGGGGAAATGCTTTTAATAGAATCCCGATGGCTGAGGAGGGTCAGGGCAGGTGCACACAACAGAGCTCCCACACATATCTACAGTAGAAGCCAGAGGGGGGCAGACCTCTCCCTCCAATACCCCTGATCAGAGAGAGGAAGAGGTATCAGCAGTCAGGTTTAGAGGTTTCAGTGACTAGCTTCTGTCCAATTGTACAAAACGCACTGCACTTCTGCGATAACACAGCACAGGCCGGGACACGCACACCTTCAAACAGGGTCATTTTAAAGACCTTGTGCATGTTCCTGGTCCTCCCCCATACAAGATACGAATTATTATCTATCCAGTCACAAGCACAGAGCTGAGCAGAACTGATCATAGAATTATAGAATTCAAGATCAGAAGGGACCATTATGATCATCTAGTCTGACCTCCTGCAAGATGCAGGCCACATAAGCCGATCCACCCACTCCTGAAATAATTCTCTCCCTTGACTCTGCTGTTGAATGCTCCAAATCATGATTTAAAGACTTCTAGTAGCAGATAATCCACCAGCAAGCGACCCCTGCCCCATGCTTCGGAGGAAGGCGAAAAACCTCCAGGGCCACTGCCAATCTACCCTGGAGGAAAATTCCTTCCCGACCCCAAATATGGCGATCAGCTGAACCCCGAGCATGCGGGCAAGACTCTCCAGCCAGACCCTCTGGAAAAAGGCTAACAATATCCTATCATTGACCCTTTGTATTAATTACCATTGTGGCACGTTATTGACCTATTGACTAAACCCGTTATCCTATCATACTGATGTGTTTGTGCAAAACCAAACCTTAGTGGCACTTTGCTTCTGGATCTCGCTTTAGCCAAACCCTGAACGTTTGGAAGTGGTTGATTAAGTGATTCTGGTTTTAGCCCATCTTACTAAAGATTAGACAACATCCCAGACCTCAAGAGCCAGCAGCTTCGGTGCAGCAGAGATCCCTTCCAGTGCTGCCAATATTTTAGCAAGGAACTCCCACAAAAATCTGCCCTCTTAGTCTTTGAAAAACCCTGTGTCCCAAGCATGCATGTGCAGCAGAGAGGAAAGGGTGAGGGGTGGAATTGGTTTATTTGTTTTCCATTTAAACAGGCACTTTTTATAATCATAGCCAAGGATGGAGACAACACCAACTGGCTAACTTATATGAAGCTGCACTTTGCTGAAAGTGTTTATACTTTGATGCTCATAAATATACTGTGCATAATGCTAGCATAGACCTGCTCTACTTGGGCAGTCAGAAATGGGGCAAGGGAGGGCCTCCTCCTCAGGAATCTCTTTCTTTAATACCTGCTTTTGGTGGAAGCTCACAGCATGCCAAAGACTAAGCATTTGGACTTCAGTATTTTCATGAGGCCTAGAAAATAAGTGATTTATCAATAACCAAGAAGGATGAACTTGAGTCAGGAGAACCTCCAACCCTAAGCTCTAGCTCAACCAGACATTGTAGGCTAGCTGCAAGAACCACTGGGAGAGATTCTTTGGACTGTCTTATACAGAAGCTCAGACTCACTTGATGATCATAATGATCCTTTCTTGTGTTAAAACCTAGCAGTCTATGAACTCTTCTTTCAATTTGGAGCCAACTTTATCAAGTGGCTCCCAGGGTCACGCGCTACCACATCATTATTCACGTACCCCCATGTGAAAAGCTGGGCAGAATTCACGCAGCAACTTGCTTTCTTTTGCAGTGCACAGGAGGGCATGTCTGTCTGTGGTTTCTGACCAGCTGGAGCACAGTGTACTACTCCACAGCCCCAGGTTGAGGGTTCAGGAAAGGAACCTGAAATAAGCTGCTTATAACTAGTGTGATCTGAACTACTGACACTCTGCCACACTCCACATGTAGTGCTGTAGCACAGCATCACTCATCCACTTGGGAGCTCTTCCCTAACGTCAGGAAATATTGCTGTACTATTATACAGCCTACTATGTATTCAGCTACAGAAATGCAGGAATCGTACTATACACAAGGGCTTGAAAAAAATCCACCCACCAGACAAAAAAGTGTCTCGTCCCCATGATTGCAAAGCAAACCTTCCAAATGTGACCCACCTGAAAACAATATGGTGCTGACTTCCTGAGCCTCTGCAGAATTAGATCAGTCTCACTCTACTGCACTTTGGAAAGGTATGAGCAGCAGCATAGCTGGGCTCTAGAGTATGAATATAAAAGATGAAGTCTTCAGCCGGGAGAAATTCACCCCCAGTAGAAACCCAGCCCTTCTTCCTTCCCAGCAGCAGCAAGTTGAATCCCCGTCTCTCATTTTATAACCAGTAGGACTGAATCCTTCTGCCAGCGTCTAGTAAGATGTGTAACTGTGCTACATATGCACATTGTCACCAGAAAGGGATCACAGGGATGTGTAATTATTTAAGCTGGATAGACAGAATAGTTTTCAAATACATTCCTGGGAAACTGGAGGGTTCTCATCTGTATTTTCCAACTGACCATAAATCAAAGCCCTAAAGCTCCTCCTACTAATCCTGGTAGGAGTTTGGGCTCCAGCTGTGAATGAGAGCTTTGCTAATGGACAAAAGGCCTCAGGAAGCATCCTCAAGTGTGTTACTTCTGCACGATGCTCATCTCACAGCTGAAATCCCAACACACTTGCAATTTTCTGGCCTCTGCATCTGAGAACTGCCCAGTCTTCCAACCCAAGCCCTCAGCAACAGCAGGTGCCAAGGCATAAAAATCACCTTTCTGAACCCACTCCTGCTGTGACGTGGCTCTCCAGATTACAACGTATATCTCATCCAACACCACATCGCTTAGGCACATTTGGGGGGTGGAAGGTACCTGCAGCCCACCTAGCCCCATTTTCCTGTACTTTTCTTTAAAGTACAGTCACAGCTACAGGTTTTCCTGTACTCTCCAGCAATACTCAACCTGTGCATCACAAAGAACTTTGCTCATTGTCCCAGCCTGGATTCAGACCAGCTCCCTACAGGTAAAAGCCCCTATATCCCATTCCCAATCACCAAGCCCTCCCTCCTGTTTCACATGTTAATGAATTAGATAGCAAAGCCACAGGCCTGGAAAATGGCCCTGAGGCACACATGGGCACCATGCTGACAGCACATATGAGAAAGAACTAATGGAAAAGTAAATGATTTGGAAAATCAGTTCCCCAAAATGAGGCCAACAGCATCCACACGTGCTAGGTGAACCAGTCATTGTGTTTCACAATGGCAATGGGTGCATGCAAGTACTGCAAGAGCATCACACTTGCTTTGCTCTGCTCCTGTGAGCAGACAGGCATGGAAGAGTGGCAGCATGAGCCAGAACACCTGGCAGACCTTATTCCATACTGACCAGCCCCAACCCCATTTCTACATAAACTGTTAAGCGTTACACCTCCACCACACAGGCATCCTTTTCCAGAGCTGAGAAATCTCCCAAGTCACAGGTCTAATGAGCTTTGAGCAGAGTTTTTAACATGCTATTGTTTGTTTCTAAGGTCTAGAAAATGTTGTTACATTGCCATGACAACTTTGAATATCTCCAGCAGTTCTGTATCAGAATATTGAAGGGGGCCTGTCTGCCTGAAGCCCTGATTTCCTGCCAATGTGTTTCAAAAACCACCCTACTACTTTATTTGGCTTTACATGAACTGAGTCTAAATCAATAATCCACAGCTTTTAAACCAGGCTGGGGAGCAAACTGCACCACTGTAAATGGGGCAAGGCCAGAGGCAATGCTTACAGTGAGCAGTAAGGCAGAGGAACAGTATGGGGCTAGTGAACCAGACCCGGAGCCTGTCCCCCTGGCCAGCACCCCACAGTGATCAGACCCTGCTGCTCCCGGCAGCTTCTTTATGGACTTTCTTACAGCACCGAGCTGCAGGCAGCCCCTGAGCCGGGCTTCCACAACCACCGAGCCGTGCCGCTGCTCTCAGCCCAGCCTCCTCCTGGAGCACCAACTCCCTGTGCTTCTCGGCAGGGGGCCTAGACACAGCCCAGCCTGGCCGCCCTCCGAGACGTGGCCGCGGCTGACAAGCGATGAACCTGACATCACCCAAACACCAACCTAACGGCTCCGCAGCCGCTCCCCGCCCAGGGCCGCGCCCCGCCCCGGCACAGCTGGCCTAGGGGGGCGGGAGGAGCAAGCCCGGGGCACAACACAGCTGGGACCCGATTGACACCCCTCCTTCCCCCGCCACTTAACAGCCACGGACGTGCCAGGGTCTCCTGCCCGGCCAGTGACCCACAACCCCCGATCCCGCTTCAGCCACTCCCTGCGCCCGGTCCCTTCCGAGCCCTGCCCCGCACCTTGAGATAGTCGTTCTCGGAGCGCAGCTCCTCCAGCTCCCGCGCCAGGCCCTCCTGCCCCGCGTCCAGCAGCTCCTCGGTGAGGTCGGAGAAGGCCAGCGAAGTGCTGAGCTGCAGGCGGCTGCTGGCCATGGAGGCGGCGGAGGGCTCGTCGGGCGGCGGCGAGATGCCCTGGCCGGCAGGCAGAGCCGAGGCGCTGCCCGGGGACTCGGGGTCGCTGCCGCTCAGCCCCAGCGAGAGCAGCTTGGCCTCCTCCGAGGCGCTGCAGTCCGAGCCCTCCGAGCTGCTGTCCGTCAGGCTCAGGGGGGGCGGCGGCTCCGCCCCGGCTGGCCCCCGGCACCGCCCCTTCGCCTTGGCCCCGGCCCGGCCGGGAGCCCCCTTCCCGGAGCCCCGGCCCCCGGCGGGCTGCGGCTGCTTCCCCTTCTTCTCGGGCCGCCCGTCTTTGCCCCCGCCCGGCCGCCGCGAGTGCCCGGCCCCCGCGCCCTGCTTCCCGCAGAGCGAGGCCGGCGAGCCGGGGTGGCTGCCGCGCCGGCTCTTGACCAGGGACCAGCCGGGCACATCCTTGGGTCTGGCCGGGGACGGCGCCCGCTGCAGCTTCTTCTTCTCGGGCGGCGGCGCTGGGGCCGGGCTGACTGGCTGGCTCGGCTCCGCCTCGGCCGCTTCCATGCCGGCTGCGCGCTGCTCACCGGCCCCGGAGCCTCTGGCCGAAGGCGCGCATCCCTCTGGGCGCGCCGGGGATCGCAGCGCCGGCCCGGGAGCTCCGCGGCTCGCTCCGGGAGCTGCGGCGCGCCCCGCTAGCCGGACGCCCTGGCTGGGAGCTCGGGATCGGCGCGCTGGTCCCTGCTGCGCCCGGGAGCTGGCTGTGATCAGCGCCCGGTGGCCCTAAGCGCGTCCCTCTGCCACGCCACGGGGAAGCCTCCTGCCCCGGCAGCAGCGCGGCTCTGTCTGGGTGTCTCCGCCCAGCAGTCCCCGAGACGGTGACGCGCACGGTCTGGAAACAAAAGGCGGAGACGGGCGCCAGCGGGGCGGTGGGATCCTCAAGGCAACAGCGACCCCTTCTCTGGCTGGGCTGCGAGGGGGAATTTCCTCCTGGCACAGTCAGAGCCGCGCCGCGCTGCGCGGGCACTGAGCGGGCAGGACGGTAGCTCGGCGGCTGGGGAGCAGCCTCCCTCTACTGGCCTAAGGACAAGCCAGGAAGAAAATTAGGCCTCCCTGCAAGGTACCATAGGGGCTGCGACCTTTCAGACACCCCAAGGAAAAGCATCTTAGAGCCCCATCTGTCTTGTGGCTCCACCACCCCATCCTTCCTGCTCAGCCACCCCAACCTCTGGCAGTGGGCCGGGCCAATCTGTATTCCACCTTGGTGCCACAGTCTGCCTGGGATATCAGCTGGCAGCTCCTTCATGGAGCCAAGAGCAGGGGCATGTACCTGGCACGGTTCACCCCCTCCCCGACGCCTGTCCCTTCTGCAGCACGAGGGAGACCCTGGTGCACGTCTACCTGGAGTTTACCAGACTGCAGCCCCTTTTCCGGCTCTTCCAGAACCTTCTCCTCAGGTTCTGGTTGCACTTTTCCCCGCACCTCCTGATCTACGCTCACCCCGTCCATTGCCCCACAAAGTCACAAGACCTCCTCATCAACCTGCTCCTGGCCCTGCCAAGGCGGCCATCCACCATACCAGGAGGAGGAAGGTGCTCTGCGACTGTGGAGCCTATTTCTGCTCTTCCCTCAGATCACATATCCGGGCAGAGTTCCTCTGGGCTGCATCCACTGGTCCCTGGAAGCCTTCGAGGAGCAGTGGGTGCTGTCTTGGATTCTCTGCTTGGTGTACCCTTCCGGCTCCCTACTTTTGACCCTATGACCCTCACTCCTGTCCCCTGTTCATTAGTTGTCCTCCGACTTCAGCTGAGAACTGGGTTCAGTGGCTCCTCCCCTTAGGCTTGGGCGGGGCCTTTAGAGCAGGATGGGCTTGCGCTCGCCCTTCCCCAGATCTTCAGTAGGTGCCCTAACTTCCCACCCCATGTAAGTGCTTCGTGAAATGCTTATTGTCAGCTATGGTGCAATTCTTTTTGCGATACTGACCATATCACCACTAAAGTCTGTTATTCAGTCTCTCTAAGAGCAGGGGCAGCTCCAGGCCCCAGCACGCCAATCATAGAATCATAGAATCTCAGGGTTGGAAGGGACCTCAGGAGGTCATCTAGTCCAACCCCCTGCTCAAAGCAGGACCAAACCCAACTAAATCATCCCAGCCAGGGCTTTGTCAAGCCTGACCTTAAAAACCTCTAAGGAAGGAGATTCCACTACCTCCCTAGGTAACCCATTCCAGTTCTTCACCACCCTACTAGTGAAAAAGTTTTTCCTAATGTCCAACCTAAACCTCCCCCTCTGCAACTTGAGACCATTACTCCTTGTTCTGTCATCTTCTACCACTGAGAACAGTCTAGATCCATCCTCTTTGGAACCCCCTTTCAGGTAGTTGAAAGCAGCTATCAAATCCCCCCTCATTCTTCTCTTCTGCAGACTAAACAATCCCAGTTCCCTCAGCCTCGCCTCATAAGTCATGTGCTCCAGCCCCCTAATCATTTTTGTTGCCCTCCGCTGGACTCTCTCCAATTTATCCACATCCTTCTTGTAGTGTGGGGCCCAAAACTGGACACAGTACTCCAAATGAGGCCTCACCAGTGCTGAGTAGAGGGGAATGATCACATCCCTCGATCTGCTGGAAATGCCCCTACTTATACAACCCAAAATGCCATTAGCCTTCTTGGCAACAAGGGCACACTGTTGACTCATATTCAGCTTTTCGTCCACCGTAACCCCTAGGTCCTTTTCTGCAGAACTGCTGCCCAGCCATTCGGTCCCTAGTCTGTAACAGTGCATGGGATTCTTCCGTCCTAAGTGCAGGACTCTGCACTTGTCCTTGTTGAACCTCATCATATTTCTTTTGGTCCAATCCTCTAATTTGTCTAGGTCCCTCTGTATCCTATCCCTACCCTCCAGCATATCAACCACTCCTCCCAGTTTAGTGTCATCTGCAAACTTGCTAAGGGTGCAGTCCACACCATCCTCCAGATCGTTAATGAAGATATTGAATAAAACCGGCCCCAGCACCAACCCTTGGGGCACTCCACTTGATACCGGCTGCCAACTAGACATGGAACCATTGATCACTACCCGTTGAGCCCGACCATCTAGCCAGTTTTCTATCCACCTTACCGTCCATTCATCCAGCCCATACTTCTTTAACTTGCTGGCAAGAATACTGTGGGAGACTGTATCAAAAACTTTGCTAAAGTCCAGAAATAGCACATCCACTGCTTTCCCCTCATCCACAGAGCCGGTTATCTCATCATAGAAGGCAATTAGGTTAGTCAGGCATGACTTGCCCTTGGTGAATCCATGCTGACTGTTCCTGATCACTTTCCCCTCCTTTAAGTGGTTCAGGATTGATTCCTTGAGGACCTGTTCCATGATTTTTCCAGGGACTGAGGTGAGACTGACTGGCCTGTAGTTCCCTGGATCTTCCTTCTTCCCTTTTTTAAAGATGGGCACTACATTAGCTTTTTTCCAGTCGTCCAGGACCTCCCCCGATCGCCATGATTTTTCAAAGATAATGGCCAATGGCTCTGCAATCTCATCGGCCAACTCCTTTAGCACCCTCGGATGCAGCGCATCCGGCCCCATGGACTTGTGCTCGTCCAGCTTTCCTAAATAGTCCCGAACTACTTCTTTCTCCACAGAGAGCTGGTCACCTCCTCCCCATACCGTGTTGCAGAGTGCAGCTGTCTGGGAGCTGACCTTGTCTGTGAAGACAGAGGCAAAAAAAGCATTGAGTACACTAGCTTTCTCCACATCCTCCATCACTAGGTTCCCTCCCTCATTCAGCAAGGGGCCCACACTTTCCTTGACTTTCTTCCTGTTGCTAACATACCTAAAGAAACCCTTCTTGTTACTCCTAACATCTCCGGCTAGCTGCAACTCCAAGTGTGATTTGGCCTTCCTAATTTCACTCCTGCATGCCTGAGCAATACTTTTATACTCTTCCCTGGTTATTTGTCCAGTCTTCCACTTCTTGTAAGCTGTTTTTGTGTGTTTAAGATGAGCAAGGATTTCACTGTTAAGCCAAGCTGGTCGCCTGCCATATTTACTTTTCTTCCTACACATCGGGATGGTTTGTTTCTGCAACCTCAATAAGGTTTCTTTAAAATACAGCCAGCTTTCCTCGACTCCTTTCCCCGTCATGTTATTCTCCTAGGGGACCTTGCCCATCAGTTCCCTGAGGGAGTCGAAGTCTGCTTTTCTGAAGTCCAGGGTCTCTGTTCTACTGCTCTCCTTTCTTCCTTGTATCAGGATCCTGAACTCGACCATCTCATGGTCACTGCCTCCCAGGTTCCCATCCACTATTGCTTCCTCTACTATTTCTTCCCTGTTTGTGAGCAGCAGGTCAAGAAGAGCTTTTCCCCTAGTTGGTTCCTCCAGCACTTGCACCAGGAAATTGTCCCCTACACTTTCCAGAAACTTCCTGGATTGTCTGTGCACCGCTGTATTGCTCTCCCAGCAGATATCAGGGTGATTAAAGTCACCCACGAGAACCAGGGCCTGCGATCTAGCAACTTCTGTTAGTTGCTGGAAGAAAGCCTCGTCCACCTCATCCCCCTGGTCTGGTGGTCTGTAGCAGGCTCCCACCACGACATTACCTTTGTTGTTCATACTTCTAAATTTAATCCAGAGACTCTCAGGTTTTTCTGCAGTTTCATACTGGAGCTCTGAGCAGTCATACTGCTCTCTTACATACAACGCAACTCCCCCACCTTTTCTGCCCTGCCTGTCCTTCCTGAACAGTTTATATCCATCCATGACAGTACTCCAGTCATGTGAGTTATCCCACCAAGTCTCTGTTATTCCAATTGCATCATAATTCCCTGACTGTGCCAGGACTTCTAGTTCTCCCTGCTTGTTCCCCAGGCTTCTTGCATTTGTGTTTAGGCACTTAAGATAACTCGCTGATTGTCCCGCTTTCTCGGTCTGAAACAGGAGTCCTCCCGTCTTGCAGTCTCCTGCTTGTGCTTCCTCCCGGTATCCCACTTCCCCACTTACCTCGGGGCTTTGGTCTCCTTCCCCCGGTGAACCTAGTTTAAAGCCCTCCTCACTAGGTTAGCCAGCCTGCTTGCAAAGATGCTCTTCCCTCTCTTCGTGAGGTGGAGCCCGTCTCTGCCTAGCAATCCTTCTTCTTGGAAGACCATCCCATTGTCAAAGAATCCAAACCCTTCTCTCCGACACCACCTGCGTAGCTATTCGTTGATTTCCACGATTCGACGGTCTCTACCCTGGCCTTTTCCTGCCACAGGGAGGATAGACGAGAACACCACTTGCACCTCAAACTCCTTTATTCTTCTTCCCAGAGCCACGTAGTCTGCAGTGATATGCTCAAGGTCATTCTTGGCAGTATGCTTGGGGCGGCAAGCCGCGGGGGGGCACTCTGCCGGCACCACGAGGGCGGCAGGCAGGCTGCCTTCTGCGGCTTGCCTGCAGAGGGTCCACTGATCCCACCCTGCGGGAGGTCCGCCGAAGCCGTGGGACCAGCGGACCCTCCGCAGGTAAACCACCGGAGACAGCCTGCCTGCCGTGCTTGGGGCGGCAAAACCCCTAGAGCCGCCCCTGTCTAATAGAAACACTGTTTCTGATGTAGCTGCTGCTATACAAGTTATACCCACATCGCAAACATTTACAAAACATCATAAACATGGTAGAACAGCAAAGAAGACACAAAGGAGTAAAGACCCTTCCTATAAAGCCGGGGTCTCAAACACGCGGCCCGCGGAGTTATTTCCTGTGGCCTGCCATAGGTGCCAACTCCAGGGGACAGGGAAAAATTAGTGGGTGCTCTGCACCCACCAGCAGCCAAGCTCCCCTCCTCCACCTGCCCCATTTCCTCCTCCTCCCCCCCTGAGTGCACTGTGTCCCCGTTCCTCCACCTACTTCCCAGCGCTTCCTGCCACCAAACAGCTGTTTGCATGCTCTGAGGGGGCAGGGGAGGAGTGGGAATGTGGCGTGCTCAGGGGAGGAGGCAGGCCGGGGCGGGGATTTGGGGAAGGGGTTGGAATAGGGGCAGGGAGGGGGCATGTTTTGTTGTTTGAGTGAGGTGGTTTGGCATTCTGCTTTGGCTGCTGTCTGCTGAAGGTGGAAGGTTTGCAGCGCTGCAGGATTAGCGATTTTGGGTGGGAAGTTCTCTTCAGGGTGGGGGTTGGATGGTTTTGTTTACTTGAATCAGATCAACGTGCCTCTATCCCCCACGCTCTCAGGACAGCACCTCCTGCCTCCTGTTACAAGACTGCTCACATGCTGCTCATGCTCCCTGCCTACAAACTGCAGCTGGCTGCTGCCTACCCCTTCAGCATTTTCATTCTTTTGTGTACATGAACCAGGAGGCTGTTCCCACACAGGAACGGTTACAATAGAACATCACCTTGTGGAAGCTAATGTCCTCTTTGCCTTTAACCCCAGCCCAGGTGCTCAGAGCTGGGGGAGTCTCAAGGACTGCATCCTGCACATGTTGCCATACCTCTGGCCCCAGAGCCCTAGACTACCTTTAAATCAACAGACAAGCGTCACAAGAGACTTGACCATCAGAGCCTTAGCTGAGACCAGCAAACTCATATCATGTAACATCAGTTTGGCTTTAAATCCTAGATTCAGGAGGTGAGAGCCAAGTGTCTTGCCCAGGGTCTCCATTGTCCCTTTCAGATCAAATCCCTCTTGGTGCCTCCAGAGTAGCTGACGGGGCAGGCGAGCCATGCTATGTTCAGCAGGACCCCACAGGTCTCACTTAGCTGTAGTTGTTCTTTTTTTTTTCATTTTTGACTATACTTTTGTATCATTGTATGAAAAGGTTTCAGTGATGCAGCCCTCGGGCCAATGTACTAGTCCTCATGTGGCCCTTGTGGTAATTTGAGTTTGAGACCCCTGCTATAAAGCCTCCAAAGCACTTTCATGAACAACTCTCTGAGACCTTTCCCCATTCCTGGAGCCCCTCCAACATCTTGCTAATCATCATGGAAATCTGTTCACTGGGAGGCTGGGGAAATCCAATTTGAGCCCTTTACCTTAATATGAACCTAACATTCACCTAATGCATGCACAGCCTTCTGGTTGCTAGGCCCTGGCGGGTCTTTGGCTCACTAGGAGAATTGTCCTTAGGAAAAATATCAATACGTTGATAACTAGGGGAAAGCCTGGGGGAGGGGTATGGTTTCAGAGCCTCAGGCCCTGCTCTTATAGATTCATAGACTTTAAGGTCAGAAGGGACCATGATGATCGTCCAGTCTGACCTCCTGCACAATGCAGGCCACAGAATCTCACTCACCCACTCCTGTAATAAACCCCTAACCTATGTCTGAACTATTGAAGTTTAAATCATGGTTTAAAGACTTCAAGGTGCAGAGAATCCTCCAGCAAGTGACCCGTGCCCCACCCTGCAGAGGAAGGTGAAACCCACCCAGGGCCTTTGCCAATCTGCCCTGGAGGAAAATTCCTTCCCAACCCCAAATATGGCAATCAGCTAAACCCTGAGTATGTGGGCAAGACTCACCAGCCAGACACCCAGGAAAGAATTCTCTGTAGTAACTCAGCTCCCATCCCATCACAGGCCATTGGGCATATTTACTGCTAATAGTCAAAGATCAATTAATTGCCAAAATTAGGCTATTCCATTATACCATCCCCTCCATAAACTTATCAAGCTTAGTCTTGAAGCCAGATATGTCTTTTGCCCCCACTGCTCCCCTTGGAAGGCTGTTCCAGAACTTCACTCCTTCAGCGGTAATTCGGCGGTGGGGGGTCCTTCTGCTCCAGGACCCGCCTCCCAAGTGCCCCGAAGACCCACGGCAGGGGCCCCCCGCCGCCGAATTACCATAGAAGACCCAGCACTTCAGCGGCGGGTCCCGCTTCAGCAGTAATTCAGTGGCGGGGCGGAGCGGAAGGACCCGCCGCAGCCAAAGACCCGGAGCGGAAGAAGCTCCGGAGACCTGGGCCCCGCACGAGTTTTCCAGGGCCCCCGGAGCGAGTGAAGCACCCCGCTCCAGGGGCCTCAAAAATCTCTTGTGGGGGCCCCTGCAGGGCCTGGGGCAAATTGCCCCACTTGCCCCCCTCTGGGCGGCCCAGCTTTATTGTCACCTAGAAGTACAATAAAAGCCATCTCCACACTCCTCCTCTGCTTTCTTCAGTGCCAAAGGCTGCTGCTAAGACTCCCACCAATGGAGCAGTCACTCTGAACCATCCCTGGTCATACCCAGAATGAGGGAGGGAGGGCCATGAGAGCCTCCCCTGCAACCTCAGGTGACAGGACTCCACCTAGGAAGCTGCCATGGGTGACAAAGTTGACATGATTGTGCCTTCTGGTCTTCATAAAGCAGCTTTGCATCAAGCTGAGCCCAAGGAAAACCATCATTTCATGACAAGTCCAAGAGACCCTCATTCAAAGATTAGTTCAAAGCTTGCAATAATACCTTCAAAGAGCCACAGAGCCCACTGCAGGCTTATGGCAAAGCTGTCAACACACCAATGGATAATTTGAGGACACCTTACTGAAGCCTCATTGCTAGTCACAGACCCTCTATTACAGAGATGCACTAAGTACATAAGGATTAAGTCAGTTTTTTTCCTTTTGCAAAGCTGATGTTATCACCAAGACCTTTTCTCTCCCCAGAGCTTGGGGTGCAGTGTTTTCAACCTGGATGGATTCTCTGGGCCAGAAGGGTCAGTGCACCCCAGCATTTTACTGACTCGCATAGCAAATGAAACCTGAGTTTGCAAACATATGACCATAGGACTGGAAGGAACCTCCTGGTTCATCAAATCCAGTCCCCTGCTATTATAGGCAATGCCATCATATCATCCCATTAATCCATTTCCCAAACTCCATTCTAAGCCTAGCCAAGTTTCTTGCCCCCACCACTTTCTATTGGGAACCTGTTCCAGAACCTCACTCCTCTGCTATTTAGAAACCATCTTCTGTTTTCCAGCCTATGTTTATTCATGGCCAGTTTATACCTATTAGTTCTTGTACCAATGTTCTTCAGCTTCAATAGCTGTTCTACCTTTATAGAGAGCAGTTTGTATTTATAGAGAGCATTAGATCCTCTCTCAGCCTTCATTTTGCTAGGCTAAATGAGCCACACTCTTTTAGTGTCCTCTGGTAAGAGAGGCTTTCCATTCCTGAGATTATCCTAGTAGCCTTCTCTGCACCTGTTCCAGTTTAAATTCACTCTTACCCCAGGGACCCCTCACTGATTCCCATGTCTCCTCATCTCACTAGTATCTCTGCTTTGAGTTTATCTTCCCCAGATGCATGATCTGCTTTTCTTGGAGATGACTGTTATTTCCTGCCCTTTTCTCTGATCTCTCCAGACCCCTTGCTACTGTTGCACTCCCCTGCTTGATGTTCTCATTCCAATTTAGGGTCAGCTGGGAATGCCATGAACATGCTGCTTGCTCCCTCTTCCAGACTGTTAGCAAAGCTGTTAAACAAGACCAGGCCTAACAGAGATCCCTCAATTACCAGGGGCCAGATGCCTCCTCACAGCTCACTACTCTCCCATCACTCCTTGCCTAGGCCCTGCTGCCAATGTTTAGTCCATGTGGCAGTGTATATACCCAAGCAGATTAAAATGAATTGTGAGCAGCCTGGTTTCGTGGACCTGCTTTCCCTCAATGTGTTTATAGAAGCCTTTCTGGCTCCTCTGTCACCTCATTCCACTTTGTTACCGCCTTAACCTTGTCCTGGTATTCTTAACAGAACTGGGCACTCTTTTTTGGTGCCTCTGCCTTCTCTCTTGCCAGGACAGAATTCCTTAACCTCCGGAGGTTTCTTTTACTATTCCTCAGCCAGTGTGTGCCCAGAGCAGGGTGTGTGAGGACTTTATGAATTGCTAGCACCAGGTGACAATCTTAAACCAGACAGAGCAACAACTCCTGGACCTTAGCACGTCTTCTCTTCAGACTTCACTCGCCAGATTTTTTAAAACCCATTTTATTTCATCATTAACACACACAAACTTTCCATACAAGAATTAATAAACCTAATTCATCACTCGTATGTGTCACCATTAACAGACCCACACTCACTACATTGAATTCCTGAACACTTGCTTTCTGGAGTCTAATCTCTTTGTACACCGGACCGTGGGAATTACCAGCATGGATCAGACCCAAGGTCTATAGTACCCCAGTGTCCTGTCTCTGACAGTGGTCAGTATCAGAGTGAGGTGTAAGAACCATTCAGTGGCCAATGTGGGCGTGTCCTACCACATTAGGTTTGCTGTGCTGGGTGCATCCTCTTTTCCTTCCTAGGATGAATTTCAGTCATTGATAGTCCCTGATTTCAAGAATATTATTTATTCTCACAGGAGAATAGGAAGATGAGGTGGGTGAGGTAATATCTTCTATTGGACTAACTTCTGTTGGTGAGAGAGACACAGAGCTCTTCTGCAGGTCTGGGAAAGGAACAGGAATAGAATAGGAAGGCAGGAATTGCCTGTGTAGAGATCCAGTTAGGCTGGAATCCTTGTCTCCAACAGTGACCTGGACCAGATACTTCAAAGAAAGACACAAACCTCTCATAAGGGACATGCAATAAACATGACTATGAACTATGGTTTCTTCCTAACCCAAATAGGTACAACCTGATCCAAAGCCCACAGAAGTCAATGGAAAGACTCTCACTGACTTCAGTGGGCTTTGGATCAGGCCTTAGCAACTGGTTCATGTGCTAAAGCATGAAGGTTTCTAGCATTCATTATTTTATACCTCTGTCCCGTCTCCTTTCTTTCACCTCTTCCCTACATTAACCAGTCCTACTTCTTCTCTCCTGGGCTGGAGTTATTTCCATGCATCTAATCATTTTGGTGATGGGGGGTGAAAACTGAACCACAATATTCAAGCTGAGGTTGTGTTTATAGTGGTGTAAGCCGTGTCCAGTATCTCTCCATCCAGCTTTGTGTCTTGTTTGTGTGTTTGACCACCAAGCAGGTATTTTCACTGAGCTGTACACAATAATGGCTTGGTCCTTCCCTGCATAGTTGCTCTTAGTTTAGAGCCCATCACTGTCTATGAGCAGTTCATACTGTTTCCTCCAATGGACACTACCGTGCACTCATCCACATTGACTTTCATTCGCCATTGTGTTTAGGGTGACCAGACAGCAAGTGTGAAAAATCGGGACAGTGGGTGGGGAGTAATAGGTGCCTATATAAGAAAAATGGGACTGTCCCTATAAAATCGGGATATCTGGTCACTCTAATTGTGTTGCCTAGTTGCCTAGCTTTGTTAAGTCATTCTGAAGTTCCTCAGAATACTCCCTAGATGTGAGCAGTCTAAATCATTTTGTGTGATCCATATATTTTGCCAACTCTTTGTTCACCCCATCTTCCAGATCTTTAAGAAATATATTAAATACCCCTGTTCCTAGTGTGGATTCTTGGGACACCTCACTCCTGCAAATTGGCTATTTGTTCATTTTGTTTCCTCTCTCTTGTCCAATCCTGACTGGACAAAGATGATATGGTCTGTGTCAGATCCCTGTCATGGCAGTGTAACTCACAGAACCAGGTTTCCGAGGTGAATGCTCATTTGATTTCTGCAAATATTCACCAATGTCCACTTCCAAAATCCCTGTTCCTGCCACATTTTTGCCAGTAAACCACATATTCCCAGAAAGCCAAAGGGACATAAATGCAATCAGACCAAATTCATCTACAAATTCAAATTGATGTTTGGGGAAAACAGGTTGTAGGTCAGCCTGCTCTGCAGCTGTATCATTTGTATCCGGATGTCTCATAAAATATTACATTACCAGAGTGTAAATTAAAAGGAGTATTTGGCTGTACTCAGGAAGTCCTGTGACACACACAGGAGCTGCAGGCAAAGGATGCTAAGCAATCAATAGCCTCATCTACACTACTGTTGTCACTGAGCCAGGGGACTTGGTTGCAACATGGTTGTCCCCTGACCCGATTAAAACATGGTTAAAATTGTCCTTTAAGGGGAACCTAACCATGTCTGTGTGAGCAAGTTCAAACACCAAACTGCCCAGGGTTTTAACAGGTTACAAGGAATGGTTAGAGCCTGTCTACAGTACAGCTTATTGCCACAGTGCAAATGAATCAGGAGGCATTGGTGTTGCGGCTGCGTCCCTTGACCTGGTTGTAATTGCAGACATAGCCAATGTGTGCTAAGTGCACTGAGCAAGAAGCATCAGTTAGAGACAGTGGAGGCCTGCTGGGGATGCGTTCTGAATGGCCAATAATGAAGAGCCTGTCTTCACCCCCCTGTTTATGAGAAGCACAAGCTGGTAGCAGCCCCGCTCTGATCAGTTCCTGTCGTTCCTGGACAGCGCCTGAATTCCAGCCCAGAAACTTCTAAGCAAAGACACAGGCATGGTATTGCTCTAGATTTGGACAGTGTGAAGGCCAAAAGGAAGAACGGCAGCGGAATCCCAAGAGGTGGGATATTGCTGGCATCATCTTCCTAGGGATGAAACCAGCTGAAACCTTTGCTAGAGCCAAAGATCATAGACAGCTGAGAAGAGGTATAGAGGGATTCCTGTCTAACATGAAAGCTGCTGGAACTACGATGAAGCCAAATGATCAGAGGACAGCTTTATTTCTTGCACTCACAAGCAAGGAAGCACTTGAACTATAGAATTGTTTTTCAACAACAGACAGATAAGGAGGAAACTTTGGATTTGGATGTGTACTGTGTGCCCAGAAAATGCTTGCCTTCTCAGAGCTGTGCTGTCGGCACGTAATGGCATCCCAGTGGGAGCACCAGGAAGGTTTGTAATTGATCTGTAGAACAAAACCCAGTCACGCAGCCCTGGAGGTGTAGGGGAGATATTTACTAGAGATGAAGCATTGAGAAAGAAATGAGGAATGTTTAATGGGAAGTTAAATGACGCTCGAGCATGCAGTCCAAATCCAGACAGACTGCAGAGTGCACTGAAGCCAGTGGAACTGGTTTGCAAGATTTGCTGGTTAATGTGGGTTTGAACCTTTCTTTTCACATTCAAGATACCCACAAGCTAATGTGTAAGAACGGCCATACAGGGTCAGACCAGTGGTCTATCTAGCCCAGTATTCTGTCTCTGACAGTAGCTAGTACCAGGGCCGCCCAGACGGGGGGCAAGTGGAGCAATTTGTCCCAGGCCCCGGGCCCCGCAGGGGCCCCCACGAGAGTTTTTTGGGGGCCCTGGAGCGGGGTCCTTCACTCGCTCCGGGAGCCGGGAAAACTCTCACAGGGCCCGGACCGCCAGAGCTTCTTCCACTCCGGGTCTTCGGCAGCAATTCAGTGGTGGGGGGTTGTTCCGCTCCGGGACCCGCCGCCAAAGTGCCGGCTCTTTGGCGGCCCGCCGCTGCCGAAGACTCCAGGCCCCCTGAATCCTCTGAGCGGCCCTGACTAGTACCAGCACTTCAGGGAAGCATGCAGAACAGAGTGATCCACTCCTGTCTTCCCCTCTGGGCTTCACTCTGTGTCTGACCTCTCAGTCCTCATCCTCAAAGGAAACCTGCACAACCCTTTCAAAAGATGAGCCTGGGAGCTTAAATGCATAACTCTGCTTGACACTAAAAATCATGGACTGAACAGAGACACTGGATTTATGGCTCATTACAACAATTTGTAAACCATTAACCCCCCTTTTTGTCCTATGCCTGCAGAGGTGTTAATGGGCCACTTCACCTTGAATGGTCCCTTAGATTGTCTGCTAACTACTTATGCTAAACTGTCTGTTCCAGCTTGTTTTTAGCCTCTCTGAGGCTTTGGCTACACTTGCATTTCAAAGCGCTGCCGCGCGCTAAGTGTAGTCAAAGCGCCAGTGCTGGGAGAAAACTCTCCCAGCGCTGTCCGTACTCCACCTCCCTGTGGGGAATAACGGACAGCGCTGGGAGCGCGGCTCCCAGCACTGGGGCTTTGACTACACTGGCGCTTTGTAGCGCCGCAATTTGCAGCGCTGCAGAGGGTGTGTTTTCACACCCTGCTGCAGCGCTGCAAATTTGTAAGTGTAGCCAAGCCCTGAGTATCTTTCCCAGACATGAAGAAGAGCTCTGTGTAAACAGGAAAGCTTGTGTCTCTCCACAACAGAAGCTGGTCCAATAGAAGATATTACCTCTCCCACCTCATCTCTCTAATATCCTGTGCCCAACAAGGATATGACACTGCATATCTCCTGGCCATAGGCACCAACTTTCTCCGGTGCCGGTGGGTGCCCGTGCCCCCCCCCACACCTTTCCCCACCCTTGGCCCCGCCCCAACTCCACCCTTTCCCTGCCCCCAGCCACACCCCCATTCCAACCCCATCCCCAAAGTCCCCACCCTAACTCCTCCCCCTCCCTGCCCCATTGGATCCCTTCCCCAAATCCCTGCCCCGACCCTGCCTCTTCCCCCAGCGCGCTGCGTTCCCCCTCCTCCCTCCCTTCCTCCTTGCCCCGCGAATCAGCTGTTTCATGGTGCAAGCGCTGGAAGGGAAGGGGGAGAAGCAGGACGTGGCGGCGCACTCATGGAGGAGGCGGAGGTGAGCTGGAGCAGGGGGGCAGGGCGGGGCCACAGGGAGCTGCCGGTGGGTGCTCAGCACCCACTAATTTTTCTCCATGGGTGCTCCAGCCCCAGAGCACCCACGGAGTCGGCACCTATGCTCCTGGCTTCTGGCAATCAGAGATTTAGGGTTTTCCAGAGCATGGAGTTGCATCCCTGACCATCTTGGCCAATAGCCATTGATGGACCTGTCTTCCATGAGCTTATCTAGTTCTTTTTTTAACCCAGTTATACTTCTGGCCATCACAACATCCCACAGCAATTAGTTCCATAGGTCAATTATGTGTTGTGTGAAAAAGTATTTCTTCATTCTGCTGCCTATTAATTTCATTGGGTGACCCCTGGTTTTTGTATTGTTAAGGATAAATGGCACTTTTCTGTTCACTTTTTCCACATCATTCATGATTGTATAGACCTCTGTCATATCCTCCCATAGTTGTCTCTTTTCTAAGCGAACAGCCCTAATCTTTTTAGTCTCTCCTCGTGTAAAAGCTGTTCCATACCCTTGGGTCATCTTTGTTACCATTCTCTGAATGTTTTCCAGTTCCACTGCATCTTTTTTGAGCTGGGGTGACCAGAAATGGATACTGTATTCTAGGTGTGGATGCACCATGGATTTTATTATGTCATTATGATATTTTGTGTCTTATTTTTTATGTCTTTCCTAATAGTTCATAACATTCTATTAGCCTTTTTGACCATTGTGTTAAAACAAGTTTATTAACTACAGAAAGGTAGATTTTAAGTGATTACAAGTAATGAGGTATAAAAGGCAGAATTGGTTACAAGAAAAGAAAAGGTAAAATGCAATTACTATCTTATTTAACAAGCTACATGAATTCAAAGCAAAGGTTTCTCTCACCACATGCTTTAGCAGTTTTACTGGCTGGCTTCCTATTTGCAAGGATGCCTCCCCCAGTTCAATGTTAATTTCCTTGTCCTTCAGGTGTTGTTGATGCCATGGGCAGAGAGAAAGGGAGAAATATTTTGGGGTGTCTGTTCCCTTTTCTTATAAATTCTCTTTTTCTTTGAAAATAATCTCCAATTAAGGTTCAGGAGACAGCAAGTCTGTGGGAATGGGAACCTCCAGCTGTTTCTTTGCCAAAATGTAGATTTTTCTAGCTCACACACTTTTTCCTGCCAAAAAATGGCCACTTAACCAGGTGATAGTCCATTTGATTGTCTTGACACCTGGCTGAGGCATCAGTTTGCCTTTTGTCTCTAGGGAACTGGTTTGTGCCTGCTTTTCTAAACTTGGAAGATGTCTCAGCAAGATCATACAGTAGAATTTTATAACTTTACATTCGATGTTGCCACATATTTATTAGGACAATAATGATCAACAAATTATGCGTTTTCAGGTGATACCTCACAAGGTGTACTTTGTACAACATTTATCCTAGTCTTGTAAAAAGGGTGAACTAGGGATACAGACTGCCACACTGTGGCAGGGGTCACTCATGAGGATATTACTCAGTTTACTAGTGAGTTTTATCTCACAGGAGTTGTTGGTATAATGCATGGCTCTCTGTGCATCATAGCTGGAGGCTGCCTTGCATCCCACAAGGGCTGCTGCTGAGCACTCCATGTGTGCTGAGTGAAGGGAGCTAAGCCCAGCGTCCTAGGCATGGTGTGTGTGTGATGCGCTGTGACGTTATCAGCAACAAAGTCCTTCCCTTACAAAGTGCAGTTGGAGAACTACAGTGAGTCAGTGCCACAAGGCCAGAGAGGCAGGCTGGGCTGGGCGAGGTGGGATGAATGGGTAGGGTTCCGAGAGGCACAGTCAGGGGCGGGGCAGAGTTTGCAGAGTGCTTTGAGAAGCAGCGGGGCAGTATGGAGCTGGGTTCAGAGGCAGATACGAAGCCAGTGAAGGGGTTGGAGGATGGAAGAGAGAGCAAGGGAGTGTCCTGCCACTATGTGCTGGATTTCCAAGTTCTGAGATTTACAGAGTCCACTAAAGGAGCTGTGATTCAATACCCCTGCATGACTGCACATGTCCCTAGGCAGGCCCCTGACCCATGGTCCCCTCCTTCATTAATGAAGATAATTATTTCTCACTCAAGCAGCAGTTAATTGCACCACACAGGCATCCTATATCTCTGGCCCTCATCTGACTCAGCCAATGCTGAGGGAAAATACGTAATGTACAAGGAAGAATCAAATTTCTGTGAGTCAACTCACACAGCATCTCCCTGTGAGTGTCCCTCTCTGCATGGGGCCCGGATCAGCGTTCAGAGAGGAAGCCTCCTTTCCAAGAAGCTGTCGAGAACCACAGCAGGGATCTGGGCCTGTCGCTGTGTCCCTGGGCCCAGTCCTGGTGTTTGTGACTTTTCTGCTGGAGTTTAGAGAAGGGCAGCAGCACCCGTTAATACCCTGGGGACAACTGTTGTCCTTGCAGCGGAGCCTGACAAACTGATGAAGAATAAATGAAAGCTCAAGGGATAAAGGTTATAAATCATGCAAGAAATTAATGCAACCAGCCTGATTCTCCTCTCACCCTAACTTTACACTTAGGCACTCCAATGACTTCAGCAAACTTACTCCCAGTTCACACTGGTGTCAGAGGGAGAAGAATTGGACCCGCTAACATCATCCTTTCTTAAAAACTTAAAGAGACTTTTTCCTTAGTGCAAACAAATTCACCCTCATTTGCTAGTGATAAACAGTGAGAATTACAGGCACTGAGATTCTCTCTGTTCGGCAGGCACGGCCCAGCCTGCCTTGGGAACAGTACCGAAGACCTCAGCTGTACCAGCCAGTGCCCCTCCCCCCACCACTACACTCATACCGAGCTCTCGGTATTGTGTTTCCTTCTAACCCACCATGGAGTTTGCCCTGCTCAGATCCCCTGTCTAACAGTCACTTGCACTCGGTTGCAGGGTGTGATGCAGAAGGCTGGTAGGGATCAGGCAGTGACAGCAACAGCTTAAAGAACCCACCACAGATGCCTGAAGTGTCAGCGCTGGGGTGTTGAAGGACAATGCACCAGTCAGAGTGACCATGGGTAACAGCATCGCAACAGGTGTCGTGCAGCAAAGTTCCTGCATATGGCTCAATCCTACTCATCCATAAACCTCTAGAGGGGTCTGGAGGGAGCGCCAGGTAAGATAAGGTCATGCCCTCCCCTTCGGGCTCTCCAACTTTCCATTGACATGTGCTGAGGTGTTTGTCATCTGGCAGCCAGGTGGAGCCCAGTGCTGTGCTGCCTCCACAGGTCACCCACCCTGTCACAAGCTTTCACTTCCTGTAGACACATGGAGGCAAGGGGAGATGCCCAGGGCACAAGGCTAGCAGTGTTACCTCCCAAATGGTGGAGATAGGCACCAGCAGCTCTGACAGTTTAAGAACAGCCATATGGGGTCAGACCAATGGTCTATCTAGCCCAGTATCCTGTCTTTTGACAGAGTCTTGTGCCAGATGCTTCAGAGGCAATGAACAGAACAGGGCAATTATTGAGTGACCCATCCCCGGTTGTCCAGTTTCAGCTTCTCACACTCAGAGGTTTAGGGACACTGGGAGCCTGGGGTGGGTCCCTGACTATCAGCCATTGACAGATCTAGCCTCCATTAACTTGTCTCTGTTCTTTTTTGAACCCAGTTAAAGGTAAGGTAATAATTGGAGATATACCAATCTCCTAGAACTGGAAGGAACCTTGAAAGGTCATCTAGTCCAGCCCCCTGCCTTCACTAGCAGGACCAATTTTTTTGCCCCACATCCCTAAGTGGCCTCCTCAAGGATTGAACTCACAATGCCAGGTTTAGTGGGCCACTGCTCAAACCACTGAGCTATCCCTCCCCCTAATACTTTTGGCCTTCACAACGTCCCCTGGCAATGAGTTCCACAGATTGACTGTTGTGTAAAGAACTTCCTTTTGTTCATTTTAAACGTGCTGCCTATTAATTTCATCATGTGATCCTTGGTTCTTGTGTTATGTGAAAGGGTAAATAACACTTCCTTATTTACTTTCTCCACACCAGTCATGATTTTATAGACCTCTGTCATATCCCCCCTTCGTTATCACTTTTCCAAGCTGAACAGTCCCAGTCTTTTTAATCTCTTCTCCTATGGAAGCTGTCCTATACCCTTAGTCACTTTTGTTGCCCTTCTCTGGACTTTTTCCAGTTCTAATATATCTTTTTTGAGCTGGGGTGACCAGAACTGCAGGCAGCATTCCAGGGGGGCTATGGATTTATATAGTGGCCTTATGATATTTTCTGTCTTATTTTCTATCCCTTTCCTCGTGGTTCCTAACGTTCACAGGGTTCAGCATCAGTTCCCAAGCACAACTAATTGGCTGCCCAACAAACTTGAACAAGCAATCATTGCTCCAGTGGCCACAACGAAAAGGGGCAAGTGAGGCAGAAGAACTCTGCCGGAAGCCGCATCCCCCTCTCAGCAAGAGTGTCTGCAGCAGCCTAGCGTATCCTCTCTCAGGCAAGGGGGGGAATAAGCTGGGCTTGCAGAGGGAGTTTGGGAGTTGAAAGCTATATGAGCTGTAGAAATACTCCCCAGTCCTGTGTGCTTTGGGTAGCAATGCTGCTGCTATAGATTGCAATGTGGCCTAGTCAATAGAGCTCTGGACTGGACCTGATGCTGCCATACTGTATCAGAGGGGGAGTGCTGCATGGGTTGAGCCAGTTCAATTCCCAGCTCTGCCATTAGCCTGCTGGGTGACCTAGTGCTAGTCACGTTCCTGCTCTGTGCCTCAGTTTCTCCATCTGTAGAATGGAAATAATGATACTGCTGCCCTCCTTTATAATGTGCTTTGAGCTCTGCTGATGAAAAGTGCTAGATATGAGCCAGGCATTACAATGCTGCTGCTGCTTTTGTGTCTGTCTCGTTAATCCACCCTTGTTCCACAGTACAACCCTCAAACTTCCTCCGTTACTCAGCGCTGTGAGCTCTGCCCTAGACGGGGCTCACATGCAGCATTGACAGATTTGAACCTGTGTCTCGCGATAGTTGGTGTTTTCCTAAAGGCCCCGGCTCTGAGGGATGGGATTCAGGAAGAAGCTCCGCTTGCGTTTTTTAAACAGCCATTGTGTGTGTGAAGGAAAGCATAGAAATGCGACCGGGATGTGACGCTGAAGGCTTAGAACACAGCAGCAGCCCCACTGTTCCATTTTGAAATCTCATGATTTCGAAGTCAGTCTCATGATTTTTGAATGCTCGTGGCTGGCAATTGCAGCACTGTTCATCACTGATGCTCATTTCCAGGCCACTGCCGGCTCCCGGCCACATGATGCACTACTCCAAAGCTAAGGCCAAGGGATGCCCCCACACGTTAGACCAGAGAGAAATGGCTTTCACAGTCAACCTCTCCCAAACCCCTGGGCCCAAGGTGCACAGTCCTAGGCAGTCATTGCACACTTGCCCCCAGCCTGTATAAGTCTCTGTGCCAGGTGTTGCTGAGCAGCCTGTCATAGTTCAGTTCCTATCTGCTCTATCATCAAATCACCAGCCATGCCCTTCGCTCCCCAGGCTGCTCCCTGCCCCATTTCTTACCCAGGGAGGGCCCTCCCCAAGAATCTCTGGCCCCGCTACCCTCCTCCTCCCACTTCCCTCACTGGGATACGAGCGGGGCCAGCTGATAACGGCAAGGCAAGCAGCCAGCTAGGACAATGGCTCCTGTTCTGCTTAGTGTCCATACTAGAGTAAATGACCAAATCCTCCCTGCACCTGCCCATTGTGCTCACAGCTGGACTATGGAGAGCAGCCCCATGCTACTTCCCCACACACACACCCCGCCCGCTCTGCTTGAGCCACCTGTTACCTCTTGGACTATTTGCCATCAGGTCTGTGGGGCAGGGTGTGTCTCCAGTGCCTCACACAGTGGGTCCCACTCTGGGTTACTGTAATGCAAAGAATGATGCAGACCCAGGCTCCAGAACACCAAGCCATGCTGACATTCTCCCATGTGCCCTCTGAGAAGTGCCAATACACTGACCTCCCACCAAAGGTGGGACTGGACCTTGCTGTACCATCCCTCCTCGCATGCAGGACCCTGACCTCTTGTACAGTCTGCTGCAGTGGGGCTCAAAGCCATGACCCTCTAGCTTACAGAAGCAAGTGTGTGCCTACATAAGCCACATAGCCACCTGCTAGGTTCCCAAATGGGTTTATGAGCAATTTAGAGCAGTCCCAGTGGCTCAGGCCTAATGTTGCCCTCTTAATTCCAGACCTTGGGAGAGCTGGAAAGAGACTGAAGGGATCTATGCTCCAATCTAAGGACTTATAGGGCCTGTGGCAGTGGCAACTCTCACGGCACTAGGAGCTGCGCATGCCTTTGCAGTGTTCATTTCACTGTCTGCAGATGGGAATTCTCTTCTGAGACAGCAGATACACTGAGTGTTTTACTGTCAGCCACAAGTGCAGCAATCCCAGGACCTGCAGCTGTACACTGCCCATCCCAGCTCTGTCAGCTGAGGCACAAGAGCAGTGGGAGAGGGGATGGAAAATAACTAATGCATTAGGTATTGCAGCACTCACAATGACAGTGCTGGGCTCTGACGGCTCACATGCAGTGCAAAGTTGATTGTGATCACAGGCGCCGACTTTCTAATGTGCCAGGGGGTGCTTGACCCCCAGCTCTGCCCCAGGCCCTACCCCCACTCCGCCTCTTCTTCCAAGGCCTCCCCACCCCACCTCTTCCTCCCCTGCCCCACCCCTGCCCTACCCCTGCCCTGCCTCTTCCCCCAGCATGCCACGCCCTCGCTCTTCCCCCTCCCTCCCAAAGCCTCCTGCATGCTGCAAAACAGCTAATCGCAGCAGCCGGGAGGTGCAGGGAGGGAGGGGGAGGTGCTGATCAGTGGGGCCTGCCGGTGGGCCGCAAACACTGCAGGGTAAGAGGGGAGCTCTGGGGCTGGAGCACCATTTTTTCCCTGTGGGTGCTCCAGCCCCAGAGCACCCATGCAGTTGGCGCCTATAATTGTGACCCCCTGTCATGACAGGCTTGGGCAGTTAGGCCTAGCAGGCAGAGCAGTGGCAGTCAGAGGCCAGGAATGGCACCCAGAGTCAGAGCCAGAGTCAAAGCCAAGGGTCAGGAATCAGGAGTCAGAGGTCCAAGAGGTGGGTCCATCACTGCCACTGACAAGGGATTCCACCTTGTTGCACAGATGCTTCCTGGAGCTCCTTCTGGGCTTAAATTGGGTGTCTGGACCGAGTAGGGCCACAGGGAAGCTGCTGGTCTGGCCTTCCGAAGCCGTGCATCCTGTGCTGTCTGTCTCCACGGGGTTTATATGATGATAGACAGGGCCCTTCCCCATCACAGCTGCCGGGTAGCAGCATGGAGGCAGACCCGGGCACTCGTCCTTGCAGAACCTCACTCCCCCGTTGCTTTGCATTAATGTAAATGTGAAGTAGCAGCCAGCTCAGTGCAGCAAGAGCCCTGGCAGTTCTGCACTGCTTGCCCGCCCCCAGCCACCTGCTGGGCTGCAGGTGCCCCTGCTCCTGCTATGGGCCTGTGCTGTGTGCCCCGAGCTGCACTACATCCTTCTAGCCCCACATGTGACGGGCGAGACTGGAACGTTTCCTGGGGGTTCATTTGTGCTGGCTGGAAATGAGTCAACCCCTGAAGGTTCGGGCGCCCCCAGTAACCATAGAAAGGGCCCTGGGGATTTGTCCTCCCCAGCTTGGCTAGAGGGGAAGTATTCTTCCTGCCCTTGTCACATGACTGGAGGAGCCTCCATATTCCTAGTTGATTCCTAAAAGAACCAACACAAACCTACAGCTGAAGGCAACCTAGTGAAGGTGAAATTCAGTGGTTTGCTGCCCCTTGAGCCCACTAACAAAACGCTGGCCTTTTCCCTTGGGTGTGGCGTTAGAAGGTGGTTTTGTAACAGCCTCTCTTACATGATTGGGGCTGCTGCACCCCTGCCCCCCGGCCGCCCTTCACCCTGATCTTCAGACAGGATGTGGACGCAGATGCCACTGCCTCCCGCAAGGGAAGGTCAGAATCCTTCTCTTCCTCCAAGCAAGGCTCTCCCATCACCATGGTCTGTTCCCAGGAGCCCCTGGACGCTGTAGGGCCAATGGCTCAGCTGGGGCAGGGAAGAGTAGTTACGCTGATCTCCATGCAGCAATGCGCAGGGTCTGGCCCATACAATCCAAAATGTACTCAGAGAAAAGGCCATCAAGGAGCATTAGAGCTGGTGAGACACTGTGGGCCCCAGCTGCTTGCCCTTCTCAGGCACCACAACAACCTCTCGCACCACCCAGACAGGTCTTAGTAGATGAGACCTGAGAAGGAAGGAAATTGGCGTGTGGGTGGTAGAGGATAGACTTTGGTACAGAGAATGCTTGTGAAAGTGTGTCATCTGCGGAAGGGCCGAGAGACCAGAACAAAATCACTCCCAGTGACCAGCACAGGATGAGAGATAGATAGATAGTGTAGTGAAGCAGTGTGGCCTCCCTCCCCACCTGAGAGCGAGGGACCACTAGATAGATAGATCGATTAGATTAGATAAGATTCTCAGTGCTGCACAGCCTTTGCCTTCTGTGTGGCCCTGGCCTGGCCATTGGCTGTGGACTCACTTGCACTCTGTTGCTGTGCTCTCCTATCTCATCCAGGGCTAGTGAGCTGCCTGGTGCTGTCCCACGCACCGCTGTACTCCGCACAGTATCCTCGACACTGTTGTGCCTGCACAGGCGCTACTGGATGCCACGCACTGCCTGCTCGGTGCCTGTACTCTCCGCTGTCCCCCTCTCCTGCGTGAACTCCATGGTAAGCGCTGTGCCCTGGGATTCAGGGCTTGGCTCTGTGCTTGGCTCTGACCGGCTGCCACTCCTGCACAGAGAGTGAGCCTGCCTGCTGGGGGCTGCGGCTGCAGTGTGTGTGCTTGGGCAGCTCTCTCCCCATGGGACAGTCACACACTCAGCAGTAAGCAGCCAATGTCCATGTGGTTGAAGAAGTGTCATCACCTGCATGGCCTGGGGTAATCAGCGAGGAGAGAGGGATGCTCCCACTCCATGAATGAGGGTCCTGCTGGGCTGCCTGGGGCTGGCTGTGGGATGTCCCATCAGCACTGGGCTCTGCATGTGGGCCATTGGTGTGGAAGCAGGTGATGGCACAGGGGGACCAGAGGAGAAAAGGACTCTTGGATAAAAGCATCCCCTGGTGCCCTGAGTGGCTCCTCCATCTCCAGTGTAGCCTTCCCCCCGGGCAGCTCTTCTAGCAGATCCTGTCTCTCAGGGCTGTCGGCCTGTCACCTGCTCATTCAGAGGTGGGGGAGGAGCCATTGCAACCATCTAGGGAGTACAGGGCAGAGCCTTATGCAGGAAGTGTCATTGCGCAGGGACATGGCTATGCCATTCACCCCCTGGGAAGGTTCATTAATTCCCTTCAATTACCCTCCAGGAAGCTTCTTGTGTAGTGAAAGGGAAACAGGCTTTGAATAGCAAATGAGAGCTCAGGCTGCTTGTACAGAGGGGACAGAGCCTTCCCTGCACCAGCACAGCCACTCACCGTAATGACCCTGGGCAGCTTTGCAATGCAGCCCTGGGGTGAGTTCTCCTTCCTCTGGCCCCAGTCCGTCGGAGGCTGGCTGACACCCAGCACACTCTCTGGCAAATATAATAATGCTGCTGCTGGTGGTGGCCTCTCCAGACATTTTGGGCTCTTTTAATTTTAACTAACTGAAAGCGAAACACTGGATCCAACCCCCCATCTCCTCCCCCACACTTTGGGGAGGGAGCGTTGGTCACCAGAGCCGAATACTGCAGCTGGGCCCAACCCAGCTCTGGAATGGGCCATACCTCAGCTCCCATCCCACCAGACTCCGGGGGTGGGACATTCAGATCAGGACTCCAGCTCCATGGCAGAGGCAGCCACCTCAAGCACCAGGCCGAGAGCATGACCAGCAATGGGGGTGGCTGAGAGGCTTTCATCAAGGCGCACAGTGTCCGTGTGTCCTTGGGAGGGATGTAGGGACCTGTGGCAGGTGACTGGACCAGTGCCAGTGGAGGGGAAAGGTCAGGCAGTGCTGCGAGAGCTGAGCCCATTTTTCAATACCAAGTAGCTGGCATCCCCCCAATACCCCGCTGGGCAGGTTCCACCCTCTGTCAGTGGGGTGCAGCGCTTGATTAAGAGCAAGGCAATCACGATCTTGCTGAGTCTCACTTAAATGCCAGCAAACCTTGCTCCCAGGCTGGGACTGGTGGCTGCATTCATGGCTGCTGGAAGAGAGAAAGGGACGGAGCCAGGTTCCTGCTTGAACCATTTCTGAGCCACCAAGAATCCACCTGAGCTGGGGAAAACCCTAGTGTGCCACAGTGAGAGACAGGATCAACATTCCCCTTGGGAGTGCTCAGACAGCACCAGGATTGTGGGCCTAGGAAGGGGTTGGCTCCGCCACAGCAGCAGGGAGCTTTATATTCCTTCCCACCGTTGGCACAGTGTAGGTGATTTGCTGTGGCGAGGCAGCATGGAGAGCCCGGCTAATGAGAGACACAGAGGGGCCCTCTGCAGCAGGCAGCGCTGAGGCCATGTCAGCCTGGTTCATTGATTGTCTATTTTACTGTCTAGCCTTGAACTAGCTGCTCCCAGGAGAATTATTCAATAAATCTGAATTAACCGCGGGCAGCTGACTTTCTGAAGACTCAAAATGAAAAGCAATGAGCTTAACCAGCCCCCTGGGTCTTCAGCAGGCCTGGAAAACAGACAGCCTAGAGCCTGGGTTAGACATGTCTGGTTGTGGGTGGCCGCTTGAGCTTCCCTGTGCAGAGCTCAGTAGCTGCTTTGCCATGGACAAATCGGCTGCAGAACACCCATCCCGCTGTCCCTGCTGCCCAAGGGCTGGCCAGATCGCCGCTGGCCCAGCACTGCCATAAAGAGCCTGCACTGCCCAACTGCAGGCTCAGGGCCAGAGAGGGGGTCACACAGGGTCATTAAGGGAGCCTGGCGGGGATTCCAGGGGACAGGGGAAAGAGGTGGGATGTCAGGAAGGGACACTGCTGCAAAGGGAATCTTTGTCACACATCAGACACTCAGAAGAGCCTTTGCCAAAAGTCAAGAATGCTGGTGCCCTGTCGCTCTCCTTCTCCCTGTCCCCTTGTCCCAGGGACAGGGCCGGCTCCAGGCACCAGCTAAAGAAGCAGGTGCTTGGGGCAGCCAATACCAAGGGGCAACCCTCCAGCCGCTATAGGGGTGGCACGTCCGGGTCTTCGGTGGCAATTCGGCGGTGGGTCCCTCAGTCCCTCTCGGAGCGAAGGACCTGCCGCTGAATTGCTGCCGAAGGGTGGAGCGGCGCGACCGCACTGCTGTGGTGTGGGGTTTTTGGGGTTCTTTTTTGCCACTTGGGGTGGCAGAAAACTGGAGCCGGCCCTGCCCAGGGAACCTGCATTCTGGGGTGAGAGTGAATGGGCCTGGACCAACGGCTGGTCTGGGGAGAACCGTGACCCTCCTCAGGGCTGGCTCTAGGTTTTTTGCTGCCCCAAGCAAAAAAAATTTTGGCTCCCCCCCCCCAGACAAGAGCTCCCCCTCCTGCCCACCAGTGCCCCCTCACTCACACCCCCTGCTGCCCCAGCACTGGGCTCCCCCCTAAACGTGGGATCTGCTACCAGCACACTGCATCTGAGCCCTGGCCCAGCTGCAACTCTGTCCCCATGCGGGTGGAGCTGCTGGGCGGTGCGGAGTGGGAGTACTTCCAGGTGGCGGCGCGGCTGCGGGGCGGCGCGGAGAACATGGCCCCCTCTCTAGGCTTTGCGGCGCTGCTGGTGGCCGAGGTGGATCAGTTCGTGCTCACCGCCCTCACCCCCGACATGCTGGTGGCCGAGGACCTGGAGAGCCCCCTGGACCTGCTGCTCTTCAGCCTCACGGTGCCCTGGCCCAGCCCTGGTGGGAGGGAAAGCGAGGATCTCTGGCTGCGGGGCTACCTGATCAGCATCGACGAGCGCAGCCGGCCGCTCACCTCCTCACACACTCCAGGAGCCCCTCTCACCGCCACCACAGCCGGGGCTTGGCTCCAGGGGACCTCGTTTCCTTCCCTCCCCGGCTCCTCACACACTCTGGGCAGGGCCGCCCAGAGGATGCAGGGGGCCTGGGGCAAAGCAATTTCGGGGTCCCCGTCCATAAAAAAAAGTGCAAAACTATAGTAACATGTATTTGGAAATGTAAAAAATAACTAGTGAAATACATTCAAAAATTAATTTGTAATAATTTGAAAATACACCAAATACATTATTTAAAAACATTAAATGCTTTACTGGTATGTATACATTTGCAGTTACATAATAGGCTGTTACTGGGTGATGGTGATGGTTGGTGCCAATGGGCTGTCACTGCCTGGGGGTGGTGCTGCTGTTGCACAGGGCTGGATGGGGAGCTGGGCTCTGGGTTGGAGGTTGTCCGGCTCAGAGGGGCTGGGCTCAGAGCTGGGGGTCTGGGCTGGGGGGGATGGGGTCAGGGGTGCCCAGCTCAGAGGGGCTGGGCTCAGCTGGGGTCAGGGCTGTGGGGATAGGGTCAGGTGCCCAGCTCAGTGGGGCGGGTCTCAGAGCTGGGGGTCAGGGCTGTGGGGATGAGGGGGATTGTGCCCAGCTCAGAGGGGCTGGGCTCGAAGCTGGGGGTCAGGGCTGTGGGGGATAGGGTCGGGGGTGCCCAGCTCAGAGGGGCTGGGCTCAGAGCTGGGGGTCAGGGCTGTGGGAGGAATGGGGTCAGGGGGATGTCCGGTTCAGAGGGGCTGGTCTCAGAGCTGGGGGTCAGGGCTGTGGGGGGGGATGGGGGGATTGTGCCCAGCTCAGAGGGGCTGGGCTTGGAGCTGGGGGTCAGGGCTAGGGGGGATGAGGTCGGGGGGTGTCCGGCTCCGGCCCAGCCCCTTACCATGCCGCTTACCCCCTCTCCCCGACAGCGCTGCAGTGGCGTGGTGTCTCCAGTGGGGCCTGAGTTCCCGCCGCTCGGCTGCAGCTCACCCCCTTACCAGCTGAGACACCGGGGGATGGGGGAAGATGGAGGTGAGGGAGGCCTCCGACATACCCTGCGGGGCCCGGAGCCTGGGGAAAATTGCCCCCCTTTCCCCCCCCCCCGGCAGCTCTGATTCTGGGAGCCCTTCTCGTCACCGCTGCAGCCCGGGCTCGGCTCCAGGGGACCCCGCCTCCCTCCCTCTCTCCCCGGCTCCTCACACACTCTGGGAGCCCCTCTCACTGCCACCGCAGCCTGGGCTCGGTTGTTTGAGGAGCTCCCGGAGCGTTTGAGGAGCCGGGGACGGAGGGGGAGCCAAGCTCGGGCTGCGGCGGCAGTGAGAGGGGCTCCCGGCATGTGTGAGGAGCCGGGGACGGAGGGAGGAGAGGTCCTGCTGCCGCTGCCACTCCTGGTGGCGCCGCGTTTCCAAGTGGGCTGTGAAGGGCGCCGCCGGGCTGGGCAGTGGGCGTGGATCCCGGCTCGGGCAAGTGGCTGCGCCAGGGCCAGCTCCCGGCAATGAAGCCCCAAGCAAAAAAATAAAAATAAAAAAAAGGGGGGGGGCGGAGTGCTGCCCCTTAGAAAGTGCCACCCCAAGCACATGCTTGGAGGGCTGGTGCCTAGAGCCAGCCCTGACCCTCCTCTCCGACAAAACGTGTACACACACCCACACACACCCTTGTGGTACCAACCCAATGGCCTTGTGAAACAAAAGCAACTTCTTGGGACCTGTTGCACTTCATGTCACTGTCCGAGTAAGAGTTTCTGTGATCTACTCATTAGAGCAGTGTGCTGGCACCAAGACTCCTGGGTTCTAAGCTGGACTTTGTCAATAACTTGGACTAGTCACTTATGCCAGCCTGCAGAATGGGGATCATAATGTGGCGACAGAGGGAGGGTTGGAGATAATCAGGGAATGGCTGCCCATGGTTCTCAGATCACAGCCAAGGGGCAAAGGTCACAGCAGTATCAGGAGACACTTGAACAGCTTCCCCTGCATCTGTCCATTAATTAGGGCTGTTGCCTCCCTCCCTGTCCAGACTCAAAGGGAGGGCGTCAGGATCAAGCTCACAAATCCTCTCCACTGTACCACCATTCACCCAGAGCTAAATCCCTCTGGCAGCACTTTAAACACTGCCTTTGGGGCATTGCTTTCAACTTGGACTGTGTCGCAGGCAGGGTCTTATGCCCCAGCCTGATGCTGCAATGCCAGCTACCCCGGGGTTTGCAGAGGCTGTCTCTGTGGGTGTTAGGAACATGGATTTCCTGGGAACCTCTCCCAGTAGATTCTGGGTTGGCTCTGACCCAGCCACATCCATTGGGGCTCTGGCTGGTGGCTGCAATGGGCGCTTGGCACTAGGGCACCAGACCAGGTGCCAGCAGCATGGGGAGGGGTGTCTCACTCCCCATGCCCCCCAGCTGTGCTCTCCAATGCTGCCAGTTCCTGTCAGCCCCTTCCCCTCACCATTGTGTGTCACGCTGAGGGCCTTTCCAGCTGGCCACAGCGTCAGGCTCCAGACAATTGTCTTTTTCCGCTGCTGCCTCTAATCACTTGCGGGAGGGGGTGATGGGGTGGCCAGTGCTATCAGATCGCCTCCCCCCTGCGCTGGGCAATGCAGCAGGCTGCCCGAATCCCATCGCCTGGACAATGACACAAACCTGAGTGTTGAATCCCTGCTCACTCCTTACTACTGCGCAGGCCGCCATTGCCATGGAAACCACCAGAGACTCAATGGGGCCTGACTGTAGCAGGAAGCCCTTTGACCCAGGGGTCCTGCACATTGCGGGGCTGCTGTTATTATTGCAGGGAATGCTGATGGAGTGCCTGCCCCCCTTCCCCCGAACCTTCCCTCAGCCCCCTCACTACACTGAGCCTCCCCCGGACGCTGCTCCCACCAGCGCTTGACAGAAGCGAACCGGGCGGCTGTGACAGAGTCAGCAACTCAGCACTAAAACAACGAGGAGTTCGGTGGCACCTTAAAGACTAACAGATTTATTTGGGCATAAAAACCCCACTTCTTCAGATGCATGGAGTGAAAATGACAGATGCAGGCATAAATATACTGGCACATGAAGAGAAGGAAGTTACCTTAAAGTGGAGAGCCAGTGTTGACAGGGCCAATTCAGTCAGGGTGGATGTGTCCCTGTGTTCCGTGCCTTAATGCTCAAGGGCTGTGCAGCCGCCAGCCTGCCTCCAGCCCTTGCCAGAGCGTACCTGTTGCAGCACCCAGGCTGCAGCCAGGGGTTTCTGTGTCCCGTGCCATGTTACTGGAGCTGGGGGTGCCATGTGGGTACATACTATGTACTCAGAGTCCTTGCCTCATTTGTAAGCACCTGCTTCTGGGGGCAGGGGGCACACCAGTATGCCTGCCCCAGCTTTATGTGTGCCCACATGTGGCAGCCCCTTCTTCATGCAGGGGATACTGTGCACTCACACTACCAGCAGGCCATCTCTGCATGCCCTGCTGGGCCCCCACCGCAGCACTCCCACTTGGTGTGCCCTACTTGGCACAAATGGCATCATGTGGCCCAGTGCAGCCAGCTGGGGGATGGCAGAGGAGGACTGAAGGGATGGAGCATGGGGCTTTCCACAGCAGCAGGGAGCATGAGGGTCGCTAGACAAATGTGTGCCCTTTGGTCTGAGGGCTGGAGTGATGGTCAGGTGATTTGTAGGCTGGGCTCCCATCCCATTAGCTTGAAGTATGTCTGCTTATGTCCCTGCTCAGACACCTGCTATTGCTGGCATTGTGATAGCTTGGACAAGTCCTTTCCCCTCCCGGTGCCTCAGTTTCCCCATATGTACTGTGGGGGTGACAAAGCTGGTGCCCTTTGGTGAGGATGCCAGAGAACTGGTTTGTGGTGTTTTTGGTACTCTGCAGCCTTAGCAGAAATCTTCACTGAATCATTCCTTCCTTCATCAAGCATGGACACTGCAGTCCCCCTCAAATGCTCCTGGGCTGAGCCAGAGCTGCGGAGCTGCAGGGCTAGCGATGAACCCCAGCTGGGGAATGTGGGGATTATCCACACTGGCTTGGACCGGAGCAGAGCAGACAGGCCAGGCCTGGGTTCATGTTTGGCCAATTCCTGTTCAATTCCAGACAGACCTGAATCGAAATCCCGGACACAACATCCCCTGGCTTTGACAGACACCTCCATACTCTGCAATGGGCCATGCCCACCCCCAAATGGGCAAGATGTCAAACCTTGATGGCTTGGGCCCCATCTAGGGCAGAGCAGCCAGCTGTTGGGGTGTCTGGGCCCATATGCAGAGCAAGGCCTCCACAGCTGGCAGGCACATTCTCAGCTCACAGAGATGCAGCCACTTCACCGAAAGGCCACTGCCCGCTGTACCCAGGGATGGGGAGGGGCTGGAATCCCTTTGGAATCCCATGTTTTACAGTGGGTGCAGCTGGAGTCACTTGAACCACCTGGTAACCTACAGGGTTCCTGCCCCTCACCCCGTCTCTGGGGGCTCTCGCTGGTTTGAAGCTGTAACATGGTGACACTGTAGCTGCCCCAGGAAAAGCTGAGCTGAGAGATCCAGCATTTAAGGGGGTCCCACAAGATGCCTTCCGGCCCCGCTACTTGGTGTGACAAGCCTGACGGGGCGTGGGGGTCAGTGGGGCTCTGCAGTGAGCCCTCTGCCAGGCAGCGAGGAGCCAATGTACTATTTATATTCACATGCAGCCTGGACCCAATTAAGTAGGGGGGAAATCAAAGCTAATTCACTGCCCAACCCTCAATAGCCCAGCACGGCTCCGGCTCCGGCTCCGGCTCTGGCACACAGGATTACTGCAAACCAGATTAGCTGTTGCTCAGGCAGAGCAAGGACCCAAAAGCAAACCAGCAACAGTGGGGGGAGGTGAGGGGAACCCTGTCCCCATCTTGCCACAGGACAGCAGCTGCTTCCAGGCTGGCATGCAGAGAGGTGGGTCCTGCCATGGCCTGAGAAGAGCCCCTTGGGCACACGGGGCAGGGTGCCAGCAGCAGGGGGAGGGTTGATGAGACTGGACTTGGGATTTTGCTTATTATAAAGCCCCTGGTAACAAAACAGCCTGGGGCTGCCCCCTCAGCAACCCTGGCTGCAGCTTGCCAGAGACAAGCCTGCTGGGGGATTCGGGAACCCTGTACCTTTAGCCACAGTTGCTAAGAGGAAATGGTCCCAACTCCTACTGCTGTCAGCTGCAGGGCGGGTGCGGGCAAGGGCCCGGGCCCAATTTTTCGGCCGCGGCAGGGGGACTAAAAAAAAATAAAAAAAAAAAAGCCTTTTTCTTAGCAATTCCCTCTCTGTAAAAAGTTCTGCTTTGTAAGGAATGTGCCCTGCTTTAAGGAATGTGTGTAGTGTGTTTTTTTTTGTATAATAGGGTTACCCGTCCACCGTTTTTAAAAAAATTCTCCGGATGGGATTTAAAGAACCAAAAAGCTGGACATGTCTGGGAAATACGGATGTACTAACTAAACCTAAAGTTTTTTTTTTTTTTTAAAAGCCTGAACTGAAATGAGCTCTGTTTCTCATGTTGTGGTCCCCACCACTCCCTGGGGGTGTGCTAGGGTGGGGACAGGCCTCAGGCTTCTTTTTTTTTTCGATTCTACCTTCCCCCCCCCCACCCCACTTTTTCTTTTTTCTTTGTTGTCTGGTCTGTGGGTCCTGTGTGCCCCCCTGTTGTTCCCCCAGTGTCCCTGCCCCTCCAGCAGGTGTGCAGGGGTGGGGTGGGCACCAGTGGCTGCAGGGGCAGGGGCAGGGCAGGCAGGGGGGGGGCTGGGGGGGGCTGACTCTGCAGGGCAGGGGGGCAGGTGTGGGGCAGGCTGGAGGGGGGGGGGCTGTGGGGGGGGGCTGGGGGGTGGGGGCGCTGGCAGGGCTGGGGGGCAGGGGGGGTGGGCAGGGGGTGCAGCAGGTGGGTGTGGGACTGGCTGGCAGGAGGGGGGCTGGGGGCAGGGGCAGGGGGGGCGGCAGGGGGGGGGGGGGGCAGGGGGGGGGGGGGGGGGGCTGGGGGCAGGCAGGCAGGGGGCAGGCAGGCAGTGGGGGCAGGCAGGGTGCAGGGTGTGGGTCAGCCCCCTCCCTCCTCCCCCTCCCTCCTCTCCCACCAGCTCTCAGCAGCAGGCAGCAGCAGGGGGGGGGGGGGGGAAGGGCCTGGCCCTGGGCTCCTGCCGCTCCCCCTTCCCCGCCACAGGAGCCCTGGGCCAGCGGGGGGGGGGGGGGGGGGGGGGGAAGGGGGGGCAGAGAGAGCAGCAGCCCCAGACTTTTTTTAAATAGCCCCCCAGGGCAGCAGGTGTGGTGGTTTGGTTTAGGGGGCCTGAGGCTCCTCCTCCTCTGGGCCCCCCAGGCCCCCCCCCCCCCCTGGAAGGGGGAAGCCGGTACAGCGCACGCACAGGCAGGGCTTGTGGGGGGGGGCCTGGCGCGGGGCGGTCGGGGGAATGGTTGAATTGGCCTAAGCCGGCCCTGGTCAGCTGTATCTGTGGGGGGAGGTGCGGGGGGACGGGGAACTCACAGAAGGTCCCAGCCACTGCAGAGATACCCTCCATGGCAGTGAACAGGCTGCCTGGGAGAAACTGGCTGGGCCCATAAATACCAAGCTCCTAGAGCTAATCCTTGGCTCTTCCCTAGCATGCCTTGGCCAACCGTCTCCAGGCAGGAGCATGTGGGCCAGCCATGCCCCAGGCACCCCAGAGCCCTAGGAACTTGTCTCCTTGTGGTAGAGGGGCACTGTCAGCCTGAGCCCCAGAGTGACAAGCACTGCGAGGGGTTGCCCCTGCCCCAGCCAACCTCTGCCCTTCTACAACCAGACTCACCCCTGCAATTCCACCCTATGTGACCCTTGGTTGCATCTAAAACATGGCCCCTCCTGCAGCACCACGCCCCATGTGTTGGCTCCAAATTTAGGGGGATGACTGCTGTCACCAGCTCCATGCCCTGAGGTTCAGCCATTCAACACACTTTGTCACCATCACGTCAAAATGTTCCCAGGGGAACTACCCTTAAATCAAACTCCAATACATTCTCAAGCAGCATGTTTCTTACTTTGCCTCTCTGTACATTGGGATGATCAGCAACGGAAAGTGTTTCCATCGCTGTGCGCGTGTACGGAAAATCAACGTTCAGCAACATTCACAGATACAAATCAAATCCTTCCGTGCCTCATGGGAAGAGAGGCTCACCCATCCGAGGGCAGGCCCCACTCAGCTTGTGCAGTGCCGCACCCAGAAGGGACAGCAATAGAGAGGGATGCCTGCCCCAGAAAGGCCAGGGCCCATGGGACGCAAAGCATAAGCTAGAGCAGAGATTCCCAAACTGTGGTACGTGTACCCCGGGAGCACATGCGACATCTCTGAGAGGGATGCAAAAGAAATTGTGTAACGGTGGATTTTATTTATCTATTATTTTATTTATTGCATTTTCATAATAGGCTACTCAGATGAAGCTTTAAAACTCTGAGGAAATTTGTTATATAAAGTACGGTAGTTAATTTACTGCAAGATGTACCAACGAGAACATAGATACACAGAGAAGTTTATGTACAGAGCCCTCCCTCCAATCACTGTACAGCGTGGGTTCAGTTGCCCTGCAACTGTCCAGTCTTACGCACAAAGTATCAGTGATGAGATAGGTATGCGGTCAGCCAGTACAGCTGGAAGTGGGGGGACCATACTTGGGCAGCTGGTAGAGCTGAAGGTGGGGGGGGGACACGGGCAGCTGGTAGAGCTGGAAGGGGATGTGACGGGTTCCCCCCAGGGTGTCACCTGAAACTGAGGTACCACTGAGCTCCCCTGACCCACCAGCCTGGGCTCTCTCTTACACTGTACTGCTGTGACTAGCTGCCAAGCCCTCCAGGCTTCATCCTGCACTTTCACCAGCATACATACATACAGGTAGGGACACACCCAGCTGCAGTTACATGCAGGCAGGCAGGCTCTCTGACCAGCCCCTGTCTGGGAAGGCTTCAGCTAGGGCACCTCCCAGTTCCTCAGGCACACCCCCTCTCTGGGGTATAAACCCCTAATTTTACCATCTTGCACTGCATAGGGAACTATACAGCATAAGCTCATAAAATTCTCCCCCTCCCTCAATGTTGTTGGTGTCATCAGGCATCTGTATTCGGCCTGAATGAACCAAAGTTATTCTATGCTTGCCTAGAGGGCCCCCATGTTAAACTCTAATCGACCTTACAGGCCAGTAACCGAGGATTGAATGTGTAGCCGCTAGTTATCAGTGCAACACTGATACCAGGAGGCAATAATGAGGCCTGCTTGCACCTGGCTAAGGGGGGCAGAATAACAGATCAAGGAAAGTAAAACAAGATAACTGTTCACAGAAGAGTTACTAACGAGCTAAAGTGGTTTTTGTCAAGTATGACTTAACTGCTTAATGTAATTGCTACTGCAAAGTGTATTTGCTGCATGGGAATGAAAGGTGGGGGGAGAGGGGGGATAGAAGAGGCTTAGCTAAAGTTACCCGGTATGTATAAAAAGAGAAAAGCTGCTTGTAGCTGGGTGCTTGATCTGAGACGTGTCTGTGTCTCCGAGCACCGCTTTGAGATCTCAAATAAACTTTGTCTGCTTCTCCACCTTGGTGTGTTTATTGGAGCGAAGCACACCGGGCAATGAACCACTGTTGCTGTCCTCGGGCCTCTGTGCCGGCAACAATGTGGAGAGTTTTCTGCCCCAAGTTATGACTTCCACACACTGGTTTAGACAAAGCAAAAATAAGTTTATTAACTACAAAAGATAGCTTTTAAGTGATCATAAGGGATAGCAAATGGATCAAAGCAGATTACCTAGCAAATGAACAAAAATGCAAACTAAGCTTAATATACTAAAGAGATTGCATATGAATAGTTAATTCTCACCTGAAGTGGTGATACAAGCAGGCTGCAGATTCTTAAGGGGCCAGCTACACTTGCTTTACAGCTTGGAATCCACAGGTGTTCCATTCACAGGACAAAAATCCCTTTAGCCTGGGTCCAGCACTTCCCCCCAGTTCAGTCTTTGTTCCTCTGGTGCTTCCAGGAGTCTTCTTGGGTGGGGAGTCAGTGAAGAACCACAATGACATCACTCCGCTGCCTTATATAGCTTTTGCACATGTCAGGAACCATAGATTATTAGGGTTGGAAGGACCTCAAGAGATCATCTAGTCCAACCCCCTGCTCAAAGCAGGACCAATCCCCAAATGGCCCCCTCAAGGATTGAACTCACAACCCTGGGTTTAGCAGGCCAATGCTCAAACCACTGAGCTATCCTTCCCCCCCAGAAGGAAACTCTGAAACCCTTTGTTTCAAAGCCTGGTTCTCACGCCAGCCAGTGGAAGAATACTGTCATCCCAAGATGGAGTCCAGCACCAGGTGACCTGATCACATGTCCCTGTAGAGTCACAGCAGCCATCCCCTACTAGCTGTTTGGAGCATTCACAGGAAGGCTCGCCAGGTGGGAGATAAGCTTCTCCTAAGACCCTTTGTTTCTTCCTAATGGTTCATTAACCTGAATGGGCCCTTCCCAGCCAGCCATCTAGACTGAGATCATTTTGCCTAATGGGCGTTGCCCAGGAATAGCTACATGTGAAATAGATACACAGTCAATATTCATAACTTCGGATAAAAAAAGATAGGCAAAGAAAGAGAGTCCAACATTTGTGATTTTAAAAAAAACAAAAAAAAATGTAATTTTTTAAGCCAGTTTCATGATTTTTGGTGCCCGGTTCAGTTTTTACACATCTGCAGTTGGCAAAGCTGAAAACTGCTGCTAGAATTATCAAGTGTGAAAGAGTTAACCATGTTGGGCTTTAAATAGTTATCATTAGGTGCCAGAGTTAACACTCCATTGTGATGAACAGGGGTGTTGCTCTGATTTTGCCACACAGGGTCAGAGGAGAGCTTGGCCCAGATCTGGGAAGGGCATGGGCATGGGACACTGGCTCAGCACTAGATTCTGTCCAGCTTTTGGTTTACAGAGCCATGGTGGCCCTTTGTTGCAGGTTCTCAGTGGGAGAGAGCCAAGGCTGCAGCAGGTGTCTGTTCCTCATCTAAGGCCATCAGATGCATTTTGGATTAAGAAAATAACAAGCTCCTAACACATATTGCAGGGTGAGCAGCGGAACAACAAGAGCAGCTCCAGGCAGAGCCTTCTCCAGCAGCAAATCCAGCCAGCCCCTGTGAAGCCACAGAGCCAGATGCTGCAAATTTACACAAGTCAGTCTCCTTGCTGGGTAAGGTGCAAGAGGCTGAACTGTAGAGAGAGATGGATTTCTCCCACTACCAGGGCTTAGAAGAGGCTGGAGGACTTGGCCAGCATGCCCCCAACACTCCCGGCCTCTCTGATTTAGGAGGGCCACAGAAAGCTGAACAGCAAAGGCCCAGTTTCAACCCCACTGGCACCAGTTGGACACCAGTGCCATCACTGACTTCTATGGAGTTACTCCTTTACACACCAGTACAAGGCAGGAGAAACAGGTCCCCAGTGGTGCAGGGCCCAATCCTGTGAAGGGTTCGATACCACTGACTTCATCAGGGCACGAGGTTGCAAGGTGAACACTGCAGAGACAGGAGCGAGGGCGGCACTGCACCATCCAGAACTCCAGAGCAGCCCTACAGCTGGCATAGTTAGACTCAGCATAAGGGAATCTTCCATTGGCATAGCAGCACCTTCATGACCTCAGGGCCACCAATGACAGCCTTGCCTTGGGCCATGGTCACCTGCTGTAATTAGAGAGACCAGGCCAGGGGTGCAGCCCAGCACACAACAGCCCCAGCATGGGGTGCATCGTTGTGGGGGGAGTATACCCAGGAAGCCCACCACAGTGATATATAACTTCCAAAAGGGGAACTACACACACACGAGGAATCTAGCTAAACAGAAATTAAAAGGAACAATCACAAGAGTCAGGTTTCAGAGTGTTAGTCTGTATCCGCAAAAAGAACAAGAGTACTTGTGGCACCTTAGAGACTAACAAATTTATTTCAGCATGAGCTTTCGTGAGCTACAGCTCACTTCTTCGGATGCATAAAATGTAGCTCATGAAAGCTCATGCTGAAATAAGTTAAGTTCTCCTCACACCTTCTATGGGCCATCTTAATTATCACTTCAAAAAGTTTTTTTTCCTCCTGCTAATGATAGCTCATCTCAATTGATTAGACTCTGCCTGTTGGTATGCATACTTCCACCTTTTCATGTTCTCTGTATGTATAAATATCTCCTGTCTGTGTGTTCCATTCCATGCATCCGAAGAAGTGAGCTGTAGCTCACGAAAGCTCATGCTGAAATAAATTTGTTAGTCTCTAAGGCCTGGTCTACACTAGGACTTAAGTCGAATTTAGCAGCGTTAATTCGAACTAACCGCTCAACCGTCCACACCAGGAAGCCATTTAATTCGAACTAGAGGGCTCTTTAGTTCGAATTTGGTACTCCACCCCGACAGGTGGAGTAGCGCTAAATTCGACATCACTAGCTCGAATTAGGCTAGGTGTGGATGCTAATCGAACTTAGTAGCTCTGGGAGCTATCCCACACTGCACCACTCTGTTGACGCTCTGGACAGCAGTCCGAGCTTGGATGCTCTGACCAGCCACACAGGAAACGACCTGGGAAAATTTGAATTCCTTTTCCTGTCTGGGCACTTTGAATCTGACGTCCTGGTTGGACATCGGGGCGAGCTCCGCAGCACCTGCAACGATGCAGAGCTCTCCAGCAGAGGAGTCCGGGCAATCCAAGAATAGAAAGAGGTCCCCAGCATGGACTGACCGGGAAGTCATGGATCTGATCGCTGTGTGGGGCGAGGAGTCTGTGCTCTCGGAGCTGCGCTCCAACAAGCGGAATGCAAAGACCTTCAAGAAGGTCTCCAAAGCCATGATAGACAAAGGATACAGCCGGGATGCGATGCAGTGCCGCGTGAAAGTCAAGGACCTGAGACAAGGTTACCAAAAAGTCAGAGCGGCAAACGGACGCTCCGGAGCACAGCCCCAGACATGCCGCTTCTACGAGGCACTGCATGCCATTCTCGGTGGGTCTGCCACCACTGCCCCACCAGTGACCGTGGACTCTGAGGATGGCATAGTGTACCTGGACAGTTCCTCGGCGATGTTCGCCGATGGGGAAGATGAGGAAGGGTTTGTGGAGGACGGCGCAGGCGACAGTGAACACAATACCGCTTGCCCTGACAGCCAGGATCTCTTCATCACCCTCACAGAGATCCCTTACCAACCCTCCCGGCTGTTAACCCGGACTCAGAATCAGGGGAAGGATCAGGCGGTAAGTGCTATAAACATGGAAACATTTATTTTTTAAAAAACAGGTATAGAAAAAATAGAAATACTATATAAAAAATTTTAAATGTCAAACTATATAAAAAGTAGGTCCACACATATAGGGATTGAACAATAATCCTCTTGGGACAGTTCAACAAAGCTCTCAGAGAGCTGCTCGAAAAGCCTCCGCAGGAGGTTCCTGGGGAGAGGTGCCTTATTGGGTGCTCCGTGGAAACACACTCTTCCGCGCCAGGACATCCTAATGTAGAGAGGAATCATCGCCTCCACCAGCATTGCTGCATATGGTCCTGGTCTGTGCAGGGCTTCCCTTAGCATCCGCTCTCTCTGACTCTGAGTGACCCGCCTCAGGGTGATGTCGTTCTGGACAGGCTGCATCTAAGTAGGGCAATTAGTGTATTGTTACTACTGTTAATGGTTTAAAATTAGGTTGCATAACAACGACCCTCGCTTAACAGCCACGTGCTGGAGGCCACAGAGAACAAGCATACATTGATCTTTCCCGGGCTGGAAAAGGCTCAGCCTTTCTGCTTTCCAGATTGCCTTTAGCAGGAGAGCACAGCTATCCACTAACTGATAAGCATTATCTACTTTAAGGCTTACCAGGACTGTCTGCAAGACGGATTCAGCTGTCTCTCCCCGCTTGTCCGCTCTCCTGTGCAATGGCGCCGCCAATGAGAGCGTATTCCGAAATCTCGAACTTGTCCTGAGATCTCGTGGAACTTGGTGCCCTGTATGGTCTTGTTCAGAGAAACTGACTAGACTGTGTTCACTGTTCGCAAACATGTATCTGTTCAAGGAAATCACTTACTGTTTCCCATCACACAGCTTCTGCTCTTTCCCGGACTGCCCCGGCATCCCCCTCGCAGAGGCTGGCTCAGATTAGGCGGCGAAAGAAAAAGACTCGGGACGAGATGTTCGCGGAACTGATGGCCTGCTCCAGAGCCGAGGCGGCCCAGCAGAGCCAGTGGAGGGAGACCCTCTCTCAGCAGCAGCGCTCACACAGCGAACGGGAGGACAGGTGGCGGCAGGAAGACCAGCAGGCAACTCAAACGCTGCTTGGGCTAATGAGGGAGCAAACGGACACGCTCCAGCGCCTTGTTGATGTTCTGCAGGACTGCAGGCAGGAGGAGAGAGCCCCCCTGCACTGTATCTGCAACCACCCTCCAACGCCAAGAAGTCCTGTCCCCCCCTCACCGAAAATTACAAGACGGAGGGGCGGTAGGGGCCGTGAGAACTGTCACTGCACCACAGTTGAGCGCTAATGTAACACACACCTCTGACGCTATAACTGTGTAGAAGCGCTTCCCTTACAGGATCACCCAGTCCCAAATCCAAGTTTCATCACCCCACTATGTAGTAGATTAATAAAAGCTGTTTGCTGTTGTTCACTCTTTCCGTCACGTCTTTCGTGTCAGAAGACTGTGTGTATGTGGGGGGGGGGGCAGGGGATTTATAATTGCACGGGATAGCCTACATTAGCAGGGTACAGACTATCGGGGGCAGGATCAACTGCAGGGCACACACAGACTGCAGTCAGTAGTCACCAGGGTCACTCTGTGTGGTGTATGCTGCCCCGGGTCATTCTATGATGTGTACGCTTGTCCACGGTCCTAGCGCCTGCCACCCCCTAATGTTAAGGCATGCTGCCCTTACCATGCACTTCCACCGTAGGCGCGATCCTCTCCGCTGCCCTGAGCCCCAACAAGAACCCTCATCCACGGACAGATACTCACCCTTCCCCCACACCCCTCACCCCTTCCTACGCCCAAACCCACAGCCCAGAGCCTGCATCCAAATCCCTATCCAAAGACGGCACCACTCGCCCCTTCCTGCAAACCCACCCCTACATGCACAACCACTTGAAACCGTCCCCCACCCCAGAGACCTATGTAGGAGCAGGAGGCTGTCCGTCCTGTATTGTACAAGCGGTCTGTACATCAGTGCACACCGTACCCAGCACAGTATGCGTCCATGTTTCAAACCCTGAACAGAAATGCAAAGTAAAAGAAAGATTTATTAACAATAACTGTTCCGTTTAATTTGTTTTAAAACGTGTTTTGGAAGTGGGGGAAACTTGGAGAACGGGGTATGTAACCGCAGATCTCACTCAACACATAGAGACACAGGCCCAGGATCAGCTTCTCTTAAAATCAAGTGGAGAGTCATAGGTTACCTTGCTCTCCGAGGAAACTTGCTTTCAAAGCCTCCCGGATACACAGCGCTTCCCGCTGGGATATTCTTTCGGCACGGGTATCTGGCTGAGCGTAAACAGCAGCCAGGTGATTTGCCTCAACCTCCCATCCGGCCAAAAAGGTCTCGCCCTTGCTCTCACAGACATTGTGGAGCACACAGCAAGCAGCAATAACTACGGGGATATTCTTTTCGCTGATGTCCGAGCGAGTCAGTAAGCTCCGCCACCTCCCCTTAAGACGTCCGAAAGCACACTCCACCACCATTCTGCACTTGCTCAGCCAGTAGTTGAAGAGTTCCTTCTCACTGTCCAAGGCGCCTGTATAGGGCTTCATGAGCCAGGGCATTAGCGGGTAGGCTGGGTCCCCGAGGATCACTGTAGGCATCTGCACATCCCCAACCGTTATTTTGTGGTCCGGGAAGAAAGTTCCTGCCTGGAGGCGTCTAAACAGACCAGAGTTCCTGAACACACGCGCGTCATGAACCTTGCCGCCCACCCGACGAAGATGTTGGTAAAACGTCCCTATGGTCCACCAGTGCTTGCAGCACCATTGAAAAGTAGCCCTTTCGGTTAATATACTGGCTGGCCTGGTGGGCTGGTGCCAGGATAGGGATGTGAGTCCCATCTATAGCCCCACCGCAGTTTGGGAATCCCATCGCGGCGAAGCCATCTATGACGACCTGGACGTTTCTGAGAGTCACTACCTTTGAGAGCAGTTGCTCAACGATTGCGTGGGCTACTTGAATCACAGCAACCCCCACGGTAGATTTGCCCACGCCAAAGTGGTTCGCTACTGACCGGTAGCTGTCTGGCGTGGCAAGTTTCCAGAGGGCTATGGCCACTCGCTTCTGCACACTCAGGGCTGCTCACATCCGTGTGTCCTGGCGCTTCAGGGCAGGGGCCAGCAAGTCACAGAGTTCAAGGAAAGTGCCCTTACGCATCCTGAAGTTTCGCAGCCACTGTGATTCGTCCCAGACCTGCAGCACTATGCGGTCCCACCAGTCCGTGCTTGTTTCCCGGGCCCAGAATCGCCGTTCCACACCATGAACTTGACCCATTGCCACCATGATCTCCACTGCGTGGCGTACCCTGCTTTCTGAGAGGTCTGCGCCACTCTCCTCACCGCGCTGCCGGAGCCTCCTCGCCCGATTTCTCAGCAGCTGACTGTGGAAGAGGTGGACGATAAGGTGCGAGGAGTTGACAACGGCCATAAGTGCAGCGATGATCGCAGCGGGCTCCATGCTCGCAGTGCTGTGGCGTCCGCGCTGTAACCAACCAGAAAAGTGTGCGAACAGATTTCCCGCCGGCGCTTTCCTGGAGGGAGGGCGTGATTGACGGTTCGATGACGACAGTTACCCAAAACCACCCTCGACACATTTTTTCCCCCATCAGGCATTGGGAGCTCTACCCAGCATTCCAATGGGCAGCGGGGACTGCGGGAACTGTGGGATAGCTTCCCACAGTGCACCGCTTCGAAAGTCGATGCCGGCCCTGTTAATGTGGACTCAGAAATTCGAATTAGTGTATTTACTGTGGATACACAAATTCGACTTCATAAGGTCGAATCCACAAATTCGACTTAAGTAGATTCGAAATAGTCTTGTAGTGTAGACAAGGCCTAAGGTGCCACAAGTACTCCTGTTCTTTAATCACAAGAGTGAAATGTCTGCAAGCTGCAGGGAGACATTTTTAAAACACTATAATAGAGGTTCAAATTACATGTATGCCCCAAATTAAAAAGAACAGTAAGAAGACAAAAAAAATGCCACCATGGTTAAACAGAGTAAAAGAAGTGTCTAGTGGCAAAAAGGCATCCTTTAACAATTAGAAGTCAAATTCTACTGAGGAAAATAGAAACCAGCATAGACCCTGGCAAGTCAAGTATAAGAGTATAATTAGGCAGTCCAAAAAATAATTTGAAGAGCAACTAGCAAGAGACTCAAACTAACAGCAAAATAAATAAATAAATAAATAAAATTAAGTACATCAGGAGTAGGAAGCCTGCCAAACAATCTGTGGGGCCATTGGATGATCGAGGTTCTAAAGGAGCACTCAAGGAAGACAAAGCCATTGCGGAGAAACTAAATAAATTCTTCCCATCCATCTTCAGTGCAGAGGATGTGAGGAAAATTCCAACACCTGAGCCATTCTTTTTAGGTGACAAATCTAAGGAACTCTCCCAGACTGAGGTGTCACTAAAGGAGGTTGTGGAACAAATAGATAAATTAAGCAGTAAGAAGTCACCAGGACCAAATGGTATTCACTCAAACATTTTGAAGGAACTCAAATGTGAAATTGCAAAACTACTAACTGTGGCATGTAACCTATCATTTAAATCAACATCTGTACCAGATGACTGGAGAATAGCTAATGTGACACCAATTTTGAAAAAAAAAAAAAAAGACACCAGAAGCTGCCTTGGTAATTACAGACCAGTAAACCTAACTTCAGTACCAGGTAAATTGGTTGAACCTATAGTAAAGTACAGAATTATCAGACATATAAATGAACAAGATTTGTTGGGGAAGAGTCAACATGGCTGTTGTAAAGAAAAATCATGCCTCATCAATCTGCTAGAATTTTCTGAGGGGATCAACAAGCATGCGGACAAGGGTGATCCAGTGGATATAATGTACTTGGACTTTCAGAAGGACTCTGACAAAGTCCCTCACCAAAGACTCTTAAGCAAAGTAAGCAGTCGTATGATAAGATAGAAGGTATTCTCATGGATCAATAACTGGTTAAAAGACAGTAAACAAAGGGTGGACTAAATGGTAGGTTTTTAGAATGGAGAGAGGTAAATAGTGGGATCCCCCAAGGATCTGTACTGGGACCAGTGCTGTTCAGCATATTCATAAATGATCTGGAAAAAAGGGTAAACAGTGAGGTGGTAAAGTCTGCAGATGATACAAAATTATTCAAGATAGTTAAGTCCAAAGCAGACTAAGGGTATGTCTACACTACAAGAGTAGTTCGATTCAACTTAAGTCGAATTTGTGGAATCGACCTTACAAAGTCGAATTTGTGTGTCCACACTAAGGACAGTAATTTGACTTTGTGAGTCCACACTAACGGGGCAAGCGTCGACTTTGGAAGCGGTGCACTGTGGGCAGCTATCCCACAGTTCCTGCAGTCCCCGCTGCCCATTGGAATGCTGGGTAGAGCCCCCAATGCCTGCTGGGGGAAAAATGTGTCGAGGGTGGTTTTGGGTAACTGTCATCAGTGAACCGTCACTCCTGCCCTCCCTCCCTGAAAGCGCCGGCGGGCAACCTGTTCGCGCACTTTTCTGGTCAGTGACAGCGCGGACGCCACAGCACTGCGAGCATGGAGCCCGCTGCAGTTATGGCCGTTGTCAACTCCTCGCACCTTATCGTCCACCTCTTTCACAGTCAGCTGCTGAGAAATCGGGCTACTTTTCAATGGTGCTGCAAGCACTGGTGGACCATAGGGGACGTTTTACCAACATCAACGTTGGGTGGCCGGGCAAGGTTCATGACACGCGTGTTTTCAGGAATTCTGGTCTGTTTAGACGCCTGCAGGAAGGTAGTTTCTTCCCGGACCACAAAATAACTGTTGGGGATGTGCAGATGCCTATAGTGATCCTCGGGGACCCAGCCTACCCGCTAATGCCCTGCCTCATGAAGCCCTATACAGGCGCCTTGGACACTGACAAGGAACTCTTCAACTACCGGCTGAGCAAGTGCAGAATGGTGGTGGAGTGTGCTTTCGGACGTCTCAAGGGGAGATGGTGAAGCTTACTGACTGCCTCGGATCTCAGCGAAACCAATATCCCCATTGTTATTGCAGCTTGCTGTGTGCTCCACAATCTCTGTGAGAGCAAGGGGGAGACCTTTATGGCGGAATGGGAGGTTGAGGCAAATCACCTGGCTGCTGATTATGCTTAGCCTGACACCCGTGCGATTAGAAGAGCCCAGCGGGAAGCGCTGTGCATCCGGGAGGCTTTGAAACCTAGGTTCCTCAGCGAGCAGCGTGACCTGTGACTGTTCAGTTTCTTTACAGAGAAGCTGAACCTGCCCCTATTTCTTTACCCAGTTACTGTTGACTATCCTCTGCAGTTACATACCCCGTTCACCCCGTTTCCCCCACTTCCAACACACGTGTAAAAATAAAATACATGTTCCATTGTTACTTAACAAAGGTTTCTTTATTAATGACTTTGTGTTAAAGGGTTGAAACTGGGATGCAGACTGTGCTGGGTAGGGTGTGCGGTGATGTAAAGACCGCCTGTAAACTCGAGGAATGACAGGCTCCTGCTCCTAGAGCGGTCCGCAGTGCCGGACTGGTTGTTTCAACGGAGCCTGCCATCCCTCCTTTTTGGGACTCTGTGTGCGGGGGCTATGTGACCTAGTGGCGGAGGAGGACGGATACAGATTCCTCTGCTGCGTGGCTCTGTGGTCCAGGAGAAGGACCGCTGCATAAGATCTGTAACCGCCCTCCCCCGCTACAAAGTCATGTACCCCCACACCCACACAGAACCTGCAAACCACCTCCCATACCGACCAGGGTGCCTACTGACTGCACTATGTGTGTGACCCGCTGCTGATCCTGCCCCCGTGTCTGTACCCTGGTAAAGGTGACTGTCCTATGCAATTACCAACCCCCTTCCCCACCCCTCCCTTCAAACACAGTCTTCTGTAAAAAAACATGAGGGAAACAGTAATTAACAGCAAAGTATTTTTAATAATTAACTAGACAGTTAGGGGATGAAACTGGGATTGGGGCTTGGGTGAGTCAGCAAGGGAAGGACTTCTCAAAATTTAGGATATGAGAGCTTTTGGGTACTTGAGCACTCTGCTGGGGTGCAGTGACAGTTTTCACAGCCCCTGGCGCCCCTCCTTCTGGTTATTTTGGGTGAGAGGGGTATGGGACTTTGTGACGGGGGAGGGCGGTTGCAGATACACTGCAGGGGGGCTCTGTCCTCCTGCCTGCGGTCCTGCAGAACATCCACAAGGTGCCGGAGCGTGTCCGTTTGCTCCCTCATTAGTCCAAGCAGCGTTTGAGTTGCCTGCTTCTCTTCCTCACGCCACCTCTCCTCCCGTTCGCTGTGTGAGCGCTGGTACAGAGAGAGGGTCTCCCTCCACTGGCTCTGCTGGTCCACCTCAGCTCTGGAGCAGCCCATAAGTTCAGCGAACATCTCGTCCCGTGTCTTTTTCTTTCGCCGCCTAATCTTTGCCAGCCTCTGTGAGGGGGATGCTGTGTCAGGTCTGGAGACAGTCAAAGCTGTGTGATGGGAAAAAGGGAGTGAATTCCTTGCAAAGATACATTTCTGCGAACAATGAACACAGTCTAGTCTGTCTCTGTGAACAAGACCATGCACAGCACCTGTCTCTTGCGCACTCCTGCTCCAGGCAATCCGGAAAGCATAAACTCTGCCCCTATTCCACCCCATTGCAGTCTCCCCCGACCCTTGGATTTCTGGGTTGAGATCCCAGTGCCCGATGGGTCAAAAATCATTGTCGCGGGTGGTTCTGGGTAAATGTCGTCAGTCATTCCTTCCTCCGGGAAAGCAAAGGCAGACAATCATTTCGAGCCCATTTTCCCTGGATTACCCTGGCAGACGCCATAGCGTGGCAACCATGGAGCCTGTTTTGCCTTTTGTCACTGTCACCGTATGTGTACTAGATGCCGCGGACAGAGGCGATTCAGCAGCGATACACAGCAGCATTCCTTTGCTTTTGCATGACAGCAGAGATGGTTATCAGCCATATTGTACCATCTACCATGCCATTGTAAATTAGCAATGTGATGATGGTTACCAGTCCTACTGCACAATACCTTCTGCTGCTGTCATAGGCAGGGGTGGCTCTAGGCACCAGCAAACCAAGCTGTTGCCTAGGGCGGCCAAATCTAGGGGGCGGCAGGCTGGGCCGGTGGACCTGCCGCAGTCATGCCTGCGGGAGGTCCACCGGAGCCGCGGACGACCGGACCTGCCACAGGCATGACTGCGGAGGGGGCGCTCGTCCCGCGGCTCGGCTGGACCTCCCGCAGGCATGGCTGCGGCAGCTCAAGCGGAGCCGCCGGACCCGCGAACCGTCCCGCGGCTCCGGTGGAGCTCCCGCAGTCATGCCTGCGGCAGGTCCGCTCGTCCCGGGGCTCCGGTGGACCTGCCGCGGGAGCTCCACCGGAGCCGCGGGAAGAGGGGACCCGCCGCGGGACCGAGGAAGGGCGGCGCAGCACACCGCGCTGCCTGGGGCAGCCTATTTTCTAGAGCCGCCCCTGGTCATAGGTGCCCCTGGCCGAGATCAGCCGGGGGCGCAAAAGACAAAACTGGGAATGACTCCCTGAGTCAATCCCTCCTTTATGGTATCTGAAAATAGAATCAGTCCTGCCTAGAATATGGGGCAAGTGTACTAGGGTTGCAGTGTATCAGAGAACTAGAGAGCACAGCCACTCCGTGTCAGATCATGCAGGAATGATGAGCCTCATGCCATTCACAGGGGATGCCCCTGCAACAACCCCACCTGTTGCTTCCCTCCTCCCACAGCCTTCCTGGGCTACCGTTGTAGTGTCCCCCCATTTGTGTGCTGAAGTAATAAAGAATGCAGGAATAAGAAACAGTGACTTGTTAGTGAAATGAAATGAGGGGAAGGCAGCCTCCAGCTGCTATGATAGTCCAGACAGGACATTAAGCAGTGTGGGGGAGAGGAGACTAGCATCCTGCTGCTATGATAGTCCAGGCAGTACAGAATCTTTTCTTTACACATGAAGGGTGGGGGCTGATGGAGCTCAGCCCCCTGTTGCTATGATGAAGACGGTTAGCAGGCCATCTACTTATGGGCTGATGACGAGGACGGATAGCAGTCCTACTGCACTACACCATCTGCCACAAGGCTGATGATGAGGACGGATACCAGTTGTATTATACCATCAGCCACCCATGAGGCGGGGGGGGCGGAGGATGCTACAGTACAGTGCCGCAGCATCGCGTCTACCAGCAGCATTCAGTACACATAGGGTGACATTTAAAAGAGTCAAGAGATGATTTTTTTTCCTTTTCCTTCTGGGGGTGGGGGGTGGGGGTACATTGACGAGCTATGCCCTGATCCACCGCGGACAATGTGTTTGACCATACAGGTATTGGGAGCTCAGCCAAGAATGCAAATGCTTTTCGGAGACTGCAGGAACTGTGGGATAGCTTGCGTCCTCAGTCCCCCCTCCCTTCCTCCATGAGCGTCCATTTGATTCGTTGGCTTTCTGTTACGCTTGTCACGCAGCAGCATGCTGAGTTTCTGCTACGCCTTCTGTCTGGAGATTTTTTTAAAATACTTTGGACCAGGCGTAACATTACAGTAATTCCCCTAATTAGATGCAGGAGTCGCCGAGTGAGATCACCCTGAGGAGGATCACTGAAGGAGATATAGAGCGCATGCTGCGTGAAAGCCAGCACAAACCAGGGGCCTATGCTGCCATGCTCGTGGAGGCAATGCTCCCAGATACCTCATGAAAGCCTGGCGCAGAAAAGTGTGCTACCATGGAGCACCCAATAAGGCAGCTCTCCCCAGGAACCTCCTGCGGAGGCTTTTCAATTACCTCCAGGAGAGCTTCGTGGAGATCTCCCAGGAGGATTTCTGTTCTATCCCCATATATATAGACCTCCTTTTCACATAGTTCAGATTCCTGTTACATTAATAATAAAAGTTTACATGTTTAAAGCACTTACCGACTGATCCTTCCCCTGATTCAGGGTCCGGGGTAACTGCTGGGGAGGGTTGGTAGGGGATCTCAGTGAGGGTGATGAAGAGATCCTGGCTGTCGGGGAAACCAGCGTTGTAAGCGCTGTCACCTGCCTCGTCCTCCACAAACCATTCCTCATCTTCCCCGTCTGCGAACATCGCTGAGGAACTGGCCGTCGACACTATCCCATCGTCGGAGTCCACGGTCACTGGTGGGGCAGTTGTGGCAGACTCACCGAGAATGGCATGCAGTGCCTCGTAGAAGCGGCATGTCTGGGGCTGGGATCCGGAGCGTCCGTTTGCCGCTTTGGTCTTCTGGTAGCCTTGTCTCAGGTCCTTGATTTTCACGCGGCACTGCGTTGCATCCCGGCTGTATCCTCTGTCTCTCATGGCTTTGGAGACCTTCTTGTAGGTCTTTGCATTCCGTTTTTTGGAGCGCAGCTCCAAAAGCACAGACTCCTCGCTCCACACACCGATCAGATCCAAGACTTCCCAGTCAGTCCATGCTGGGGCCCTCTTTCTATTCTGAGATTGCCTGGACTCCTCTGCTGGAGAGCTCTGCATCGTTGCCGGTGCTGCTGAGCTCGCCCCAATGTCCAACCAGGAAATGAGATTCAAACTGGCCAGGCAGGAAAAGGAATTCAAATTTTCCCGAGGCTTTTCCTGTGTGGCTGGTCAGAACATCCAAGCTCGGACTGCTGTCCAGAGCGTCAACAGAGTGGTGCACTGTGGGATAGCTCCCGGAGCTACTAAGGTCAATTTCCATCCACACCTAGCCTAATTCGACATAGCCATGTCGAATTTGGCGCTACTCCCCTCGTCGGGGAGGAGTACAGAATTCAAACTAAAGAGCCCTCTAGGTCGAACTAATTAGCTTCCTGGTGTGGACGGGTGCACGGTTAGGTCGAATTAACGCTGCTAAATTCGACATAAACTCCTAGCATAGACCAGGCCTAAAAAGAGTTACAAAAAGATCTCACTAATCTGAGTGACTGGGCAACAACATGGCAGATGAAATTCAGTGTTGATAAATGTAAAGCAATGCACATTGGAAAACATAATCCCAACTATACATACAAATGATGGGATCTAAATTAGCTGTTACCACTCAAGAAAGATCTTGGAATCATTGTGGATAGTTCTCTGAAAACATCTGCTCAATGTGCAGCAGAAGTCAAAAAAGCTAACAGAATGTTAGGAACCATTAGGAAAGGGATAGATAATAAGACAGAAAATATCATAATGCCACTATATAAATCCATGGTATACCCACACCTTGAATACTGCGTGCAGAAGTGGACATCCCATCTCAAAAAAGATATATTAGAATTGGAAAAGGGATAGAAAAGGTCAACAAAAACAATTAAGGAGATGGAACAGCTTCCATATGAGGAGAGATTCAAAAGACCAGGATTTTTCAGCTTGGAAAAGAGATGACTAAGGGTGGGATATGATAGAGGTCTATAAAATCATGACGTGTGGAGAAAGTGAATAAGGAAGTGTTATTTACCCCTTCACATAACACAAGAATTAGGGGTCAGCCAATGAAATTAATAGACAGCAGGTTTAAAACAAACAAAAGGAAGTACTTCACACAATGCACAGATAACCTGTGGAACTCATTGCCAGGGGATGTTGTGAAGGCAAAAATAAAACAGGGTTCAAAAAAGAACGAGATAAGTTCATGGAGGATAGGTCCATCAATGGCTATTAGCCAAGATGGTCAGGGACGTAACCCTATGCTCTGGGTGTCCCTAGCCTCTGGATGCCAAAAGCTGGGACTGGATGACAGGGGATGGATCATTCAATGATTGCCCTGTTCTGTTCATTCCCTCTGAAGCACCTGGCACTGGACACTGTCAGAAGACAGGATACTGGACTGGATGGACCATTAGTCTGACCCAGTATCACCATTCTAATGTTTTTATGCTCCTTGGCTAGAGCAGGGGCCAGAGCTGGTGACTGGACACACACCAAGCTACAGCTGTTCAGCCAGGGGCTGATGCCCTGCCTCAGGGAGGCGAGGGGGATGGGACACTGCATGCTTCTAGCATCAGCCATCTCCAGTTCAATCCCTAGCATCAGCTACCACCATAGGCATGCACAGCACATTTCATTAGGGTGTGCAGGGAATTTTTTTCTTTAAAGGTGAACATTTATTGAATACTCGGTCATAAAGGATATTATTTTTATTCATCAAACAAACTAAAGAAACTAAAACTTAACTAAACTTATTTTTTTTTAAATTAACAACTAAACTTTACTTAAAAAATGAGACACAAAATACCAAATGTTTGCTGTAGTGATAACCAGACGTATACAAAGATACAGTCAATTTTCATGATCTTTATCTTTAACCAGATAATGAGCTAACCCAAAACAGATTAAGGTTTCTTCATCTTCCTGTCCTAGAAATGAGATGTCACTCACCAGGTGTTATGGACTTAAATTCCTCAATCACATCATTGTAAGTAACTGACGAAGCCAATTCTTGTTCAATGTACAAAATCATGAGTGAGTCGAGGCGCTGTTAGGTCATTGTACTTAGTTTGTTTTTTACATGTGCTAGTTTCGAAAAGGCTCTTTCACATGAACAGCTTGTAACAGGTAAGACTACAAAGCATTGAATAGATTTGTAAAAGGAACATGGAAGACCGATCCTATTCCTTTAGCCAATCAAGCCACTCTCTGGTGGTGTTTGTAGTGCTACCTTTAGGAACAGATCGGTCATAACCCCGAAGCAACCCGACTTCAGCTTCCAACTCATCCAAGGACACTTTACATTTGTTGGCAATGATTCTCATACGTCCCTGCCAATGTCTAAGCTCAGCAGTTTTCCCATTGCAGTCACAATTTTACAAGTCTCCTGTTCAAATTGCTGGTCAATGCTGGTAATCATTGAGTCTAGGAGTGGGTAAAATGAAGTTATTCTCTCCTGCTCCTCTTTTGTATCAAAGTGATGCTGGAACTCAAACGCGTCATCAATACGAGTGGACTTTTTTCTCTTCTTAACTGGGGGAACCGATATATCATTCTCTACACACATTTTCACACTGTCATTGAAAATAGATTAAAAATATTCTGGGTCACTTCTCATCACAGCCAAAGAGTTACACAAGCTTTTCACTCCTGTCACTGCAGTAAGTTGAGATCTGGAGCTTGAAGAGCCTGTGGCCTGGTCTACACTATGTGTTTATACCGAATTTAGCAGCGTTAAACCGATTTAACCCTGCACCCATCCACACAACGAAGCCCTTTATAAAGGGCTCTTAAAACTGATTTCTGTACTCCTCCCTGACGAGGGGAGTAACGCTGAAATCGGTATTGCCATGTCGGATTAGGGTTAGTGTGGCCGCAATTCGACGGTATTGGCCTCCGGGCGGTATCCCACAGTGTACCATTGTGACCGCTCTGGAAAGCAATCTGAACTCGGATGCACTGGCCAGGTAGACAGGAAAAGCCCTGCAAACTTTTGAATTTCATTTCCTGCTTGCCCAGCGTGGAGCACTGATCAGCACGGGTGGCCATGCAGTCCCAAATCCAAAAAGAGCTCCATCATGGACCGTACGGGACATACTGGATCTGATCGCTGTATGGGGAGACATCTGTTCTATCAGAGCTCCGTTCCAGAAGACGAAATGCCAAAGCATTTGAAAAAATCTCCAGGCTATGATAGACAGAGGCCACAGCAGGGACTCAACACAGTGCTGTGTGACAACCGTAACGGAAAGCCAAAGAATCAAATGGATGCTCATGGAGGGAGGGAGTGGGGACTGAGGACTCGAGCTATCCCACAGTTCCTGCAGTCTCCGAAAAGCATTTGCATTCTTGGCTGAGCTCCCAATGCCTGAAGGGTCAAAAACATTGTCGCCAGTGGTTCAGGGACTATGTCGTCAATTTACCCCCCCTCCCCCTGTCAAAGAAAAGGGAAAAAATCGTTTCTCGCCTCTTTTCAATGTCACCGTATGTCTACTGGATGCTGCTGGTAGACGGGGTGCTGCAGCGCTAAACACCTGCATCCTCTCCCCTCCCCTCCCCGGTGGCAGACAGTACAGTACAAAATGACCGATAGCTGTCCTCGTCATCATTCTGTGAGTGCTCCTGGCTGGCCTTGGTGAGGTCGGCTGGGGGCGCCTGGGCAAAAATGGGAATGACTCCCGGTCATTCCCTTCTTTAAGCTTTGTGTCCTGGAGATTCAGTCCTGGCAGATGGTGCAATAGGGCTGATAACTGTCCTCATCATAGCAGCTGGAGGCTGAGCTCCTCTCCCCCCACCCTTTCATGTCTAATGGAGATAATGGACTATCCTAGCAGCGGGAGGCTGTGCTCCTCTCTCCCCCCTCCCTTTAATGAGTAATGGAGATGTCCTGCCTGGAATATCATAGCAGCTGGAGGCTGCCTCCCCCTCATTTTATCTCACTAAAAAGTCAGTGTTTCTTATTCCTGCATTCTTTATTACTTCATCACACAAATGGGGGGATAACTGTCATGGTAGCCCAGGAGGGGTGTGGGAGGAGGGAAGCAACGGGTGGGGTTGTTGCAGGGGCATCCCCTAGAATGGCATGCAGCTCATCATTTCTGCGGGATATCTGGGGCTCTGACCCGGAGAGGCTGTGCTCTCTGGTTCTCTAGTAGACTTGCCCCATACTCTAGGCAGGACTGACTCTATTTTTAGACAAAACATAAAGAAGGGAATGACCTGGGAAGTCATTCCCATTTTTGTTCATGCGCCCCCCGCCAACCTCAGAGAGGCCAGCCAGGAGCACCCATGACAGCAGCAGACGGTACAATATGACTGGTAACCATCATCGCCAATTTCCAAAGCAGCAGACGGTGCAACAAGGCTAGTAACTGTCTCTGCTACCTTGCAAAGGCAAATGAATGCTGTTGTGTAGCACTGCAGTACCGCGTCTGTCAGCAGCATCCAGTATACATACGGTGACAGTGAAAAAAGGCTAAACGGGCTCCATGGTTACCATGCTATGGCGTCTGCCAGGGCAATCCAGAGAAAAAGGGCGCGAAATGATTGTCTGCCGTTGCTTTCACAGAGGAAGGATTGAGTGACGACATTTACCCAGAATCACCCATGACACTGTTTTTGCTCCATCATGCATTGTGATCTCAACCCAGAATTCCAATGGGCGGGGGAGACTGCGGGAACTATGGGATAGCTACAGGATAGCTACCCACAGTGCAACGCTCCGGAAATCGACGCTAGCCTCGGTACATGGACGCACACCGCCGAATTAATGTGCTTAGTGTGGCCGCATGCACTCGACTTTATACAATCTGTTTTACAAAACCGGTTTATGTAAAATCAGAATAATCCAGTAGTGTAGACATACCCTTACTCACTTTTACCACCATCTGGAGAATAGGGTGCATCATGTGAAGGGCAAAGATGAACTTGAATGAATTTAGTTCTTGGATAAGGACCCTGGCTTTTATTTTAGTGTCAGCAAGGCAAGTTGTTTCAATAATCTCTTGTAAAGCTTATAAAATGATGGAGTAGTTTTGTTTTACAGCAGCCACTGCTTCTGCTCTGCATGCCCATCTTGTGTTTGATAGTGACTTCAAAGTCTTCAACTGGAATCCTACTTCTTGTGAAATCTTCTCCATTACTGCATGTCACACAGGACTCCCCTCCATGAAGGCATAAAGAGTCTGAATAACACCAAAAAAATCAAAGACAGTTCTTTTTTGTTTACTTGAAGTGCATGCATCTACTAGGATGAGATTCAAACAATGCGCATAGCAGTGTACATAGAGTATTTCACTGTTTCTTTCTTTACATTTCATTTGAATTCCCGCAGAACATCTAAACATAGTAGATGTGTGCCATCAAAACAGACAGACATCACTGATGACCAGTCAATTTTAAGAATGCCAAGGATGTCATTTAACTAGTCAAAAATAGACCGAGCATGAACTGTTAATAGTCTCTGAACATACACAAAATGTTCAGCTGGACTGTATTGTGTGTATGGTATAGACAATCAGACTCCCGCACCATGCAGAGTCATGTCCCTGTAGCAAAGAGCAGCCCAGCAGTTCTTGCAGCTGGGGGAATGGCAGTGATGGAGGCACTTGGGGATGGAGTACCCACTATTTTCCCCTGTGTCACACACATAGCCAGCTGCTGGCCCCAGAGCTTCGCTCCCCCATGTGTGGAGCTGCTGGCCTGCGACATGCTAGGGCACTGCACCCTGGCAGGAGCCAAGTGGCAGGGCACTGCTGGATGAGGGGCATGGTGTGTGGGCCTAGGCCCTAGAGATCAGAGTGCCCTGTGACCTAGGATTCCTTTTGAACAGAAGGTGGTAGGATCAACATGTCACAGTTTTTAGTTTTTCACTAAGAAACAGGCCCATTTTCAGGGGAAACACCAACATTTTGCTGCACCTGTTTTCTGAGATTTCACCAATTTAGAGAAATCAAACCAAAACATTAACCTCTCCCAACTGCATAGGGACTGGCTCACACAGCCCTGAGACATTGACTGCCTTATTATCAGTTGCCTGGAAGGAACAGACATTGGGGGAGATCTGACATTACAGCAGCACAAGAGCATCGCAGCAGTTACACCACTGTTGCGCTTCAGTGTAGACACTACCTATGCTGGCAGCTCTCCCGTCATTGTCATTAATCCACCTCCCTGAGAGGTGGTAGCTAGGTTGCCAGAAGAATTCTTCCATTGGCCAAGTGCTGGCCACACCAGGAAGTAGGTTGGCTTAACTACGTCTCTCAGGGGCCTGGATTTACACCCCTCAGAGACACAGCTATGCTGATGTATGTTGCCAGCATAGACCAGCCCTGAGCGGCAGTAGCTAGGTGGATGGAAGAATTCTTCCATCAACCTTGTGGTGACTACACCAGGGCTTAGGTCAGCTTAACTACAACTCTCAGGGGAGTGAATTTTTCACACCCTCTGAGCAATGTCGTTAAATCGACCTAACTTTTGAGTTTAGATCCGCCCCAAGTTCCTCCCTGCAGATCCAGGTGGATAGATAAAAACATCAGCAGGCCCTTAACTCTACTGTCACAGCAATAACCCAAGGATAGCAAATAATGCAGACGTGGATTTAGTGCTGGGGACAACAATTCACCTTCCAGCTTGAGATATTGGCGGAGACAGGGGCTTCTGTAGCATATGCTGATAGCATAGAATCATAGAATCATAGAAGATCAGGGTTGGAAGGGACCTCAGGAGGTCATCTAGTCCAACCCCCTGCTCAAAGCAGAGCCAACACCAACTAAATCATCCCAGCCAGGGCTTTGTCAAGCCAGGCCTTAAAAACCTCTAAGGATGGAGATTCTACCACCTCCCTAGTTAACCTTTGGGGTTCAGCGGATCTGCAGGCTCTAGTGTCCATGGTCAGGGCTTCCCTCTAGGCCCCCTCTTTTTGGTAGCCCCAGCTTTATACCTGGTCCATACAGCCTCTGGGGTGGCAGGGTCTGCAACTGTCTCCTGTTTGCTGCTCTGTCCCTGCAGCCAGCTGTCTCCAAGGCATAGCGGCCCTTAGCCTGCTCCACTTTAGAGTGAGGTGTCCCGCTCCCCGGGCCATAGGAACCCCTTCCATAGGAGTTCAAATTCCTTGTAGCCAAGTGCAGGAAAGTTACTGTGCAGATACCCCGCCAGGTTTTGTTTGGGCTGCAGTTCACCCGTTAGTCACTGAATGCGCTAGGGCCCTTTGCAGGGGTTAGCGTTCAGGTCAGCAGCACACGAACAGAGACGAGTTTGGCATGACCCCAGCCTGCCTGGCAGAGACAAGGAGCCTTCCCTTTTGTTCACCTAGAGCTGCTGTCTCAGTCAGGTGCTGGCTGCAGGCTGCACACGCGCGCCAAGCCCAGCTGCTATCCTACTAAGTGGTTCAGTCCAGTCGAGACCCTAGTCACCAGTTGGCAAACCCAAGAGCTGCTCCTGGTTGCTGCTCCCCAGCAGGAAGCTGTTGGCAGCTTTTCAGCAGCCAGTCCATCATGCACAGGAACTTTCAGAAAATCAATTCTTCATGAAGGGGAGTGCTGATGAATTGCCATGGCCTGAGGACATTGTTAATAGAATTTCACAATCTTTTTCCACCCAGAGGATTTGCACCAGGCACTCCCCTGTGCTGCTCCAATATTTAGCACTTGTGGGATTTCAAATGATGGTGGGTTAAAACCCCTAGACCCTCACACACAAACCAGATTAGTGCTTTGGCATTTGGACATTAATTATCCTTGATCTGTTTTGTTCCTAGTGAAGACATCCCCCAGTGGTTTCCCTGGGATCCTGCAGGAAGGCACGAGGCGGGTTTTGATTAGCAAGGATTATCCCTGGTCTGAGCATCAGCCGTGGTGAGCACTTAAGAGACATTGCTGCTTCAGCTCACAATTGCCACATTCTGTATTTAAATTTTTAAGCACATTTCACGCCAGGCAGAGAGCCCTGGAAAATGAAAATCCGGTGCTCGTCCCCAGAGCAGGCACAGCACAGGCAGGGGATGGGCAGGCCAAAGGAGGAGGTTGGGAGGAAGCTGTACCAACAGGGATACCAGCCCCTTTGGAAGACAGACGGAGACTGCCAGCTCATTTCCCTGGACAGCCAGAGTGTAACAATTTTCAGTCACAACTGATGACTGATCTAGGTTGGATTTGACTAGGGGAAAACTCCATATCCCATTCCCAGTCCCCAGCATAAGTGATAAGTCCTATTTATCGTCCTCTGTTACAGAGTGTGGGGGAGCCGGGGCCATGCAACCCACACTTCCTGCGATTCACCATGACTCTCAGCCAGCCAGTAAAACAGAAGGTTTATTAGATGACAGGAACACAGTCCCAAACAGAGCTCGTAGGTACAGAGAACAGGACCCCTCAGGCAGGGGCATCTTGGGGAGTAGGGAGCCCAGACCACGGTTCTGGGCCTCCCTCCATTTCCCCAACCAGCTCCAAACTGAAACCCCCTAAAGCAGTCTCACCCAGCCACACACCCCGGCTCCTCCTTCAGCCTTTGTCCAGTTCCCAGGCAGAAGGTGTCACCTGGCCTCAACCCTCTCTTGGGCTCAGGTTCCATGCTCAAGTATCATCACTCAAGTGAAGTCACACCCTATTATCCCACCACAATCTAATATTGATTCAGACAATAAGCTAGTAAAACTCCCATGCAACATTACCAGGTTAATATTCCCAGTCCCTACTCTGTCACATCCTCTAATGCAGTGGTTCTCAACCAGGGGTTCGGGGCCCCCTGGTGGGCCAGAAGCAGGTTTCAGGGGGTCCACCAAACAGGGCCAGGGTTAGACTCCTCAGGGCCCAGGGCAGAAAGCCGAAGCCTCTCTGCATGGGCCTAGGGCTCGGGGCCATGAGCCCCTCCACCTGGGGCTGAAGATGAAGCCTGAGCAATGTAGCTTCCCCCAGCAATTGCCCTGCTTGCTATGTCCTGACTTTTATATGCAGAAAACCAATTGTTGTGGCACACAGAGTTTTTATAGTATCAGCAGGGGTGGGGTGGGGGGGAGCTCAGAAAGAAAAAGGTTGAGAACCCCTGCTCTAATGCACACATGGTCCTGGACAGATGATTGAATGAGCCTGATTTCCAGGCCGAATTTGCACACCTACCATGCATACATACTACCTCAAGTGCACACACACATTTGGGATTGCTACATGCACAGGGCTAGAAAGGAATCTGTCCAGCCAGGCATAACTGCTCGTGTGCGCGTGTTGAGGTGTGCATACAAAGCAGGTGCAGGTCTGAAAACGCTGCAAAGGCATGCACAGTTTGGGTCAAAAATCCCCCCTGACAGGTATCAGAGAGGTAGCCGTGTTAGTCTGGTTCTGTAAAAGCAGCAAAGAATCCTGTGTCACTTTATAGACTAACAGACGTTTTGCAGCATGAGCTTTCGTGGGTGAATACCCACTTCGTCGGATGCCACAGGATTCTTTCCCCCTGACAGGTCATTCCCCTCCCTGGTGTCCATCACTCTGTGATGAACGTGGCCATCTTCTGAAGCATGGGGCATTGGCCACTGCCAGAGGCAGAGCGCCAGGCTCGACGGGCCATTGCTTTGCTCTGTAGGGCAGTCGCTATGCTTCTTTTTGTTTGTGGAGCGTTCACCCTGCTCTCCTGGCTTAGCCCCCATCTAAAGTCTGACTGCTCTATGATACCCAGCTGGGCTCTGCTGCCAGGTGAGGGACCCAGGAGCTGAACGCCAGCAACAAAGTCCTAGTTTCCACATAAAGACTCACAGAGAAAAACTGAGGGAGCTGTCGCACCTGGGAAGCGGGCAAGACTCTAGCTGGCATGTTGCGGAACCCTGGGGGGACGCTCTCTTCACCAGCTAGTGTCACAGCTCTCTGCAGAGATGTTCAGCTAGCCTCATCTCTAGAACGGCTCCACTATAGCCATGGCAACCAGGCTGCTTCCCATTTCTCTACAGGTGAGCACGTTCACTTCTGCCCCATTTCCTGCCATGCAAGAGGCTCTTGGGAAGAGATGCTCCCCCACTGCCCAGGCTGCTCCCTGCCAGCCAGTCAGTTCCCGGTTCAGACCAGGAGGCTTTAGAAAGGAAAGGCAGAGATGACGGGCTTTGCATTTGGGCCGACGGCACATCAGAGCAGCCAGGACGGCTGGAGCCGCGGCATGCTGGCAGCTCTCCACAAACAGCCTGTTAGGATGGGGAGGAGGCCTCAAAGCAACACAGCGTCCTGTCGAGCTCCTGAGAGGCCAGATCTGTCCTTGGGGTGTAAGCCTCCTGCAAGGAGGGGAATGACAAACGCTTTCCCTGTGCTGGCCGTGGAATTGCTCTTCTGGCCAGAATGTAAAAACCAGACTAGGAGTCGGCAGTCGGGGCAGGGGAGCAGGGACCGTGGTGGGAGATAGAGTGGGGTTGTGTTGAGTGGTTTGAGCACAGGACAGGGGATTGAGCCAGGGAATTGCTGAGGGTGAGCTCTTACTCTTGAACCCTGTTTCCACTGCCCCAGCTGAGAATGTGATGATAACACAGGGAACATCCCATCATCTGAAAGTCTCTGATCGATGGATTTCAGCTCCCATCCAAATGCTGGATGGAGGGGAAAGAAATGAACCTGCACATCCCGTCCATGGGCAGGTCAGTTTGTTACCAGCAGAGCAGCACTGTGCAGGTCAGTTGTGCTCAGCGAGTGCTGAGTGCGGGTGTTCTCAGATGCTGGCGGGACAATGACAGTGACATCTGGGGTCAGAACTTGTTCCTTGAGCATTTGAAAGATACCGTCACAGGAAGACACTGGCTCTTTAAGAGAGACAAGGCCAGTGCCCCTGTGACTGGTCAGACGACCCCCGTCACTGGGTTTAAGGGAGGGCACCTGGGCTCTACAGAGTAGGAGATTGGAAGAATTGGGTATAGGAGGTATAGGTAAGGGCTGCAAGGAAGAACTGGCTGGAGTTGCTTGGGTGAAAGCTTCAGGAGACCTAGCAGGAAGAGCTGAGCTTGGAAGAGAGCTGGGACAGGTGTGGTGGTGAGCACTGACCAAAGCTGGGGACCCCAAGGAGTGGACGGGCCTAGGAAAAGCAGCAAGTCTAGCTTGGTCAGGGGAAGCTGAGCTAGAAACAAGAGGCTTGCGGTGGGAGGGATAGGACTCACTGGCAGGGCAGCCTGGGGGGGGGGCAGCATTGCAGGACGGGGAGTGCGTGGGGCGAAGGACTGCATGAAGGGCAGCAGGAGGACTAGTCAATGGGGCCCTGGACCAGGGGCCAAAGGAACCGAGAACAGAGTGTTGCTGTTGACTCTTGGCTGGGTGACTTTCTGGTGATGTCCTGTAAGAGGGGAGTGGAAAACTGCTGTACTTTTGGGGGAAGGGATAGCTCAGTGGTTTGAGCATTGGCCTGCTAAACCCAGGGTTGTGAGTTCAATTCTTGAGGGGGCCACTTAGGGATCTGGGGCAAAAATTGGTCCTGCTAGTGAAGGCAGGGGGCTGGACTCAATGACCTTTCAAGGTCCCTTCCAGTTCTAGGAGATTGGTATATCTCCAATTATTACCTTTAGATGTTTACAGTGGGAACCAGATAATAGTTTTACTGCAAACCTTCAGGGAACTACTACACTGGTGTACGTGAATAAATTATGCCCACAGGCAGGTTTTGTATTGATCCCAAGAGACCATGACCCTTTCATGTGTGGGAAAAAAGGGAAAGTGAGGCTGGGTGCACCTGTTGTGCCCTGGCCTGACACTGGAGGGTGCTGAAGGCCAGGTTGCCCTGCCACATACCTTGACATGAAGATGCATAAGAAGGAAGCCATGGCAGCCCGGATTGCTGAGACAATCTGTGCCATGTAGCAGTAGCATTCTGTGGCCTTGGAAATAATGCCTTAACAAGTGTCTAGATGAGTAAACCCAATATACCTGAGCTGAACTTCTCTTACCCGCTTCCTAAACTATTTTACACCACCAAGGCCACTGGGCTATCTTCCTATGGATAGCAGGTTACCACGGCTACACTCACTCCTCTCTCCCCTTGGCAACATCTGTGCATAGCAACAAGGATGCGCACTCCCTCGTGTGCAGGGACGAACTGCACCAAACCTCTAAGCCAATCCAGTGGTTCCCAATCACAGACTTCCGAAATAGAGACCACCAGTCTGATTATTTAGCTCCTCCAACTTCCAAGGCAGGATTTCCATGCATCGCAGTGTGTGATGTATTTGCGAAGCTCATTTGAAATATCCCAAGCGATGGGGCTCCTAGATCTCAGTGCTGGCATGCTGCGTATACCTTATGGATGGCCCCTTCCACATGACAGTGTTCAGACAGAAGCCAACACAAATTCCTTTTTCAAGTGAGATTTCATGGAACAGGGGAGCAAATCCAGGTGTACAGCATCCATTTTGCATCCCTTCATTTTAAAATTCTGTCGAAAAGAGCAATCGCTGTGTCTGGCTGCAAGATCTAATCTTTGCAAAGCCAGCGACACTTATTGCTTCAAGTTCCGTTACTCTCTTGGCATTTAGGGCCAATTCTGGTACCTGTACTCACAGCCTACTTCATAACTAGGATCACCGACTGGTGTGAGTATGGGGGATCAGACCCTGGCCCTTAGGATGTGCTCCATTATGTTACTTGGGTGAGCAGATGAAGGCACAATGTCTACCAGGACCAATCTTCTTTCCTGGTCTGAAAATTGGCACTGATTTGCTTTTCCCCAGCCCTTTGGTCCCTCCCAGCTGTTTTCTGCATATATGTAGAAATCCAGATGATCATAGCGCCCCGTGGCTGCTCCCCTTTCTCTGGACTCCAGGCAAGAAAACTGAATTAGTGTGAGGTTCTGTTTACACTCTGCAGTTATTTGCCGACTGCTGTCACTTCCCCACCCCCACTTAGCCCTGCTGCACACCAGTAGTCCTTCTGCTCTTAGCAGCATGGCTGGGTTGGATTCCCCCACAATCTGTCCCCCATCGCACTCCCCAGTTCAGCAGTGCTAGAAGTGAGGGCAGGGCAGCCCCGGCTCTCGCAGGTGCTGCTGGCATTTAAATGCCCTTGTTTAGCCCTGCTCAGAGCAGATGTTGCATGGTGGTTAAAACACTGGTGGCACCTAGCATCTTATCCACACTAGGGCGCCCCCTGAGGCAGCTGGTGAGGAATGTTCTCTACAAATCCCAGTGCCGCTAAGGCCTCCTGGAGTGGGTGAGGGGTGAGTGCCAGGGAGGGGGACGCCAGCCTTTCTGTAGCCAGAGCCTGGAATCATCTGCAGAGTCATCAAGTTACTGCAAACAGCTCAGAGACCATGAAAGCACAGACTGAGATACTGAGCAAAGCAGCTCTTCTCTGAAAGTCTGCCGTTCCTTTCTCTGCCCAAGCCTGGCTCGCTGGCTGCACCTCTCCTCACTCTGCTCCCTTCTGCCCTTTTCCCTCTGGCTCCCCACCCACATTTCTGCCCCTACCGTCCTCTCTCTTTCTCCTCAGGGTCCATTCCCTTGTCTCTGCCCCCTCCCCATGTGGCAGTACATTTTGGGGCCGCTCCGGTCACTTTCCCATTGAGAGCAGAGTCAGTGATGTGGTGTCAGGTATTTGCTTGGTGTCATAAAATATTCCTGTGTCGTGTGTCCTCGCACCTGCTGGTAACAAATAACCACAAGGCAACCCCCCCTTGCAGAGCCCCAGCCCAGGCACTGCTGCTCAGTGTGTGGCACCTCTGTCCCTCTCCAGGGCCTCAGCCCTGTCTTGCTTCTTCATAAACTCTGCACCCCCTTTCCTCCCTCAGCCCCTGCATTCGCTTGGCAAATGCTCAGTTCAAGGCTGCTCATGCAGTTGCCTGGCTTGGAAAGATGGCCTGGGTATCCGACTCCTTTTGTGCAGCTGCACTGATGGACAAAGCAACCTCAGAGCTTCACCTGCTAGAGAAAGAGGAGCATTTTAACTCACCCAGCCCCCTTTCCTGGCCGTGGCTACTCACTGGGGTCAGTAGCTGTGCCTGTTTGGTGTTTCACCCTGAGTGTTGGCCATCAATGACTCTGTGTTGCCAACTCTCAAAAGTCTCATGGTGTCTGGTGTTTTTCTTCAGGCCCTAGCTCCTGAAGTCCTGTGATTATGTGAGTCTTTCAGCTTCTGTTTAGAACAAACAGTAAATCTCTAGACTTCATGGGTGTGGAATAAACCTTGAAAACGTGACCCGAGGACAGAACTAACGGCTCAGAAAACAAAATGAACGCCACATTTATTATTTTTAACAAACCTTCATCATTTTCAAGGCCAGCTCATGATGGTCAGGGTCTGACTCATGATTTTTGATTGCCAGGTGTTGGCGATTTACTGATGACCCCTAATGTGCAAGCTACAAGCAAAGGTTGCAGTAGCATCCCTGTGTCCCCTGGATGGTTCTACCCATAGCACATTCTCGTTTCTGTCTCATTTGGCTACCCACACACACCTCTTCAATCCTCACCTCCAGGATCCAGCACCCTATGTTGTCTCCTCTTCCCTGCCCCAAGCACCAGCCCTTGCTCTTCTCTGCATTCCTCTGCCTCTGTTCTCCCCGGCCCACAGGCCCTGGTGCCTTTGTTCAGCCAGTAGTGTCACCTTGCCTGTTTCCCACAGCTGTGCTACGATCTCTCACTCCTCTTGCCCCACAGGCCCTTGCCCCTTACACCAGGGGTCACACAGCCCCTGACCACTTGTGCGCCTTCTCACCTGCCAGGCCTCCCCCACTGCCCTGGTCCAGGGACACCAGCCCCCCATACTCCTCCCACTGCAGAGGCCCTCTGTCCTTCCCTCAGTCCCTGTATCGCCTCCTCCCTGAGCCCTTTGCCCCCTTCCCCCCAGCTCTCATATCTAGGTCCCCCCCCCATGCCTCCTCTGCCTGGCTCTCTGTTCTCATGCTCCTCAGTACTGGGAATGAGGAGGATGGGGGTGGGGAGGAGGATGTGCTGTCTTGGCTTCCTCTTCCCTTGGATCTCTTCCATTGGTGCTGCCAGGACAAGTGATGATGGACCCTACAGGTGACAGGGGGGTGTTACACCTGGAGCAGGCAGACCTGCCTAAGTCGCTCCTCCCAGGCCCCATTATTATGGTTGCTGTTCTCCGAGCTCTCTCCAGTTTCTCAGTGGCTCTGGCACTGGGGCAAGTCTTTGAATGATTTTTCCATTTTGCACCACTTCAGACTCTCACCAGGTGCCTTGCCCAGAGCACTGATGAAGGAATGCGGGCACTAGATAACTGCTGCACGTTAGGGGTACTGGGAATAGGACCTTACGCCCAGCGGCATATTATCGCCTAGGCCAACAAGGCCTACGGCGGCAAATTTGCAGGGGCGGCAAATTTGCTCGCGACCCCTCCCCAACTCCACCCCTTCCCCAAATCCCCGCCCCACCTCCTCCCCCAGGCGTGCCGTGCTTCCCTCCTTCCACCTCCCTCTCAGGCTTGCCGAGGAAAAGCGCTGGGAGGGAGAAGCAAGTAGTGGCACGCTTGGAGGAGGCAGAGCAGAGGTGAGCTGGGGCCCGCGGGCGCAGGGAGTAACCCAGGGGGGCCGGGAACTGCTCCCCACCCCAGCTCACCTTCACTCCACCGCTGCCATCCCCCGAGCGCGCCACAACTCCCCTTTTCCCCCCTCCCTCCCAGGCTTGCCACACGAAAGCGCTGGGAGGGAGGGAGAAGCGAGTAGCGGCGCAATCAGAGGAGAAGGAGCAAAGGTGAGCTGGAGCTGGCGGGAGCAGGGAATGACTCTTGAGGGGGGCAGGGAACCACTCCCTGCCCCAGCTCACCTCCACTCCACCGCTGCCATCCCCCGAGCGTGCCACAACTCCCCTTCTCCCCCCTCCCTTCCAGGCTTACCGCGGGGGAGCAGAGGTGAGCTGGAGGGGGAGGGGGGCAGCAATTTTTTGAGGGCCTAGGAGCACCAAATTTGTTAATCTGCCACTGCTTACGCCTCTAAAAGCACAGCTTCTCCTTCCACTAAAGGGATGCTCCCACGGCTGGTAATCCTAGCAGGTCTCTCCCCACAGGCTCGCCTGCACAAAGCCAATGTACGGCACGTGCTGCAGAGCGCACAGGCCTGTCTGCCTTGCCTATGGAAGAGGCAGACAGCAGAGCAAACCAGCCTGCATGTGATTGCACTCCTACAACAGAAGGGAAAATGGTACTTAGATCAATGAGCAACCAGATCTGAGGCTCTGTCCATGAGTGAGGCATGCAGATTTAGCTTTCTGGAGACTCCATATCAAAACCAGGTGTGCCTCTTGCCTTAAATAAAGAAGTTGGGTTGAAAGTATTCTGCCCATGTCCAAAATCATGAGAGGTAAATTTACACAGGCATGGAAATGGAATAGGATGAAAGCAGCTGTCACTATACCTCACTAAACATCTGCACGCAGAACATTTTGGGGTGGGGGGCAGAAGTTACTGCTTTCTTGGGAGTGGTTTTCACCAACACAGACTGGCCTGCAGCCGTTCCTCCTCCAGCCACCCTATCAGCTCTCGCTTGCTAAGCAAGTTTGGGCTGGGTGACAATATGGATGAGAGATATCTGTCACAAACGTAGGATGGTCCAAGAAGTGGTGTCGGTGAGTGAGCAGGTGCCACTCTTCCTCTGAGTCAGTACTAAATTGATGGTGTTGAGAGGCATGATGCTGCCTTCCAATTAGATTTAAGTTCCCATGTGTTCTTCACAATGATAGAGGTGTTAGCTCCAGGGTCCTGGATAAACTGAACAGCAAGTCACCTGGCTCAGGTGGGGTGTATCCAAACATCTTATGAATGAAATGGCTGCAGTGCTCACAAAACTATCAGTCTTGCATGAAAATCTGCAGTTGCCCCACTCCAGTGGGTAGGCTGGAGGGTAGCAAATGTTCTGTCTATTTTTAGAAAAGGCTTCCTGGGGATCTGTAGAACCACAGACTGTGAGACTTATTCCTGTACCTGGTAAACTGGTGACCAATTAAAAAGAGAAACCTCTAGAAGGCCATGATATGACAGAGACTAGAGAGCCTGGCTTCTACAAAGGCAAGTCACAGCTCACTAATAGATTCCTAGCTGTTAGGATTGGAAGGGAGTACTATAATCCTGCAGCTTGATCTCCCATGTCACACAGGTGAGAGAAGCTCACCCAGTAAATTCCTGCATCAAGCCCAGGACTTCTGTTGAGCTAAAGCAGTGTGACATACCCAGGGTACAAGCTAGACTAGTGAGGAGCTGGATCACACCTGCACTCTAACCTAGGGTGCTCTTTACATCGCTTTGCTGTTGTTGCCCCCACTCCTGGACTGCTCACAAACAGCCTCCAGCATGGAATCACTCTCAGCTATGTCTGTGTGCACTTGCAGCCTGCCAGTCACATCCAAGCTTTTACTAGCCTAGATTATACTACAGGATGATCCCAGCACACTCCCAGTCCCAGACTTTCCCCGGAAATATATGTTTTGTACTGCCCTGCCCCCTCCTGGACCATACAAGCTCATATAAAGTCCATCATTTTATTAATAGAAATGATATGCACAAATCTTGTTGCCCCAAATGGAGTTTCCCAGACATTTCAATTCAAATACTCTGGATTAGATAAAACAATACAACAAGTTTATTAACTATAAGGAGACAGATTTGAAGTGAGTACAAGTAATGAGGCATAAATGCCAGAAGTGGTTACAAGAGCAATAAAGATAAAATGAAACTAGTGTGTTCAATTCAAAGCAAAGTTTTTCTCACCATGAGCTCTCAACAGGCTTACTGGCCAAACTTCTTAGGACCCTGTCTTCTGTGTGATGGCTACTTCCTTTGTTCCTTCTGGTGCAGTAAATCAATGGAGAGAGAGAGAGAGGAGGAGGAAGAGGTGGTATGACCCATTGGAGTGTCTGTCTCTTATTTTTATAGTCCTGTCCTCCCTTAGAGAAGCATTTCCAGCTTGGAGCCTGGTACCAGGCAGACTGTGTGGATGAGAACCACATGCCGCTTCTTTGCTAAGATGTAGATTTTCTGCCCATGCTCCTTTTCCTGCCAATGAATAGCCATTTAGCAGGTGATGGCCCATTGACCTTAACAACACCTGGTTGTGGCATCATCTTACACTTTGTCTCTGAGGAACTGGTTTGGCCACTCCCCAGACTTGGAACATGTATTAGTAACTCCACACAGTGGAATCTTATAACGCTACATAGAGTGTCGCCACATATATTTTACCAGGACAATAATGATCAGCACATTATGAGTTTTCTAATGATACCTCACAAGGTATACTTTGTACAAACACTCCAGAGTAACGGTCTGCAGTGGAACTGAATCAGCCCATTCAGCTGCATTGCCAGGTCAGGGAATATTCCACAGCAGGTGAGCGTGTCATCCAATCCCCTCACCTGGGCTGATCTGGGAGCCAGGAGTTCCAGCCTCACCTCTCCTGACTGCCATCTATTGATTTATTTCTATTTCAGTAGTAACCAAGGTGGCACCAATTTCAGCAGCAATAAAGTATCAGTTGAGCTGGAACTTGGCCACGCATGCGCCTACAGAGACTCATTTCTGCCCCTTATCATTACAGGAAGCACATCTCCATTCCCGCTGCCGACTGTGTGCTTGCAAATGTCACCACATGCTGGCTATTTCAGACTGGGGTGGGAGCAAGGTCCAGAGCCCGGGAGCCCCACAGAGAACACCCAGACAGCCACCTCTTTTTTCATTTATGTTAATATTGCTGTACACTTCACTAAGTCCTCAAACCCCACTCTAAAAGGCCACCAAGCATTAGCCCCCCACCTCCATTAGTTAGAGAGGTTAGGAAAGGACACTTCAGGCAGAGTTGAGAACAGAATCCAAGTTTCTAATCTAACAGTGGGGGTGGGGATGTGACATTATGGCTGTATGTACCAGAATTTGTCCAGGTTTTTAAATTATTATTACTAAATAGGTTTATTTCATTCACCCAGGGAGAGAACAGCCTTCAAATGAGGTTTAACAGTTAAAATCTGTTCTAATTTGCCAGTTATGGTGTGACACGCAGCAACGTTGAAGTGTGTCACATGGCAGCCATTTGTCACACATTTTGATTTCTGGTGTCACGTCGCACCAGGTCTGAGTGTTGAAGTCTGGTGGAAGAGATACAGTAAGGGAGGGGGGGCTCTCATTCAGAAAGGGCAGGGGAGAGCAGGGCAGAGGAAAGCTAGAGGAGACCAATTGCTTTGGCTCCTATCCCTCCCCTTTGAGTTCTTGGGGGCCGTGCCAATCCTTGTCCTCCAGGCTGTTGGGAAATCCTGTACCAGGTCAGCTTGTATTCAGCAGAGGGTAAATTCAGAGCTCTCATTCCCAACATTGATGATTAAAGATTGTTCCAGAATCCAGCCTCATAGTCCCCTAAGATATTAGCTCCATGAAACACTCCAAAGAGCAGGCCTCTCCCAGAGGATGATTGTGCTCAATAATTAAGCAGGGCAGTGCACATATCCTTCCCCTGGCCCAGAGCCTGCTGCTTGCACAGAGGACCCAGGCCAGAGATGCTAATCAGTCTCTAGGTACAAAGCTGCCTGCTTTCCCAACAGGCATGTGACAGTGCCTGAATGCAAGGGCTGAAGCGCCAATCCAGAAGGGCTGCGACATCCTTTTCCTTTTCCCTTTTAAAATCCGCCCATGATTGCAGATTCTGTGTTTGCTCATGGGGCCTCTCCTAACGGAGCAGCTGCTTCCCAGCTTGTCTGGGATGTTGAGCTTTCTCACTGCAGTGAAGGAGCCCCAGTAGAAATGTCCTAGGGTGGCTCAGCCATTGTCATGCTCCCCTGCACCCACCCCCAGTGGTGACAGCCCAGTGGGGCTGCTGGCTCTGGGATGGAGTTTGGGGATGTGGGGGTGCAGAGGGCAGGGGTGCAGGCTCTGGGAGGGAGTTTGGGGATGGAAGGGAGCGCAGAGGGAAGGGGTGCAGGCTCTGAGAGGGAGTTTGGGGGCTGAAGGGAGGGTACAGACTCGGGGGCGGGGTGTGGCACTTACCTGGGGCTCCTAGGCAGGGCAGGCCGGGAGTCTCCATGTGCTGCTACCCCCAGGCACTGCCCCCACAGCTTCCCATTGGCCGCAGGGGTGCTTGGGACGGGACACAGACCCACCCTGCCCAGGGGCTGCAGGGAGGGGCTGGCAGCCATGTGGAGTGAGTAGGCAGGAAGCCGCTCAGTGGGCGGGGCAGAAGGCGGGGCTGAGGGAGAGACCCAGCCTCAGACAGGGCTTGACCAAGGTGGGCCCAGGCACCACGGGCCCATAGAACTCACAGCCCATGGCTTCCACTAGCTGTATCAGTGGGAGAAGAGACTCCCTTGGTTATTGACTGGCCTTCAATATAGCTGAACAACCAGAACCAAGAAGAAGTACAAAAAGTGTCCACTCCCCTTGGTGATGCATCATAGGAGTCGTATTTGCAGCATGGGTTGGTCACATTCAGTCCAAGGATGTCTCCATCTGTTTGCTAGAAAGTCCAAGTCTAATTAGGACATTACTCTGAGGATATTAGTCTCTGTTTAGGGCTAGGGTTGCCAGGTGTCTGGTTTTTGACCGTTAAAAGTCTGGTTGGTGGTGCAGCAGGGGCCCCGGGCTAAGCCAGGTTCCCTGCCTACCCTAGCTCCATGCGGCTCCTGAAAGCAGCCACCAGGTCCCTGCAGCTCCTAGATGTATGGGCGGCCAGGGAGGCTCCGTGCGCTGCTCCAGCCCTGAGCGCCAGTGCGGCAGCTCCCATTGACCAGGAACCGCGACCAATTGGAGCTGCAGGGGTGGAGCCTGCAGACATGAGGGCAGTGCATGGAGCCTCCCTGGCCACCCATGTGCCTAGGAGCTGCAGCCTGAAGGGACCTACTGGCTGCTTCCTGGGAGCTGCAGTAAGTGCTGCTGGGACCCTCCCTCCCCCAACACCCTGCCCCAGCCAAGAGTCCCCTCCTTCACCCAAACTCCCTTGTGAAGCCCACACTCCCCCAACATTGCAACACCCTGTCCCAGCCCTGAGCCCCCTCCTGATCCCCAAACCCCTCATCCCTGGCCCCACCCCAGAGCCCACACCCCCAGCCTGAATCTGCACCCGCTCCTGCACTCTGAACCACTAGCCCAGAGCTTCCTCCTGCATCCCAAACCCCTCATTCGTGGCCTCACCCCAGAGCCTGCACCCCCTGCCAGAGTCCTCACCCCCCCTCCCGTACCCCAGCCCATTGCCGCAGCCTGGAACTCTCTCCCATACCCTGAGCCCCTCATTTCTGGCCCCACAAGGAGCCAGCATGTGGGAGGCGTTGCCTCCCCTAGCACAGCTGTCCCTGCCACCCCACACCTGGGCTGTGGTGCCCCCGCACCCCGCCTCTTCCCCTCCCTGCTGACCCTTTCCCAAGGCTCCCACAGCCTGCTGCTGCTGCCTGGAGAGTCTTCCTCCTCTCCTCTCCTCCATCCCACCCTCTTTGCCCCTCGGAAGTCCCCGTGGGGCATGGGGTATCCCGGGTATGTGTGTATGAGAATGCGAGCGAGCGGGGTGGGGGGAGTGAGGAGGCAAACTGAGCGGATCTCTGTAACTTTACACAGTGAAAAAACCTAGTAGCAGAGATCACTGAACCTGTTAAAGAGCCATTGAAGTGGTAATGAAGCGACTTAACAGACACTTGCCAATGCCTAGGAAGCCTTTGACCACATTCGCTGGCTTTTCTACTGTAGGAAAATGTGTTATTGGGGTTAAAAACAGTTTCCAATGATGACTCTTCAGTTAGTCTCTGTACCCGGAAGAAGTAACTGCTGACCTGGCTCAGGGAGGAGCTGACCAAGCCAGTGAGTTTATTTCTTGATCTAGTCTTTTATTCAAACCCACAGGGGTGAAAGTAACTTACAGGACTTACAGGTACTGCTGGAGTCCTGAGGGGGCGTGGCCTCAACCAGAAGAGGCGGTGCCTCTCAAGATTTAAAGGCCCTGGGGCACCGGCTGTGGCTGGGAGCCCCAGGGCCTTTAAATCAACCCGGGGCACCCAGCTGCAGAGGTGGCTGGGAGCCCCCGGGGCTCCTGCCACCGCAGGCGGGATTCAAAGGGCTCTGGGCTTCCCGCAGCCGGGGGAGCTCTGAACCCTTTAAATCCAGCCCCAGCCTGGCCGCCGGAGCCGCGGGCAGGATTTAAAGGACTCTGAGTTGACCGCAGCCGCGGCAGCCCAGAGCCCTTTAAATCGGCCCCAGCCAGGCTGCCGGAGCTGCAGGTGGGATTTAAGGGGCTCTGGGCTGCCTGCTGTGGCGGGGAGCCCAGAGCTCTTTAAATCCCCGCCATGGAAGCTGGTGCGGTCTGGCACGGCGTACTGGCTCTTGCCAGTATGCCGGACTGGACCGGCTTACTTTCACCTCTGCAAACCCAGTTTAAGCAAACGAGTCTGGCAAGGAACTCTGTAAGAACGGTGATTAAACTACTGGCTTAATGCAGGCTGCCAATGACAAGCACTTTTGTAAAAGGAGAGATCAGGCTTCAGGTACCCTGGCTTTCCGTCTCTCTCTATACAGCATACACAGAACTCCCTGCCACACAGAGGAAAATCTATCTAGCAATTCATCTACACCTGTTGCCTGTTCAGTTCCCTTGGAGAATGTTATTAGTGCTTTAAGGTGAAAAGGAGAGAGGGTGTCACCGGGGGTGGGGGCAGCAGCAGGGTGAGTGACTATAACAGGGTTCAAAAAAGAACTAGAGAAGTTCATGGAGGATAGGTCCATCAATGGCTATTAGCAGGATGGGCAGGGATGGTGTCCCTGGCCTGTTTGCCAGAAGCTGGGAATGGGCGACGGGGTGAATCACTTGATGATTACCTGTTCTGTTCATTCCCTCTGGGGCACCTGGCATTGGCCACTGTCGGAAGACACGATACTGGACTGGATGGACCTTCGATCTGACCCAGTATGAGGAGGCTAGGGGCGAGCCAAAAAAGCAAACAGGATGTTAGGAATCATTAAAAAGGGGATAGAGAATAAGTCTGAGAATATAGTATTGCCCTTATATAAATCCATGGTACGCCCACATCTCAAATACTGTGTACAGATGTGGTCTCCTCACCTCAAAAAAGATATACTAGCACTAGAAAATGTTCAGAAAAGGGCAACTAAAATGATTAGGGGTTTGGAGAGGGTCCCATACGAGGAAAGATTAAAGAGGCTAGGACTCTTCAGCTTGGAAAAGAGAAGACTAAGGGGGGATATGATAGAGGTATATAAAATCATGAGTGATGTTGAGAAAGTGGATAAGGAAAAGTTATTTACTTATTCCCATAATACAAGAACTAGGGGTCACCAAATGAAATTAATAGGCAGCAGGTTTAAAACAAATAAAAGGAAGTTCTTCTTCATGCAGCGCACAGTCAACTTGTGGAACTCCTTACCTGAGGATGTTGTGAAGGCTAGGACTATAACAATGTTTAAAAGGGGACTGGATAAATTCATGGTGGCTAAGTCGATAAATGGCTATTAGCTAGGATGGGTAAGAATGGTGTCCCTAGCCTCTGTTCGTCAGAGGATGGAGATGGATGGCAGGAGAGAGATCACTTGATCATTGCCTGTTAGGTTCACTCCCTCTGGGGCACCTGGCATTGGCCACTGTCGGTAGACAGATACTGGGCTAGATGGACCTTTGGTCTGACCCGGTACGGCCGTTCTTATGTTCACAGCAGGTGGGGGGGGGTAAGGGAACCAAAAACGTGCCACCGTGGCTAAACAACAAAGTAAAAGAAACAGTGAGAGACAAAAAGGCATCTTTAAAAAGTGGAAGTTAAATCCTAGTGAGGAAAATAGAAAGGAGCATAAACTCTGACAAATAAAGTGTAAAAATATAATTAGGAAGGCCAAAAAAGAATTTGAAAAACAGCTAGCCAAAGACTCAAAAAGTAATAGCAATTTTTTTTTAAAATACATCAGAAGCAGTAAGCCTGCTAAACAACCAGTGGGACCGCTGGACCATCAAGATGCTAAAGGACCACTCAAGGACGATAAGGCTATTGAGGAGAAACTAAATGAATTCTTTGCATCAGTCTTCACGGTTGAGGATGTGAGGGAGATTCCCAAACCTGAGCCATTCTTTTTGGATGACAAATCTGAGGAACTGTCCCAGATTGAGGTGTCATTAGAGGAGGATTTGGAACAAATTGATAAACTAAACAGTAATATGTCACCAGGACCAGATGGTATTCACCCAAGAGTTCTAAAGAAACTCAAATTTGAAATTGAAGAACTACTAACTACAGTTTGTAACCTATCACTTAAATCAGCTTCTGTACCAGATGACTGGAGGATAGCTAATGTGATGCCAATTTTTAAAAAGGTCTCCAAAGGTGATCCCGGAAGTTACAGGCCGATAAGCCTGACTTCAGTATCAGGCAAATTGGTTGAAACTATAGTAAAGAACAAAATTTTCAGACATATAGATGAACATAATTTGTTGGGGAAGAGTCAACATAGTTTTTGTAAAGGGAAATCATGCCTCACCAATCTACTAGGTTTTTTTGAGTGGGTCAACAAGCATAGGGACAAGGGGATCCAGTGGATATAGTATACTTAGATTTTCAACAAACCCTTTGACAAGGTGTCATAACAGATAGTTAAGGGTTAACAAGCTCAGTAACCTGATGAACACCTGACCAGAGGACCAATCAGGGGACAAGATAATTTCAAATCTCTGTGTTCCTTGTTGAGTCTTTGTTCTCTTTTTGGATCTGAGAGGCCAGACATATTCTTCAAGTACTCCAAGTTTCCTGAAGTATTTTCTTCTATTCAGTCTAGTGAGTATTAGAAAGGCAGACTAGTCTTATAATTTGATTTCTACATTTGCAATTGTGTGTTTGCTGAAGAAATATCTTTATTTCTGTTTGCTGTTACTTTGATTATTCTGAGAAAGGAGGGGGAGGGAGAGCCTCTCCAGGTTTATAAGTTAGACCCTGTATTTTTCCATCCTGGTATTACAGAGATGGTGTTCTTTCTTTCTTTCTTTCTTTCTTTCTTTCTTTCTTTCTTTCTTTTTAATAAAATCTTTTCTTTTTAGAACTTGATTGATTTCTTCCTTGTTTGGATTTTCAGGGGAAAGGGAGGGGGGAAAAGTGAATCCCTCTTTGTTTTGATTCAAGGAATTTGAATCCAGGTATCTCTCCTAAGCACTAGGAGAGGGGAGGTCGGAAATGGGTTGTTTCCCTTTGTGTTGAGATTCAAGTTTGAATCTGTGTTCCCCAGGGAGAGTTTTGGGGGAACAGGGAGTGTGTCAGACACTTAAAACTTGACTGGTGGCAGCAAGAACCAGATCTAAACTAGGATTTTAGTTTAGAGGAGTCCATGCAGGTCCCCATCTTGTGAACGCTAAAGTTCAAAGTGGGGAATAAACCTATGACACAAGGTCCCTCACCAAAGGCTCTTAAGCAAAGTAAGCTGTCATGGGATAAGAGGGAAGGTCCTCTCATGGATTAGTGACTAGTTAAAAGATAGGAAACAAAGGGTAGGAATAAATGGTCAGTTTTCAGAATGGAGAGAGGTAAATAGTAGTGTCCCCCAGGGGTCTCTATTGGGACTAGTCCTATTCAACATATTCATCAATGATCTGGGAAAAATGGGTAAACAGTGAGGTGGCAAAATTTGAAGATGATACAAAACTTTTCAAGATAGTTAAGTCCTAGGCAGACTGCAAAGAGCTACAAATGGATCTCTCAAAGCAGGTGACTGGGCAATAAAATGGCAGATGAAATACAATGTTGATAAATGCAAAGTAGTGCACATTGGAAAACATAATCTCTCCTGTACATATAAAATGATGAGATCTAAATTAGCTGTTACCACTCAAGAAAGAGATCTTGGAGTCTTTGCGGATAGTTCTCTGAAAACATCCACTCAATGTGTAGTGGCACTCAAAAAAGCGAACAGAATGTTGGGAATCATTAAGAAAGGGATAGATAATAAGACAGAAAAGATCATATTGCCCCTATATTAATCCATGGTATGCCCACATCTTGAATACTGCATGCAGATGTGGTCGCCCCATCTCAAAAAAGATATACTGAAATTGGAAAAGGTTCAGAAAAGAGCAACAAAAATTATTAGGGGTATGTAACGGCTTCCGTATGAGGGATATGGAGCGGCTTCCATATCAGGAGAGATTAATAAGACTGTGACGTTTCAGCTTGGAAAAGAGATGAATAAGGGGGATATGATTGAGGTCTATAAAATCATGAATAGTGTGGAAAAAGTAAATAAGGAAGTGTGATTTACTCCTCATAACACAAGAACTAGGGGTCACCAAATGAAATTAATATGCAGCAGGTTTAAAACAAGCAAAAAGAAACATTTTTTCACACAATGCACAGTCAGGGTATGGAATTCTCTGCCAGAGGATGTTGTGAAGGCCAAGACTATAACAGGGTTCAAAAAAGAACTAGATAACTTCATGGAGGATAGGTCCATCAATGGCTATTAGCCAGGATGGGCAGGGATGGTGTCCTTGGCCTCTGTTTGCCAGAAGCTGGGGATGGGTGACAGAGGATGGATCACTTGATGATTACCGGTTCTGTTCATTCCCTCTGGGGCACCTGGCATTGGCCACTGTCGGAAGACAGGATACAGGGCTGGATGGACCTTCAATCTGACCTAGTATGGCCATTCTTAGGTTCTTATGTGAGGAGGCTAGGGGTGAGCCAAAAAAGCAAACAGGATGTTAGGAATCATTAAAAAGAGGATAGAGAATAAGACTGAGAATATAGTATTGCCCTTATATAAATCCATGGTACGCCCACATCTTGAATACTGTGTACAGATGTGGATACTGGGCTAGATGGACCTTTGGGCTCACCCAGTATGGTCACTCTTATGTTCTTATGTTATGTTCTTATGTGAGGAGGCGAGCAGCAAGCCAGCTGCACAGCAGGTGGGGGGAAGCGGTCTCGTGGTGGGTGGGGAAAGGGTCTGGCGGGGGGGGATATTTGCCGTCACCCCCTCTTGTTCACTTCATATTAGGTGAGTCAGGTTTTCCACTATTCCCCAAGTAGGGAGAAGTATTTTCCCCTGGTTGTTTGTTTTCAGCATTCTGGCTGCACCAAGGGTTCTGTTGCAGCTGTGCAACACCAGAAGCCGAGTGGCATGCATTCTGTTATCTGCTGTCAAAGTTAGAATCAAGACTCACAATTTGTCAGACCACTCTGTTTTTATTAGCGCAGCGCTCCGCCAATAACATTCAGATAATGTGAGTGGCCATGCAAGACCCAAACAGTCTTATTTATACAGATAAAAGAGCGGGAATTAAACAAAGGGACAAAGAGAGAAAAACAGCAAAATTCACCTGGGGCATAGCATGCATATCCTACTTCCTTACTAACTCCTATCGATCTAAGGCTAATGCTTCACCAATTGCCCTTAAACGGTGCAATTGTTCTATGTTAATGTCTGTATTCCTGACACCTGGACTCCAACATTCCAGCGATTTTCCTTAAAGGTACAGACAGCATTTCTTTAATCCTATCTATTTTTGTAATATAATTCATTCTACTTTCACACTGCTGAATCTCTTCCCTAGTGCTAAGCTAATATCACTAAAGCAAATACAAAGCAAGCTGCCTCTCTGCCACCCCTCTGCAGAATAGAGCAGTGAATTACATAGATCTTCTGTAAAAGCAGCAAAGAATCCTGTGGCACCTTATAGACTAACAGAAGTTTTGCAGCATGAGCTTTTTTGGGTGAATACCCACTTCGTCGGATGCAAGCATGGAAATTTCCAGGGGCAGGTAAATATAAGCAAGCAAGAAGCAAGCTAGAGATAACGAGGTTAGTTCAATCAGGGAGGATGAGGCCCTGTTCTAGCAGTTGAGGTGTGAAAACCAAGGGAGGAGAAACTGGTTCTGTAGTTGGCAAGCCATTCACAGTCTTTGTTTAATCCTGAGCTGATGGTGTCAAATTTGCAGATGAACTGAAGCTCAGCAGTTTCTCTTTGAAGTCTGGTCCTAAAGTTTTTTTGCTGGAGGATGGCCACCTTAAGATCTGCTATTGTGTGGCCAGGGAGGTTGAAGCGTTCTCCTACAGGTTTTTGTATATTGCCATTCCTAATATCTGATTTGTGTCCATTTATCCTTTTCCTTAGAGACTGTCCAGTTTGGCCAATGTACATAGCAGAAGGGCATTGCTGGCATATGATGGCATATATTACATTGGTGGATGTGCAGGTGAATGAACCGGTGATGGTGTGGCTGATCTGGTTAGGTCCTGTGATGGTGTTGCTGGTGTAGATATGTGGGCAGAGTTGGCATCGAGGTTTGTTGCATGGATTGGTTCCTGAGCTAGAGTTACTATGGTGCGGTGTGCAGTTACTGGTGAGAATATGCTTCAGGTTGGCAGGTTGTCTGTGGGCGAGGACTGGCCTGCCACCCAAGGCCTGTGAAAGTGTGGGATCATTGTCCAGGATGGGTTGTAGATCCCTGATGATGCGTTGGAGGGGCTTTAGCTGAGGACTGTATGTGATGGTCAGTGGAGTCCTGTTGGTTTCTTTCTTGGGTTTGTCTTGCAGTAGGAGGCTTCTGGGTACACGTCTGGCTCTGTTGATCTGTTTCCTTATTTCCTTGTGCGGGTACTGTAGTTTTGAGAATGCTTGGTGGAGATTTTCTAGGTGTTGGTCTCTGTCTGCAGGGTTAGAGCAGATACGGTTGTACCTCAGTGCTTGGCTGTAGACAATGGATCTTGTGGTGTGTCCGGGATGGAAGCTGGAGGCATGAAGGAAGGCATAGCGGTCGGTAGGTTTTCGGTATAGGGTGGTGTTAATGTGACCATCACTTATAGATCTTCTGGTGCAAGAGGCCCCGCCCCCGATTCCCATGTAATTTTCTTGTACAAGACAAATGGAAGTGTCATGGCTTGTAACTGTATTGTCTGCCAGTCCTCCTGTGTTCTCTCACTTTGTGCATCAGTTGCCCATTTTTTCATAAAAGAGCATCTGTATGCAGGGCCTATTTCATACTAACCTGGAGATATATTTGAAATCAGCTTTCTGTTTCCTGTCATTGCCGCGTCTTAGAGCTCAGCTTTTGTGTGCTCCTTGGGAGTTAGGTTATGTCTAATCTGCAAATACTGGGGAAAGGCTGGCAGAGGATTGTTCAGTTTATTTTTAATCCCCATGTAACTCATTACCGCATGTTTTTTTGTCAAGAAGTTGGTAGAGTCTCTTAAGATCTATCTTCTCCCGTCGCTCAAAGCTATAGCTGAGTTTTGCATTTAAGTTAAAGTCTCAATTTCTCGCCCTGGGAGTCATAGGGAGCAGGAAAGAGCTAAACTGTCTGGGTGCCTAATCCTGTTATAATAAATAATAATTTATTGCAGATCAGTTATGGAAAACACACACACACACACACACGGTCCTAGCTCAGTTCTGAGGTGATGCCCCTGGAAATGGCAGCCCATAAGATCAGTGCCCTGGATTCATCCTGCAAATTAAAAATAAATAAAATCATTAATGCCAGCAGTGTGCATTAGATGTTCTCTGCACGCAGCAGTGTAAGCTGCTCAGCACACTCCCCTAGTGGTGATGCATTTGCACAAACAATCCCTGCAACAGGCAGATCACACAGCCAATGTCTTGTAAGACATGACATGATAATAGATAGTTGGTATCTGACAGATCAAAACACTGGATTTGTCCTGCCCTGTTGAGGATTCTGGGGAACTCTGTGAAAGATCTAGAGTAGAACAAGCCCCTGAGGTTGGAGTTTGGGCAAGCCTCGTAATTCAAAACCTCTGATTTTTGATGCCCAACTTGTCATACCATGAGCCTGATTTTTCAGAGGTGCCGAGAACCTGCAGATCCCAATGATTTCAGCTGGAGTTGTGGGTACATAACAGCTCTGAAAACCAGGCCTTGTATGCCCTAAATTGGGAACCCAAAAGCAGAGATCACTTGCCTTGCCCAAGGTCACATAGGAAGTCTATGGCAGAGGTGGGAAACAAGCCCAGATACTCTTGAGTTGCTGTCCAGTGTCTGCACCACAAACAGTATGATTTACCGTCCTATTGTTATTATTTATACTACCATAGTGCCTAGACATAGAATGAACCAGCTAGAGACCCAACAACCAGAATCCCTCCGAATATGACACTGTGGTGGAGCCTCTCAAAGCACTTTGAGGGGTTTAAACATATATCTGCCTTTGATGTTAAGGTGTATGAATCCCCTAGATTGCTTTGCAAACCTCAGCCTGTTTTTACCCTTCATGCACAGCCCTTGTCTGACCCTGTTCTTACTTTTCCCTTTGGCAAGATGGGTACTGCCTATGCTGTGCGCCAGCTGGAGTCTGCCACCATGAGTCACCAGCTGTGGCTGCCCTCTGGCTGTGAGCAGCCTATGCTGGGTAACTGAGGGTATGTCTACACTATGGGATTATACCGATTTTACAGAAACCAGTTTTTTTAAACAGATTGTATAAAGTCAAGTGCACGCGGCCACACTAAGCACATTAATTCGGTGGTGTGCGTCCATGTACCGAGGCTAGTGTCGATTTCCGGAGCATTGCACTGTGGGTAGCTATCCCATAGCTATCCCATAGTTCCCGCAGTCTCCCCCACCCCTTGGAATTCTGGGTTGAGATCCCAGTGCCTGATGGGGCAAAAAACATTGTCGCGGGTGGTTCTGGGTACAGCCTCACCCCTCCATCCGTGAAAGCAGCAGACAACCGTTTTGCGCCTTTTTTCCTGGGTGAACTGTGCAAACGCCATAGCACAGCAAGCATGGACCCTGCTCAGCTCAAGACAGCAATCATGGACGTTGTAAACACCTCGCGCAGTCTCATGCAGTCTATGCTGAACCTGGACCTGCAAAACCAGGCGAGGAGGAGGTGGCTACAGCAGCGCGGTGACGAGGGTGATGAGGACATGGACACAGAATTCTCTCAAACCGCGGGCCCCTGTGCTTTGGAGATCCTGATGGTAATGGGGCAGGTTCTAGCCATTGAACGCCGATTTTGGGCCCGGGAAACAAGCACAGACTGATGGGACCGCAGAGTTTTGCAGGTTTGGGATGATTCCCAGAGGCTGTGAAACTTTTGCATGCGTAAGGGCACTTTCATGGAACTTTGTGACTTGCTTTCCCCTGCCCTGAAATGCCAGAATACCAAGATGAGAGCAGCACTCACAGTTGAGAAGCGAGTGGCAATAGCCCTCTGGAAGCTTTCAACGCCAGACAGCTACCGGTCAGTTGGGAAAATCATTAAGCTGCTGCTACAAAAGGTAGTGACTCTGGGAAATGTGCAGGTCATAGTGGATGGCTTTGCTGCAATGGGATTCCCTAACTGTGGTGGGGCAATAGATGGAACCCATATCCCTATCTTGGCACCGGAGCACCAGGGCACCCAGTACATAAACCGCAAGGGGTAGTTTTCAATGGTGCTGCAAGCACTGGTGGATTACAAGGGACGTTTCACCAACATCCACGTGGGATGGCCAGGAAGGGTTCATGACGCTCGCGTCTTCAGGAACACTACTCTGTTTAAACGACTGCAGCAAGGGAATTACTTCCCAGACCAGAAAATAACAGTTGGGGATGTTGAAATGCCTGTCATTATCCTGGGGGACCCAGCCTACCCCTTGATGCCATGGCTCATGAAGCCATACACAGGCAGCCTGGACAGTAGTCAGGAGCTGTTCAACTACAGGCTGAGCAAGTGCAGAATGGTGGTAGAATGTGCATTTGGCCATTCAAAGGCGCGCTGGCGCACATTACTGACTCACTCAGACCTCAGCCAAACCAATGTCCCCTTTGTTATTGCTGCTTGCTGTGTGCTCCACAATCTCTGTGAGAGTAAGGAGGAGACCTTTATGGCGGGGTGGGAAGCTGAGGCAAATCACCTGGCCGCTGATTACGCGCAGCCAGACACCAGGGCAATTAGAAGAGCACACTATGAAGCGGTGCACATCAGAGAAGCTTTGAAAACGAGTTTCATCACGGGCCAGGGTATGGTGTGACTGCTGTGTTTGTTTCCCCTTGATGAACCCCCCCCCACATTGATTGACTCATTCCCTGTAAGCAACCCACCCTCCCCCTTCGATTACAGCTTGCTTAAGGAAATAAAGTCACTGTCGTTTAAAAATCATGTATTCTTTATTAATTCATTATAAAAAGAGGGAGAGAACTGACAAGGTGGCCTGGGTGTGGTTTGGGAGGAGGATAGGAGGGAAGGAAAAGGCCACTAAAAATAATTCAAAATAATGACAGCCTTTTGGTTGGGCTGTCCACGGGGGTGGAGTGGGCGGTTGCACAGAGCCTCCCCCACGTGTTCTTACACGTCTGGGTGAGGAGGATATGGAACATGGTGAGGGGTGAGGGTGGTTACACAGGGGCTGCAGCGGCACTCTGTGATCCTGCTGCTATTCCTGAAGCTCCACCGGATGCCAGAGCATGTCAGTTTGATCACGCAGCAGCCCCAGTGTTGCATCATGCCTCCTCTGATCTTCCTGCCGCCACCTCTCATCTCGAGCGTCCCTCCTGTCCTCACGTTCACTGGCATCTTTCCTGTAATTTGATACCACGTCCTTCCACTCATTCAGATGAGCTTGTTCATTGCGGGTCACTTCCATGATTTCCGAGAACATTTCATCTCGCGTCTTTTTTTTCCACCGCCTTATCTGAGATAGCCTTTGGGATGGAGTAGGGAGGCTTGAAAAATTTGCAGCTGCATGAGGGAGGGAAAAAAGAGAGAAGTATTTTAAAAGATACATTTTACAGAACAATGCTTATACTCTTTCACGGTGAACCACACTATTCACCTTACATAGCACATGTGATTTCACTACAAGGTTGTATTTTGCATCTTAATATTGAGTGCCTGCGGCTCTGGTGTTAGAGATCTCACAGATGCAGGTCCGGGCAGCAGATTTCAGCTTGCATGCGGCCATGGTAAGCCATTGTCTTTTGGCTTCTGCAGCCTTCATATACACAGTGCCCTCCTTTCCCAAATACCAAGCAAACCCGTTCGGTGCTGCTTCTTTCCTGTTAACATGCAGCAGCAGAAACCACGCCCCCATCCAATTCTCTGGGATGATTGCTTTACCCCTCCCCCCACCGCGTGGCTGGTATCATGGAAGATCACTGGTAAACACCCCCCTTCCGCCCCTCCCACTGCATGGCTGGTAGCAGGGAAGATCCCTGCTAGCAAAACGTGAAAAAGCTCAGTGCCAATCACCCCCCCACACACACTTCCCTCTGCTTGGCTACCTGCAAGGAAGGATTTCTTTTAAGCAACAGGCAAACAGCCCAGTAGGAATGGCCATCTCTGTCCCCTTAATTAAATTCCTGAATTTCAACCAGGTTACCATGAACGATATCACTCTCCTGAGGATAACACAGCGAGATTAAAGAATGGATGTTGCTTGAATGCCAGCAAACACCGGGACCATACGCAGCTAGGCTTTGTCATGCAATGATACCAGATTACTTGCTACATGCATGGCGTGGTCAAGTGTCCTACCATGGAGGACGGAATAAGGCTGCCCTGCCCAGAAACCTTCTGCAAAGGCTTTTGCAGTACCTCCAGGAGAGCTTCATGGAGATGTCCCTGGAGGATTTCCACTCCATCCCCAGACATGTTAACAGACTTTTCCAATAACTGTACTGGCCGCTAATGCATCCCAAGTCCTCAGGGCAAATTAATCATTAAAAAACGCTTGCTTTTAAACCATGTTTTATATTTACAAAGGTACACTCACCAGAGGTCACTTCCATGGCTTCATTGTGTGGGATGAGGGCTGGGAGGGTAATTCCGTCAGGGTGAGAAAAAGCTCCTGGCTGTTGGGGAGAACAGAGTGCTGTGTGCTCTCTGCAAGCTTGCCCTCCTCTTCCTCCTCCTCCTCATCTTCCCCGTCCGCAGAATCCTCAGCCATGGCTGAGATTACCACCCCCACCTCAGAATCCACGGACAGGGGTGGGGTACTGGTGGCGGACCCCCCTAGAATTGCATGCAGCTCAGCGTAGAAGCGGCATGTTTTCAGCCCTGCCCCGGACCTTCCATTTGCTTCTTTGGTTTTCTGGTAGGCTTGTCTGAGCTCCTTAACTTTCACACGGCACTGTACTGAGTCCCTGGTGTGGCCTCTCTGCATCATGGCCTTGGAAATTTTTTCAAATGTTTTTTCATTTCATTTTGGAACGGAGTTCTGTTAGCACGGAATCCTCTCCCCATACAGCGATCAGATCCAGTACCTCCCGTACGGTCCATGCTGGAGCTCTTTTTCGATTCTCAGGCGACTGCATTGTTACCTGTGCTGATGAGCTCTGCGTGGTCACCTGTGCTGGTGAGCTCTCCACGCTGGCCAAACAGGAAATGAAATTCAAAAGTTCGCGGGGCTTTTCCTGTCTACCTGGCCAGTGCATCCGAGTTCAGATGGCTTTCGAGAGCGGTCACAATGGTGCACTGTGGGATACCGCCCAGAGGCCAATACCGTCGAATTGCGGCCACACTAACCCTAATCCAACATGGCAATACCAATTTCAGCGCTACTCCCCTCGTTGGGGAGGAGTATAGAAATCGGTTTATAAAGGGCTTCGTTGTGTGGACGGGTGCCGGGTTAAATCGGTTTAACTCTGCTAAATTCTGTATAAACGCGTAGTGTAGAACAGGCTTGAGTGATTCCTCACACCTACTCCATTTGTGTGCTTTTGGATCAAAGCTTGATTTCTACTGTCTCTCTAATTTCCCTGCCTACCAACCATCCTCCCCTCTTTGTAGTTCTGCCATGATGAACAATTAGGAATCCGGTCACTTTTTACTGTCATTTATTTATATGAAAAACATTATTTTCAAAGTCGGGGCTTTTAGCCAAGAGCAGTAGCACACTTTCATTTTTTAAATCCAGCTGTGTATTTCAGCCAACACAGTACTTCAGTGACTCTCATTTCCATGTTGCTGTGCTACCTTAGCAGCCCTGCGCCCATCGCTGTGGAGAAGAGTCTGTCAGGGCTCCCCATGGGAACCGCAATTTTCAAGGACTACACATCATCAGCAATAAATATCCTCCCCTGAGTGAGGGCTGCACATTCAAGGCTGCCTCCTGACACAAGTGTCTTTGCTCACTAGTTTGATAAACTGATTTTTTGAGTTGCAAGCAGACAAAGAACATTGGAAGAATAGTTTTAAGCACCAGTAATCATGATAAATCCCAGGGCACTTTGTGCAAGAATTTGTTGAGATGTTAACCCTGCAGTCCTAGCCAAATTCCTATTCAAATAATTCAATTCTGATTGTCTGTGTTCCCTCCTCATTTCAGTGGTGGAGAAATGATTATACATTTCACACATATAGAGAAATTGCATGTGAGTTATGTAGCTTGAAGCTATTATACTTTGATTTCCTGTATCCTGAAACTCTTTATACACATCTAAGAATTCTGTCTCTGCACTGACAGCAGCCATTTTGTTCTCAGAATGGCTGCAGCCTCTTGCAGAGGAGACTTATACACTGTGTTCTCTCCTGCAGACTGGGTTCTTGTTTATTCTTTTTGCTGGTTTCCTGAATCTAAAACAAAAGTAGCTTTTGAATGATTAACAATTATTGTTCTTTGTGTATAGAAAACATAACACCTGGAGACTCCATGTGTATTTGCATCTAGATGCTCTTGAATGCCAGGGATTATTACTGAATTATTGAAACCTACATTTTAAATGTCAAAAATGAGCCAAAAAAAACCCCAAACCCCTTTTTAACAAACAAATAAATAAAAAACTGGTCCCTTCATTGGGCATTAGAAAGAAGCCACAAGAGCATAGACTCATTCTGAGGCTCAATGTCTCTTTCCCCTTGCAGATCACCATTAGGTCCCTCAGCACAGTCAGTGTGAATGCGATGCACTCCAAAAGTCTCAGTCTGAGCTGGCTGTTCATGCAGTTCATAAAAATGCCATTGTGCATTCCCTCCTGACCATCCTGGCTCCTGAAGGCTGTTAAACATCACAGAGAGGATGCACATTTATATGTTCTGGCCATGGCTCATGCTGTTAGGCTTCAGTTATTGAACAACAGTGTCCGGTGAAAGAGTTGGCCTGGATTTAAGCCTTAACTGAAGTTGTTTCATTTACGCCAAATCCATAACACATCTGTCTCTCTAGCCAGATATTTATATTGGGATCTCATCACTGCAGCACTGAGAGCACATATACATCTCTACCTCAATATAATGCTGTCCTTGGGAGCCAAAAAAATCTTACCGTGTTATAGGTGAAACCGTGTTATATTGAACTTGCTTTGATCCACCGGAGTGTGCAGCCCCGCTCCCCTGGAGCACTGCTTTACCACGTTATATCCAAATTTGTGTTATATTGGGTGGCATTATATCAAGGTAGTGGTGTATATGGTGATTGTGGTATAGAGGTTTTAGCATACCCCCATTACTGATCCACCATTCTAGGCCATCTCACCTGAATGCAGAAAGAATGGATCCATAGGGCACATGGCCACTATCACGTACTCTGCGGGCACTGCTTGTGTTACAGAGAAATGGTTTACAAAAGTTTTAGAAAAATGCCTTGGAACTATTCCTCACATCCCACTGCCTGTAAACAGCCAGGGAGCCCTGCACAACTTCTGAAACAATCCTAAAATTTTCTGCACATCAGATTTTCCAGTCTTGTTATCTCTGTCACTTCTGGGGCTGGGAGGGAGTGGTGGGAATTTGGGAAGCTACCCATTCCAATGAGATAAAATGCCTGTTTCTAGCTCTGTAGGTCCATGAGAGATCAGGACATGTTTCTGTACAGAAGAGCAAATCCTGCTCCAGGACTGACTCTTGACAGGCAGGAGAGATTTGGAGGCAGGAGAGTATTTTCCTAGATAGTTGTTTTGTTTTTTGTTTTTAGGCAGCTGTTGGAAGCTGCTTAGCGGGTCTGGTTAGATTAAGTCCCAAGTGGACAGTTAGTGGGTAGATGGCAGAAGAAATGGTCAAAGGTGAAGGATACAATTACTGATCACGCTGCTCTGCAATTTAACACACAAATAGCATCTCTGTGTATGTGCTGTTTCCCTTTTTGAGAGTAACCTTTTGGCTGGAGACATTCCTATGCTGTAAGAATGCAATGGTATAAAAGGACTAGCTACACCACCATCTAGTGACAGTTTAAGGTATTAGAGAGAGAAGATGGGTGAGGTAATGTATTTTACTGGAGCAACTTGTGCTGAGGAGAGAAACAAGCTTCCAAGCTTACACAGAGCTCTTTTTTCAGGTCTGGGAAAGGTGGCACAGCTAAATATAAGGTGGAACAGATGGTTTAGCATCAGTAGTTAACACATATTGTGATAGACCATTCAAGGTGAAGTGGCCAGTTAACACCCCTGCAGCAGTCATAGGACAAAAAAGGGAGGTTAGTGGGTTAAAGATTGTTGTAATGAGCCATAAATCCAGTGTCTTTATTAAGTCCATGATTTTTAGTGTCTAGCAGAGTTATGAATTTAAGCTCCCAGGCTTGTCTTCTGAAGGTGTTGTGCTGTTATCCTTTGAGGATGAGGATGGAGAGGTCAGATATGGAGTGATCATTTTGTGAAAAGTGTTCACCGATGTGTGATTTTGTCTTTTGTCACTTCTCTGTGTGAGTTCATTCAAGAGCATAGTGATTGTTGGGTTTAACCTACACAGTTGTTATTGGGCATTTACTGCACTGGATGAGATACACCACGTGTTGTAATAGGCATGTGTCGGACCATGGAACTTGAAAGATGTGTTGTGGGGGTGTTGATGATCATAGCAGTGGAGACATGTCTGCAGGTTTTGCATCTGATGTTATGATTGGGTCTGGTCTATGATAGTTGCTTTGAGTTGTGTCCTGTTCTGTGGGGATTTTGCTTCTGATGATGAGCTTGGAGAGGTTGAGGGGTTGTTCGAAGCCCAGAAGAGGGGGTTCAGGAAAGATTTCCTTCAGGATGTGGTCCCTATCAAATACAGGTTGTAATTGTTTGATACCCTGTATGGGTTCCAGTGTGGGGTGGTAGGTGACAACTAGGAGTTTGTGATACAGGGGTTTTTTTTTGGTGCATGTCCCTATTGAAGCAGATTCTCCACATGACATTCTCCACTGCTCTGATGATCGATACCCCCACAATTCACCTTTCAAGATCCATGGCCCTACACATGCCTACCACAACTTGAGGTGTACCCATCCAGTGCACTAAATGCCCCAGCAACAACTGTGTGGGTGAAACCAGACAATCGCAACACTCTCAAATGATCTCATGCAGGAAAATGATGAAAGACAAAAACACCCTATCACCCAGGGGCGAACACTTTTCACAAAACAATCACTCCATAGCAGATCTCTCAGTCCTCATCCTACCTGGCACCACCCCAGAGTTTCATGGATTTGCAGGATTGAGCCAGATCTGGGAACTTCACTGTACGATGCCTGGTGTGACACCATCAACGTGGTCACTCTGGTTGGTGCAACAGTCCTCAGTAGACAGCGTGTGTTTGATGCTGATTTCTTTGGGATTGATATGGGAGTGAGGAGTGATATCTGGCTCATGGGACACTGTCACCTGCTCAGGCCCCAAGATGTACCTACCTAAAAGGCAGGGAACTCCTATGTAGTGTCCCTGAAGAAGGTCTTACAGATTTCGATGTTAATAGTGGCTGTTTTTGTGCCTGGGCCCTCATGAACCTAGATCCAGTAGAGTTCACTTCCCCTACAGGCCCAGTATGTCCTGGGAAAATGATAATGTTAGAAAATGGGTTAATTCACATGTTCACATAACATGTTGAACATGACTTTGCATTTTATGTAGATAGGGCAGATTGTATTTAAAAAACATGGTAGCTCATGGGGACTAACTCTGGAGAGACTCATTTACCCACCTTTTTAAACATGACCAGTCCTTGTCTGCACTAAGTGCTAATCTGTGTTAATTAGACACATTAGTGAATTTATTTCCTAACATGATGCGTTTTCCCAGTGCAGACAGCCCCAGGTGTCAAGTCCGCAGGGACGGATACTGGCCGTGTCTCCCTTGTTCTGTTTTGCCAGCCACTCTGTGGGAAGCTGAGAAATCAATGCAGGTTTGTTTGCAAACACCTGCTTCAGAAGCAGCCTTCTCCATTTCGGAGCCAAAGGCCTGCCTGCTTGTGTGCCTGCGGTGCAACCAGCCGGCTTTGCTTGGCCTCATATCACAGCACACATGATGGCTCTGTCTAAATTCATCTCTCTCCCCACTTATCTGAGCCCGTGTACTGCAGGGACTGCCTGGTCCTGTTTCTTTGCTTTCAGCTTTTATCTCACCGGTGTGGGGAGCAATGTGGGGCCTTAAGCCCATCAGGGGTCCACGCTGTTCTGGGGCCCCTCGGATTGGACTTGAATCAAGTGGCTGAGAATATTTCTGTGAGTGGGGCCATGTTTGAGTCAAAGCTGTTTCCTAAAGCTCTTTCCAGTTCTGTGGCAGCCTCATTATTTCTGATGGTGATGGATTTCCAACTGCCCTGGGAGCCGCTGAATATTGCTGTAGAGCTGGGCTGTCAAGCAAACAGCCCCGCAGGCCAGAGCCAGACCAGCCCACAAGGTGTGTTCGTGTGGCCCACATGACATATCCTGGCTGTGCACAATCTCAGCTTACTATTTATTTATTTATGTATTTATTTATTTAAATAAAAATTTCTGACCCTCGTGACTGCAGACATCCTTCCAAAAGTGGAGTGAGTGTAACCCTAGAATTATAGACCCGTAGGGTTATACTGCAAAGGTCACCTCGTCTAACCCCTGCCACGGTGCAGGATTTGTTGTGTCTAAACCATCTGAGACAGATGGGTATCCAGCATAGGCACCGACTCTGTGGGTGCTCCTGGGCTGGAGCACCCATGGGAAAAAAATAGTGGGTGCTCAGCACCCACTAGCCACAGCTTTTGGGCCAGCCCCGCCGATCAGCTGTGCAGCTGGCCCTGCCAATGAGCTGTTCGGCGGGTGGAGAGAGGGGGAAGAGGGGTTGGAGCGAGGGCGGGAAGAGGTGGAATGAGGGCGGGGCCCTCGGGGAAGGGGCAGAGCGCGGTGGGAAGAGGCGGAGCAATGATGAGGCCGAGGGGGAAGGAGCAGAGTGGAGGTGGGGTCTCAGGGCGGAGTGCGGGGTGAAGCACCAACCTGGAAAAATGAGTCTGTGTTCTCCAGCCAGAGGCGGCTCTAGACATTTCGCCATCCCAAGCATGGCGGCATGCCACGGGGGTGCTCTGCCAGTCGCCTGTCCCGCGGCTCCGGTGGACCTCCCGCAGGCATGCCTGCGGACGGTCTGCTGGTCCCACGGCTCCACTGAAGCCACGGGACCAGCAGACCCTCCACAGGCATGCTGCCAAAGGCTGGCTGCCTGCCGCCCTCCCGGCGACCGGCAGAGCGCCCCCCACGGCATGCCGCCCCAAGCACATGCTTGGCGTACTGGGGCCTGGAGCCGCCCCTGTCTCCAGCCTCCTTTTTGAAAACCTCCAGTGAACGAGCTTCCACAACGTCCCTAGACAGTCTATTCCATTGTCCTACTGGTCTTACAGTTAGGAAGTTTTCCCTGAGATTTAATCTAAATCTGCTCTGCTGTAGTTTGAGCTCATTGTCTCTTGTTCTGCCCTCTGTGGCAAGAGAGAACAACTTTTCTCCCTCTTTTTTTTAAGGCAGCCTTTCAAGTACACCTCTATCCCGATATAACGCGACCCAATATAACACAAATTCAGATATAACACAGTAAAGTAGTGCTCCAGGGAGGTGGGGCTGCGCACTCTGGTGGATCAAAGCAAGTTTGATATAACGCGGTTTCACCTATAATGCGGTAAGATTTTATGGCTCCCGAGGACAGCATTATATTGGGGTAGAGGTGTATCTGAAGACTGCCGTCATGTCCCCCCTTAATCTCCTCTTTTCCAAACTAAACAGAACCAGTTCCATCAGCCTATGTTCACATGGCTGTATTACATCCCCTTGACCATCTTTGTCACTCGCCTCTGGATCCTTTCCAGTTTCGCTACATCCTTTCTGTACATTGGTGACCAAAAATGGACCCAGGACTCCAGCTGAAGCCTAACCAGCATCGAGTAAAGTGGTACTATCACCTCCCATAACTTGCATGCTATGCCTCTGTTACTGCAACATAACATTGCATTGTTTTGTTTTTTGCAACAGCATCACATTGCTGACTCATGTTGAGGTTGTGATCCACCACAACTCCCAGACCCTTCTCAGCAGTGCTGCTGCCAAGCCAGTTAGCCCCATTCTGTATTTGTATGTTTTGTTTTTGTTCCCTAAGTGTAGCACCTTACATTTGTCTTTGTTTAATTTCATTTTGTTTTCAGTAGCCCAGTTCTCCGATTTATCAAGATCCCTCTGAATTTTAGCTCTATCCTCCAAAGTGTTGGCAACCCCCCAGCTTTGTATCATCTGCAAACTTGATCAGTTTGCTCTCTATTCCTACACCCAGATAATAAACATGTTAAACCAGTGCAGGGTGGGCTGCCTCAGTCTGCAGCCAGCTTGGAACAGTGACTTGGGAGTCAGGGAAGTTCACCCCTCTGTTAGTCTGATTGGAATGTCAGCTCTGAAGCCCAGTGATGACATGTCAATGTCATCATTAACTGTTTCATTGCGGATCATCTTTAGCTGATGAAGGGGCAGGGGTTTGGGAAGATGAGAACTGGGAGTTGCTACAGCAAAGGAAATGCAGAGGGAAGACTAGAGAAGACTCACACAGACAGAGCAGTGGGAGGGAAACAGAGGAAGTGAGAGGGGAAGGCTTAGCGGTGGCCCACAGAGAGTGGCCCTCTGAGTGATGAATGTAACAGTGAGGCATTGAACAAACAATAAATGCCCAAGTGTTTACGTACTCCATAAATGCTGGATCCCCTTGATCTCTGAGCAAACTGCCATTGACATCCACTGGCAGAGCTGGTTGAGAAATGGAAAAAGCAAATTTCACAAAAAATGTACAAGTTTTCCAGTTCTTGTATTCAGTGCACACAAGGAGAATCCACACCTAAAACAAGACAACCCACTGACTTCAGTGGCACTTCCCACATGAATAAAAGGGACATGACTGACCCTTCAAGCAGTGGCGGTCGAGCACTGATATGCTCAGTCTGCATCATTATTAAGGACTTCAACATCTGTGTTTGCTCCTCCGTTACTTTAATCATCCACTTAACAAACGCCTGATTCTCTTTTCTGTCCTGCCATTTGGCTTCCCAGCACTCCTTTTGTTCCCTTTTTTCTGCATAAGAGCACTGCAGGACCTCCCGGAACACATCTTCTTTGCTGCCTCTTGGGTGGTTCTTATCTGGCGGAGATGATCAGCCGGGGTGTGTGGGGCATTCCTGAAGGCCACATCTGGTGAAGCACAGGGGACAATGCACAAAAGCGGGATTGTTAAATTCACACACAGCATTGAAACATTTCTGTTAAATACACCTTTTGCAACATTGCCATCACTTTCTCACTGACCCTAGCCAGGCATACATCTTTGCGAACACCCAAAGCTTTGTGAGTGTTGGCGGGGTGTATGTGCTCCACATGGGGAAAAGAGCACACACTCTTTGCAAGGGTCATGGTACAGCATTCTAGGGAACAAATTCTAAAATTCTTCTACACTTGTGGAAACAGACCAGGGTCATTCTTGCAGACATCTCACTGCTAAGGATAAGCAAAGAAATGAGGGTACATCTACCCCATGCTTGTGGCTTCCGCCCTGCTCTCTATGCTGCTTGCCTATGTGCCGCCTTGGTCCCTGCACAAGTAATTGCTGAATAGCATGGGAAAGTTTCCTACAATGGAACCTGCGGCAGAGGATTACCGAATACATCCAGGAAACTTTCCTGGAGATCTCTCTGCAGGATTCCCATGAGATCTCAGTGTGCATTAGCAGCCTGTTCTGCCATACTGATTAGCTACACAGGGAAATGTCCAGCTCACAGAAATACATTCAGCGTCCCACATTTCTATGCCCTGAACCCACCTCGGCACTACACAAGCCACAATTAACAGGAGTCTTATCTCCTGCTTCTTGCTCACCGGAGAGCAACTGCTGAGACTGGCTAGACACCTCTGGAGTGGAGAACAGTTCCTGGCTGCCTGCCCCACTGGGCAACCCCACCAGGAGCTGCACATCTTCATCTAACTCCACCTCTTCCTCAATAACTTCGTCGTCCGGGGTAGGTCCTTTTTCCGTGGGGGCTCTTGGCGATGGAGATGAGGTTGCCACCGAGGATAGCATCCAGCTCCTTATAGAACTGGCAGGTCTTAGGTGAAGCACCTGAGCAACGGTTTGCCTCCCTCGCCTTTTGGTACGCCTGGCTCAGCTCCTTTATCTTTGCTCGCACTGCAGTATATCCCAATCATAGCCCTTTTCGCATAAGCCTTGAGAAATCTGCCCATAGATATTCCAATTCCTACGGCTCAAGTGCAGCTGGGACTTGCACATCCTCCTCTCCCCATATACTGAGAAGATCCAACAGCTCTGCAGTGATCCAAGCTGGAGAGCGTTTGCTGTGATAACCCGCTATGGTCACCTGGGAAAATGCGATGAGACCTCTCCATGTGGAGCAAACAGGAAATGGAATTTCAAAAATTCCCAGGGCTTCTAAGGGGGAGGGGTGGCTGGTTGTTTACCTGGCTGCATGGCAGTGGAATTCAAACTGCTGACCAGAGCAGTCAGGATGGGCATTGTGGGACACCTCCTGGAGGCCAATTAAAGCAATGAAATGAAGTGTGGTGTCTACACTTGCACTTTGTCAACAACAATGTAGAGGAAAAAGACATAAATCTCTTGTGAGGGTGGATGTATTTTGTTGCCAAAAGTGGACATTTTCCCCGACAAAAGTCACCTCACAGCATGTATGCTCTCATGGTTTGGGTCGACAAATGGCAGTTTTGGCGACAAAACTTGGTAGTGTAGAGAAGGCCGAAGTGCTTGTGCTACTTTATGCTCTTTGAGCATCTTAGCAAAGGCCTCTAGCCCTTCCCTTTCTTCTCTTCTCCTTTTCTCAAAGCAGGGAAATTAAATGCAAAATCCCATGTTCATGCAGAAATAAGCATCTCTAAGAGGGGCCTAATCAGAGTTGGGGATCCTAGCAGGGCTCTCTGGTAGGCCTGCCTGACTAGCAGGTATGTACTGGGGCATGTTTAGACTAATATGAAAGCAAAAATGTCCTTAAAAGCTCCTGTCTCTCTTATGCAGCATGCCCTGTTGGGAGGGGATTTACATAGGGTTGCCAACTTGGTACTCACACAAAACCAAAAACCCTTGCCCTGACCCCTGACCTGCCCCTCCTCCAAGGCCCCACCCCTTCTCTGAGGCCCCATTTCCCACTCACTACATCCCTCGCTTCCTCTGTTGCTTGCTCTCCCCACATTCACTCACTCACTCATTTTCACTGGGCTGGCTCAGGGGGTTGGGGTGTGGTAGGGGGTGAGGGCTCTGGCTGGGGGTGTAGACTCCAGGGTAGGGCCAGAAATGAGGAGTTCAGGGTGCAGGACTGGGCTCTGGGCTGAGGCAGTGGGTTGGGGTGAAGGAGGGGGTGTGGGCTCTGGCTGGGGGTTCAGGCTCTGGGGTGGGGCCAGGGATGAGGGGTTTGGGGTGCAGGAGGGGGCTCCAGGCTGGAGCTGAGGAGTTCAGAGTATGGGATGGGGCTCCAGGCTGGAGCAGGAGGTTGGGGTGAAGGAGGGGGTGTGGGCTCTGGCTGGGGGTTCAGGCTCTGGGGTGGGGCCAGGGATGAGGGGTTTGGGGTGCAGGAGGGGGCTCCAGGCTGGAGCTGAGGAGTTCAGGGTATGGGATGGGGCTCCAGGCTGGAGCAGGAGGTTGGGGTGAAGGAGGGGGTGTGGGCTCTGGGCGGCGCTTACCTCAGGTGGCTCCCGGGAAGTGGCAACATGTACCTCGGCTCGTAGGCACAGGCACAGGCAGACAGCTCTGTGCATTGCCCCTGCCTGCTGGCACCTCCCCCCACAACTCATTGGCTGTAGTTCCTGGCCAATGGGAGCAGCAGAGCCAGTACAGAGCAGCAGAGTCAAGAACAGTCAGCATGGATTCACCAAGGGCAAGTCATGTCTGACTAACCTAATTGCCTTCTATGATGAAATAACTGACTCTGTGGATGAGGGGATGTGATGGAGTAGGGGCTGTCAGGTGAGAGACATGTATTCAGCCTGTAACATGAGCTAGGCCTGGGGGAGGGGAGGTCGACACCCCTGCCCGGGAAGCTAGACAAAGGAAAGGAGCTGAGTGGAGAGGTTTGGGTCAGTTTTCGGTTTGGGAGCTGGGTGGTGGGTTTACAGGGGAACCTATGCTGGAATCCAGACAGCCTGAACCCCCAGAAAGGCCAGATTGAGAGGTCCTAGCTCTGAACACGAGCTCTGCTGTATCCTGTGCTCCTGTTGTCCAATAAACCTTCTGTTTTACTGGCTGGCTGAGAGTCACTGTGAGTCTCAGGAACAGGGGTGCAGGGCCGGACTCCCCCACACTCCATGACAACTGGTGGCAATGGTGGGATCTACTGTACCCCGTGGACGGCGCTTCCTGCAGTAAGTGACTGGGGGGCAGTAAAACGAAGGGGCGATTGCAGGGGTGATTAACCCCTGGGAGAGTGTGACGAGAGAAGGACTTTGCAGTAACAGGGTCCCCCGGGGGATCGCAGCGAGCGGTCCCAGGGGCGGAGGAGTCTGCAGCTCGACCCTGGCAGAGAGGTGGTGACCTGAAGGACTGGCACACTAGGGGTCCCCCTGGAACCTTTGGGGAGCGGCGAGCACCCTGGCCTGCGAGTGGCCAGCAGGAAGATGTATGCCAAGCAGCGTAAGTGCGACCTGGTGGAGCTGTGCAAGCAGAGGGGGCTGCGCAGTGGGAAGCTCACCAAGGACCAGCTGATTGCCCAGCTGGAGGACGAAGATCGCGTGAATGAACCGATCCCTGTCTCTGAGGGAAGCAGCCTGGCAGATGCAGCACAGGCACCAGTGTCTGTCCCCACTGGGAGTGGTCAGCCGGCCGCTGAGGGCTTCCCGAGACATCCCATCCCTAGGCCTAGGGGGAGGGGGAGGAGGAGCCCAGCGACTACCGAGGGCACCGTGATCCCCCGGCCAGCAGGGGATCCTCCCGGCGAAGCTCACCCCCGAGCAGGGGATCGTCCCGGCGACGCTCGGCATCCATGGAGCGCATGTGGCTGGAATGGGAGAAGGAGCTAAAACTGAGAGAGCTGGAGGATCGTGAGAAACAGAGGGAACAAAAACAGAGAGAGCTGGAGGATCATGAGAAACAGAGGGAACATGAGGAGAGACAAAGCCAGCGTGAGCAGGAGGAGAAGGAGAAGCAGCGTAAACACGAGATGGACCTGGCCCAGCTGAAAAACAGTGAGGCCCCAGCTGCGGTGAGTGAGGGGGGACCCAAGCCTACAAAGAGCTTTGATAAGAGCTTCCTGGCCCGGCGTAAGGAGGGGGAGGACATAGATACCTTCCTGACGGCCTTTGAGAATGCCTGCGAGCTGCACAGGGTTGACCCTGCAGACAGGATCCCGTTTCTCACCCCCTTACTGGACTCCACCGCCGTGGAGGTGTACAGCCGAATGAAAGGGGCGGAGGCAGGGGACTACAACCTGTTCAAACAGGCCTTGCTCCGCGAGTTTGGGCTGACCCCTGAGATGTACCGGAAGAGGTTCCGGAGTCAACATAAAACCCGGGGGGTCACATACCTACAACTGGTCAATTGGGCACAGGGGTACACCCGCAAGTGGACAGCTGGAGCCCAAACTAGAGAGGACCTGCTTGACCTATTCATACTGGAGCACCTGTATGCGCAGTGCCCATCTGACCTGAGGCTGTGGTTAATGGACGAGAAGCCGGAGAACCCGCAGCATGCAGGCCAGCTGGCCGACCAATTTGTGGACAGTCAGGCAGGGTATGGCAGGGAGGAGTCTCTAAGGAGCAGGTCTGCCTCAACGCAGAGAGAAAGTCACCATGGGACCTCCCAGCGGGGGCCTATGGAGAACCCCCACCAAAGGGGAACATCCAGCATCAGGTCCATCCGACCCACTCAAGGGGACCCACGAGACATGGGCTGCTATCTCTGTGGCCAACGAGGCCACATACGGGCCCAGTGCCCCAAGCTCAGGGACAGACAGAGCAGACCCAACCCGCAGAGGGTTGACTGGGTAAAGACCCAATCGGATGAGGGGCAACATTCCCAGGAAAGGGGGGCTGGCAGTGTTCCACCTGGGAAGGAGGGAGGAGGGCCCCAGATCAGCTCCTCTGGGGGGCTGGATGCTCCGGACACAGGGTTTTTGGTCTACAGGGTGGGCACGGGGCTGCCCCTCCGGAAACAGTGCCTTGTTTCCCTGGAGGTGGATGGGAGGAAGGTCACTGGGTACTGGGACACAGGCGCAGAGGTGACGCTGGCCCGGCCCGAGGTGGTGGCCCCAGATCGGATGGTGCCTGATACCTACCTGACCCTGATGGGCGTGAGTGGGACCCCATTCAAGGTGCCTGTGGCGAGGGTGCACCTGAAGTGGGGGGTCAAGGAGGGCCCCAAGGATGTGGGGGTACACCCCCATTTGCCCACAGAGGTGTTAATGGGGGGGACCTCAAGGCCTGGCCAGGCAATGCCCGGGATGCCCTGGTCGTGACCCGTAGTCAGAGTCAGCGCAGGGCACTGCGCCCTGACAACGGGGAAGGTACTCTGCCTGAGGCGCAGGACCCTAACCTGGTGGGGAGGCAACGCCCAGAGACACGGCCCAGAGAGGCTGCGGCCTCAGACCTAGCTGGTGAGAGAGAGCAGGTCCCCATCCCTGTCCCAGCTGCTGAGTTCCAGGCCGAGTTGCAGAAAGACCCCTCCTTGCGGAAGCTCAGGGACTGGGCTAACCTCAGTGCACTACAGACCATGAGGAGAGGTTGCAAGGAGAGGTTCCTGTGGGAGAAGGGGTTCCTGTACCGAGAATGGGCTCCTCCTGGGGAAGTGGAGTCATGGGGGATCAGGAGGCAGCTGGTGGTTCCCCAAAAGTTTCGCCACAAGCTCCTGTACCTGGCCCATGACATCCCCCTCGCAGGGCACCAGGGAATCCGGCGCACCAGGCAGAGGCTGCTACAGAACTTTTACTGGCCTGGGGTCTTTACCCATGTTCGACAGTACTGCTGATCCTGTGACCCCTGCCAGAGGGTGGGGAAGGCCCGGGACAAGGGGAAAGCAGCTTTGAGGCCTTTGCCCATCATAGAAAAACCTTTCCAGAAAGTGGCCATGGACATAGTGGGACCTCTCAGCAAGGCGACCCGGTCAGGGAAGAAACACATCCTGGTGGTGGTAGATTTCGCCACTCAAGTACTTACCTCACCTGCTGTTTGCATACAGGGAGGTACCCCAGGAATCTACTGGGTTTTCGCCTTTCGAACTGTTATATGGAAGGCGGGTAAGGGGGCCCCTGGACCTGCTGAGAGACGAATGGGAGGGGAAGGCCGCTCCCGATGGAGAGTCGGTGGTGGTGTATGTCCTGACCTTCCGGGAAAGACTGGCCGAGCTCATGGACCTGGCCAGGGAGAATCTGGCCCGAGCCCAGAGGAAGCAGAAGGTCTGGTACGACCGCACGGCGCGGGCCCGCGCCTTCGCCACCGGGGATTAAGTGATGGTTCTCATCCCCGTGAGGAAAAACAAACTCCAGGCCGCCTGGGAAGGGCCCTTCAAGGTTATCAAGCAACTAAATGAGGTAAACTATGTGGTGGAGCTGTCGAACCGGGCGCACCACCGCCGGGTGTACCATGTGAATATGATGAAGCCATATTATGACCGGGGGAATATGGTGTTGGCCATGTGTGGACATTGGGAGGAGCCGGGGGATGACCCTTTAGTGGATCTATTCCCAAGGACAAAAGCTGGTTCCCCCCTGGAGGCGATTCCCCTCTCTGATCAGCTAACCCCGGCCCAGCACGCTGAGATCAGAGGGGTGCTGCATCTGTACCGACAGCTGTTTTCCAACCAGCCTGGGCGCACTAATTTGACTGTCCACCAAGTGTAGACCGGGTCACACCCCCCTATAAGATGCTCCCCTTTTTGGGTCACCGGGAAAACTGCCCAGGACCTAGAAAGAGAGGTCAGGGACATGCTGGCCTTGGGGGTGATCCAGCCATCCGCCAGCCCCTGGGCCTCCCCAGTGATGCTGGTCCCCAAGAAGGACAGGTCGATCCAGTTCTGTGTGGACTATCAAAAGCTCAATGCCATCACTGTATCAGATGCCTACCCCATGCCAAGGCCTGATGAGCTCCTGGACAAGCTGGGAGGCGCTCGGTACCTCACCACCATGGATCTTACCAAGGGCTACCGGCAAGTGCCGCTGGACGCAGATGCCAGGCTGAAATCAGCCTTTATCACCCCTTTGGGCTATATGAGTTTCTGACCCTGACCTTTGGCCTCAAGGGAGCGCCGGCCACCTTCCAGCACCTGGTGGATCAGCTACTGAGGGGGATGGAGAGTTTTGCCGTGGCATATATTGACGACATCTGCGTCTTCAGCCAGACCTGGGAGGACCACGTGTCCCAGGTTAGACAAGTGCTGGACCGACTCCGAGAGGCTGGGTTAACCATAAAGGCTGAGAAGTGCAAGGTGGGGATGGCGGAAGTATCTTACCTGGGCCATCGGCTGGGGAGCGGCTGCCTAAAGCCGGAACTAGCCAAGGTGGAGGTGATCAGAGACTGGCCCGCTCCCCAGACCAAAAAACAGGTCCAGGCCTTTATCAGGATGGCGGGGTACTATCGAAGGTTCGTGCCCCACTTTAGCACCATAGCCGCCCCCATCACTGAGCTGTGCAAGAAGGGGAAGCCAGACAAGATGGTCTGGACCGAGCAGTGCCAGCAGGCTCTCCAGGTGCTGAAGGAGGCTCTGCTCAGAGGCCCAGTTCTGGCAAACCCAGATTTTGACAAGCCCTTTATGGTGTTCACCGATGCCTCAGACATGGGACTGGGGGCGGTGTTGATGCAGGAGGATGAAAAGGGGGAGAGACACCCCATCGTGTACCTGAGCAAGAAGTTGCTACCCGAGGAGCAGAACTACGCGGCCATCGAGAAGGAATGTCTGGCCATGGTGTGGGCCCTTAAGAAACTGGAGCCATATCTCTTTGGGCGCCACTTCACCGTGTACACCGACCACTCTCCCCTGACCTGGCTGCACCAGATGAAAGGAGCCAATGCCAAGCTCCTGAGGTGGAGCCTGCTCCTGCAGGACTATGACATGGATGTGGTCCACGTGAAGGGAAGTGCCAACCTGATAGCAGACGCACTGTCCCGGAGAGGGGGCCCTGAACTTCCCTGGGTCACTGGGCAGAGTGACCCCACTCAGTTCAGTCTTGGAGGGGGGAGAGGTGTGGTGGAGTAGGGGCTGTCAGGTGAGAGACATGTATTCAGCCTGTAACATGAGCTAGGCCTGGGGGAGGGAAGGTCAACACCCCTGCCCGGGAAGCTAGACAAAGGAAAGGAGCTGAGTGGAGAGGGTTGGGTCAGTTTTCGGTTTGGGAGCTGGGTGGTGGGTTTACAGGGGAACCTATGCTGAATCCAGACACCCTGAACCCCCAGAAAGGCCAGATTGAGAGGTCCTGGCTCTGAACACGAGCTCTGCTGTATCCTGTGCTCCTGTTGTCCAACAAACCTTCTGTTTTACTGGCTGGCTGAGAGTCACTGTGAGTCCCAGGAAGAGGGGTGCAGGGCCGGACTCCCCCACACTCCGTGACAGGGGAAAGCAGTGGATGTGCTATTTCTGGACTTTAGCATAGCTTTTGATACAGTCTCCCACAGTATTCTTGCCAGCAAGTTAAAGAAGTCTGGGCTGGATGAATGGACGGTAAGGTGGATAGAAAACTGGCTAGATGGTCGGGCTCAACGGGTAGTGATCAATGGTTCCATGTCTAGTTGGCAGCCGATATCAAGTGGAGTGCCCCAAGGGTCGGTGCTGGGGCCGGTTTTGTTCAATATCTTCATTAACGATCTGGAGGATGGTGTGGACTGCACCCTTAGCAAGTTTGCAGATGACACTAAACTGGGAGGAGTGGTTGATACGCTGGAGGGTAGGGATAGGATACAGAGGGACCTAGACAAATTAGAGGATTGGGCCAAAAGAAATATGATGAGGTTCAACAAGGACAAGTGCAGAGTCCTGCACTTAAGACGGAAGAATCCCATGCACTGCTACAGACTAGGGACAGAATGGCTGGGCAGCAGTTCTGCAGAAAAGGACCTAGGGGTTACGGTGGACGAAAAGCTGAATATGAGTCAACAGTGTGCCCTTGTTGCCAAGAAGGCTAATGGCATTTTGGGTTGTATAAGTAGAGGCATTTCCAGCAGATCAAGGGATGTGATCATTCCCCTCTATTCAGCACTGGTGAGGCCTCATTTGGAGTCCTGTGTCCAGTTTTGGGCCCCACACTACAAGAAAGATGTGGATAAATTGGAGAGAGTCCAGTGGAGGGCAACAAAAATGATTAGGGGGCCAGCACATGACTTATGAGGAGAGGCTGAGGGAACTGGGATTGTTTAGCCTGCAGAAGAGAAGAATGAGGTGGGATTTGATAGCTGCTTTCAACTACCTGAAAGGGGGTTCCAAAGAGGATGGATCTAGACTGTTCTCAGTGGTGGTAGATGACAGAACAAGGCGTAATGGTCTCAAGTTGCAGAGGGGGAGGTTTAGGTTGGACATTAGGAAAAACTTTTTCACTAGGAGGGTGGTGAAGAACTGGAATGGGTTACCTAGGGAGGTAGTGGAATCTCCTTCCTTAGAGGTTTTTAAGGTCAGGCTTGACAAAGCCCTGGCTGGGATGATTTAGTTGGGTTTGGTCCTGCTTTGAGCAGGGGGTTGGACTAGATGACCTCCTGAGGTCCCTTCCAACCCTGAGATTCTATGATTCTATGAACAGCTTCCAGGTCCTGAGGTGGTCCTGGTAAAAGACTGGCAGTTCACAGAGGTCTCAGGGGCAGTCTTTCAGGTGGATATAAAAGAGCTGCCTGTCATATTGGACCCCTTGGAGATTACGGAGGAAGACCTGCGCCAGCATACTCCATGCCAGATTACCTGCACCTTAAAGGAGCCTCTGCAGGGCCTGAAGTTGGAGGTATGGACCTGGCTGTGGATACAAACCAAGCCCTATTTGTCCTCCCCAGTGGGGAGGCTAAGGACACCCACAGAGACCCAGTGCAGCCCTGACCAGAAAAACTCCAGATCTTCTTCTGGGGGCAGAACAGGGTTCCCGGGGGTAGGCTCAGGATGTTGAAGCAGTGCCAGAGTATGAACAGGACTAGTTGGTTGATCACCAGCACCCTGCCCCAAAGGGAAAGACACCAGAGCAGCCCCAGCCACCTCCACAGCCGATCAGACATCCTGGCCCTAGATTGATCCAGTTCTCCAGTGGGGAGGGATTAGTGGCAGAAAGGTACATGCCCAGCATTACATTGCAGTCCATATGCTTTATGAAAACATGCTTATAAATGTGAATATGATATAACTGGAATATGCTTTATGCAAAAAGTCTCTTGTAAGGTATCATTACAAAGCTTATGATCTATCGAGTGTGATCTATTTGTTTGCATGTATTATTTCTGTCTGGAGTTAGGAGAATACAATATAAACTTGTATTACTAATGTAAACATATTAAGTGGAAGCCATTAAGGGTGCTTCAGAATCAATGAACTGTAAATGGCTCTGTTTACTTACAAACCTTCCTGTGTACGTGTGGGCCAGTCCAGGAAGAATGGAGGCTGGGGTCTCACAGGACATGTGACCATGTCACATGATGCTGGAATCCATCTTAAATCTGGGACTTTTCCATTTCTGGTACTTTTCCATCCAGAGAGACAAAAGATTCCTGCCTTATGCCAAAGCTGTAAAAGGGGGTGGAGCAGGACAAAGGGGCTGCCAGTCATGAGAAAACCCCTGCTTACCAACTGAGATGTCTGTTGGAACTAACAAGGACTGTACCAGGGAAAGGATTGGGCCCAGACTAGGAAGGAGTCTAGTCTGTAAAGAAGCTTATTGGAACATCTCTGAAGGTGAGATATTACCTGTAATCAGTTTCTTAGTATATTAGGCTTAGACTTGCGTGCTTTTGCTTTATTTTGCTTGATGACCTACTTTGTTCTGTCTGTTATTACTTGAAACCATTTAAATCCTACTTTTTATACTTAATAAAATCACTTTTGTTTATTAATGAACCCAGAGTAAGTGATTAATACCTGGGGGAGTAAACAGCTGTGCATATCTCTGTCAGTGTAATAGAGGGCAGACAATTTATGAGTTTACCCTGTATGAGCTTTATACAGAGTAAAATGGATCTATTTGGGGTTTGGATCCTATTGGGATCTGGGTGCTGGAGAGGTAACCTGCTGAGCTGTTTTTGATTAAATTCTGCAGCTTTGGGAGCATGGACCTGGCCCTGGGTCTGTGTTGCAACAGGCTAGTGTGTCTGGCTCAACAAGACAGGGTTCTGGAGTCCCAAGCTAACAGGGAAAACAGGCTCAGAGGTAATTTCAGCACATCTGGTGACAGTCCCAAGGTGGTCTCTGTGACTGAACCCATCACACCCTGATAGAGTAGTGGACCCATGCCCTGCCAGATGAGAGGGTGTGGGTGGGAGGGAGCCCACCTGCCATTCATCCCTCACTACCAGACCTGAGATCTTGACCCAGATGACCCAGGTGGAGAAGGCTGCTGAATAGATGGCTTGGGAAGTCTCCACCCATGTCAGGTCTCCCGGGTCCTGGGCCAGGAGGAACTCCTCATCAGCAAATGCCAACAGGACCACCCGCCAGTCCAGCTCCCACAGCACAAACCCATCCTCCTCCTGACAAAGAGACAGATGGAGGGCTCAATAGCAACGGTATCGAGCTGGCTGGACAGTGGGCAGCCCTGAAGTACCCCTCAACTGCAGGGGACAGGTTTAGTGGAAGCCCAGTAGAGCAGACCACACACATTGAACAATAAGCATAAAACAAAATATTGACTAGCTATGCATTTGGTGAGCACTGTCCAACCTGTGCACTGAATGAGGCAGGGTCCTCTGTTGAAACGGAATATGTTAATATGATTAAAAACTGTATCATAATACATATGGACAAGGGGTGGGAATTAAAATTTCACAGGGAACCTTAATTCTGGCATTTCCTAACTATTGAGGGCTTGCCTTTACAACCTGGACAATAGTCCTCTAATTTCATTTGGGGTGTAACATATATTTATATAACTCTGGCTGCAAGGAGATGGGGAATGTTGCTGCAGGCTCCTTGACTAATCAGAAATGCCTCTTGGTATGTCACCATGTGTCACCCTAGGAATGTCTCACCGCTGGTTCTATGTGCGTGTGAGAGAATCATAGACCCATCGGGTCAGAAGGGACTGCAAGGGTCATCTAGTCTGATGCCCTGCCAAGATGCAGGATCTGTTGTGTCTAAACCATCCAAGGCAGATGGCTATCCAGCCTCCTTTTGAAAACCTCCAGCGAAGGAGCCGACAGGCCCCTGGGAAAGGAGTGACCCTCTGAGAGCAGCATATTGTTATGCATCTGGAGACAGGCACGCTGGCCCTGGGCTGAATAGGGAACAACGTAGACTAATAGCTCCACTAGGATGCAAAGGCAGAGGAGAGGGGATGGTGCAGCTCAGGGTCAGCTGAAAAGGGGCTGGGGCTTTTAATCTGTAATTTTAATATTTCTGTGCCATCGTTCCCCCCTCTCTGCAAAGGTACAGTTGGTCTGGCAGGTTTTAATCTTTACAGCTGCCTGCCCTGGCCCGGGGGTGCTTGTTGCTGTGATTCCATTGTAGGGAGGCTGCAGAGCTCTGCAGGAGACACAGCAAACAGGAGACACAGCAACTGGCTGCAGCCAACTCCTCACAGGCACCAGTGTTGGCTGGGGCTGCGGGAAAGTTTACAGCTAATACAAGCATTGCTACAGCAATGTTACAAACAGCAACACTTACACAGACCTTCCTGTTGATCCCAAAACAACAGCCTGCAGCAAGGCTGCACTACTGCACCCCTGGGCCACCCCACCCCAGCCAGCCTCCTCCAGCCCATCGCCCAAGGGGTACTCAGCATGGGCAGGCTGGGGCTGGATCCTCAGATGACGCTACACATGAATATCGGAGGGGTAGCCATGTTAGTCTGGATCTGTAAAAGCAGCAAAGAATCCTGTGGCACCTTATAGACTAACAGACGTTTTGGAGCATGAGCTTTCGTGGGTGAATACCCACTTCGTCGGATGCAAGCTACACATGAGCTCATCCTGTCTGGGCTCTGGAACCACCTAATGACCTTCCCCTCCTCAAGCCTAGGGACACTAGCTAATGGTGCTCTCCCAGTTCTGCTGCTCTGTATGGACCCACACTGGCCAGCTCTGAAGAAGAGGCCCCGGGGAAGCCTGGGTGAAGAAACGCTTCCCTGAGAAGGGGGCAGCTCAATTGATTCACCCCCAAGCTGCCAATAACAGGCAGAGTTTGGGCTCACACAGATCCCATAAACTCCTCCTGTTCCCCTCCCTGCACACACCCCAGAACCCCCTTCCGTTCTCCCCTCACACAGACCCAGTGGCCCCTTCCCGTTCCGTCCTCACACAGACCCAGCAGCCCCTTCCCATTCCCCTCTCGCACAGACCCCACGGCCCCTCCTGTTCTCCTCTCGCAGAGCCCCCACAGCCCCCTCCCATTCTCCCCCCCTGCACAGGCCCCACAGCCCCCTCCTGTTCCCTCCCCTGCACAGGCCCCACAGCCCCCTCTCATTCCCTCCTCACACAGATCCAGTGGCCCCTTCCTGTTCCCCCTCACACAGACCCTATGGCCCCTCTGGTTCCCCCTTCACACAGACCCCACGGCCCCTCCCATTCCCCCTCCCATAGACCTCATGGCTCCCGCCTGTTCCCCCCTCGCACAGGTTCCACGGTTCCCTCCCTTCCCCCCTCACACAGACCCCACGCCCCGTTCTCCCCTCACACAGATACTACGGCCTCCTGCTGTTCCCCACTCACACAGACCCCACCATAGACAACCCGCTGCAGTCACCTAGGACAGCCCTTGGTATCAGGGACACAGGGAGGACAGACAAGAGGGAAATGGCAGCTGGATCCTGATGTTTGAGACCCCATGGCGGGGAGGGTTAATGTGCTGTTGGGGTTGCTGTTTGCTGCTGAAGAGCTGATCCCTCCTGTCAGATCCTGCAGGGAGTCCTACCTATCCCCATGGAGCTGTGCACTTCCAGCTGCTCCGCCAGACCCGGCCTCCCCTTGCAGGACTTCGACTTTACTCTCTGGAGGGCAGGTCCTGCCAGCTGCATGCTCTCTGGTAAGTGCACTCCTGTGGACGCTATCACATTGTAATAACAACAACGCTCCCTCCCACACAGATCAGAGATGGCAGCAAATACTGGATTTGTGGAATTGGAATGTTGGATATTGAATATTGGCAGAAAATACTGGAATTGTGATCAGCGATGAGCTTACTCCTGCTAGAACCGAGCATCACATGAACATACCTTTAGCTCTGGCAGCCAAGTCCCCTAGACCCTAAAGGGCCTTGGTGAACTAGCATGAGCCCCACTCTGATGAGACGAGCTGGCTCCATGAACAGATTTAGTTGGCTCCCAAATCAGCAGCTCAGAGGCCTGAATAGCTCAGGGCACTAGTGACGGACTATAGAGCTCTCTGTTGCTGCAGAGCCCATAGCACTCCAGTCTAACGCAATGTAGTCAGAGGTTTGGAGGTGCTAAGCTCCCACTGACTCAGGGAGAGCTGGGGATGCTCAGCATCTCTAAAAATCAGACCCATAGTGACCAAAGCCAAAGGCATCTGATAGAGGTTCATCAGTCCCTATGTGAAATGAGTTGGGGGGTCTCCATCCAGTGACCAAACAACTGTCTGTATCACAGAACTAGCAGTTCAATAATTTGTCCCTTTGCTGGCTGCCTCATGAGGGCAGCTGGGCAGCTGCTGGGCAGTGGAGCTGGGGGCCCCTCCAGGTGATGTGTGAAGCACATTGGCAGGGTGGTGTCTGGGGAGCTGGCAGTGCTGCTGCCTGCGTTGTACCTGAGCTGAGGGCTCCAGGGAGCTCAGACAGACCAGCACGGAATTCACTCAGATGAAGCAGCAAATCCTGGAAGCTGAAGAACTGCAGGTTCCAAGAACTGCTTTCTGGGACGGGAGAGAGGAGCTGTCCCTTCAGGATCTCCCTTGTACACATGGGCAGGAGCAGTGCTCTAAGCTGAGCTCCCCACACCATAGCCTGCGGAGGTCCTGTTGGTGTTCGGAAGCAGGGCCGGCTCTAAGTTTTTTGCCGCCCGAAGCAAAAACATTTTCCCGCGGCCCCGCCCTTACCCGCCCCAACTCTGCCCCTTACCAATCCCTTCCCCAAATCCCCGGTCCCACCTCCTCCCCCAGGCACACCACATTTCCCATCCTACCCCTCCCTCCTAGGCTTGCCTGGGAGGGAGGAGAGAGAAGTGGAGCGGCGGCGCACTTGGGGGAGGCGGCAGAGGTGAGCTGGGGGGGAGCGGTTCCTCTGCCCCCCACCAGGGTTACTTCCTGTGGCCCTCCCTGCGCCCCCCCCACCGCCGCAGCTCTCCTCCGCTCTGCCTGCTCCCCTGAGCGCACCGCCATCGCCACGCCACTTCTTCTCCCTCCCTCCCTCCCTCCCAGGCTTGCCACAAAACAGCTGATTCGTGCGGCAAGCCTGGGAGGGATGGGGGAGAAGCGAAATGGCAGCGTGCTCGGGGGAGCAGGCGGCAGTGGAGCGGAGGTGAGCTGGGGGGAGCAGTTCCTCTGTTTCCCCCCCCACAGAGTTACTTCCTGCGGCCCTCCCTGCTCCCTCCATCGCCACAGCTCACCTCCGCTCAGGGCCAGCTCCCAGCTTTTTGCACCTCAAGCACAAAAAAAAAAAAAAAAAAGGAGCCGGAGTGCCACCCCTTGGAAAGTGCCCCCCAAGCACATGCTTGGAGTGCTGGTGCCTAGAGCCAGCCCTGGTCGGAAGAGCTGGAAGGTCTATGGTGCTGCCTCGCTTTCTTTCCAGCTCAAGCCACAAAAGAGACAGGGACTGTCAAAGCTAATTCTACACTCAGGCACTCCAAGTGCAGAAGGTGGGAGCCCGCAAGGATTCTAAAAATTAATACTGGACACCCTGGACTTGTATTAAACTCCCAAAGTTACAGCTTCTCTCTGACCTTGGATAGGTAGACGCTGCCACCACCCAAGTGCAGAACCCCTTTGAGAGCCCAGGAAGGTGCACTTGGGAATTCCTTCCTGTGGGATACCCTCAAGCCCTTTCACCCGTGCTCCAGGGAAGAGCTGAGAAAGGAAATCTGCTGTTGCCACCAGCTAATTAAACAACATGCACAAACCTCTTAAGACACACAAATCCAATTTTGTTCTTAAAAAAGGTAAATTTTATTAATAAAAAAATACATCTGGAAACTCAGGCTATCACTAGATTTTAAAGGAGCAACTACAAGGATTAAGCACCAAAAATAGCTTTCTTGAGGTCCAGCTTGAAGGTTACAAGCAAAACAAAAGCACCTGGGGTTAGCACGGAGGAATCCAGAAGCCATAACTAAATAAAAGGGATAAATCTAATTGCGTCTTCCTAGACATTATCCTGATCTACTTACATATCTGGGGTTTTAAATGAGTAGTTTCTAGGTATGATACTGATGATTTTTTCATACCTGGCCCAAGCTTCTTACAGCATAGCTGCTGCTCTGTCTGCCTCTCCCTGGGAGAACAACAGACCAACAAAAGGGGAGTCTTGTTTCAATTTTAAAAAGTTCTAGTCTTCCCATTGGCTCTTTTGGCCAGGTGCCCACTCACTTCCTTTTACCTATGCATAGCAGTGAGACTTTTTAACCCTTTACAAGTAGAGCAATTAGAGAACAGCTACTAAGAGCAGGGGCGGCTCTAGACATTTTGCCGCCCCAAGCACGGGAGGGTCCGCTGGCCCGAAGCCGCAGGACCAGAGGACCCTCCACAGGCATGCCGCCAAAGAGCAGGCGCGTGGAGCGCTGGTGCCTGGAGCTGCCCCTGACTAAGAGGGATTTTATAGCTACTGGCTGGGTGGGTGTCCATAAAAGGGAGCTACCTCCCACCCCCTCATTTATCACAGGGATGGGGAGGAGAAAGGAAGAGGAACAGGAGATAGAGGGCTTCTTCTAGTTTGCACTCACACAGCTCTAGTATTACTGTCCTGGAGGCTCCAGTGAGGCTGTTGCTATAGGGATGTTGTGTGATTAAGAATAGGAGGGGGGATGGGATGGGCAATGGGGAATAGGATGAGAAGTGGGGGCCAGGCAGGGGGAATGGGGCCATAGGGAAGTGTGCCAGTTGGTGGAGAATGTGAAATGAGGGGTGGGCTGGGCCATGCGGAAAGGGCGGGGGTCTGGTTGAGAGGGAATAGGAATGAAAGTGGGGGCCAGCTGCTGGGGAATGGCAGGGAGGACCAGGCCAGTGAGTGTGGAGTGGAAGAGAAGCCGTATGTGAGATCATCTCTCTACAAAGCAGCGGGGCACTATACAGACAAATCTGGGAAGCGCTGCAGTTTCCTGGGTCTCTTTGTGGGACTGACTGTATTCCAGGAGCACTGGTGTGTGTTTCTGTTGTCTCACATAGTCTCCGGGTTGAAGCTTTCTCGGAAGTTGTCAGCAGCTCTTGCTGATGCTTACAATATTTATACTGCTGTCAGAACAGCCCTCCAGGGGTGGGGACTTTGCTCCTAATCACCTTAGTCTGTTTGCCCAGGTTCACTTTCTAATTTCCATTTGCAGACTTGCTGTATTTCTTATGCCTTTAAAAAACAGAACTAAACCAAACCCCAGTGTTTCAGCCACTTCTTTCTCCTTAAAAAAATAAACCCACCTTCAGCATTCATAAGCAACCTGAGTAAGAAAGTACATGTAACCAGTCCTCCAGTACCAAAGCAGGGTGCTCAGCTCAGTACGCACATAAGACCCTACAATAACAAAGCCAGCTGTATGCAATAGAGGGAACAAGCATTGTGGTTAGGAACTCAATTTCGCTGCAGTCTTGTGAAGAGCTCTTTGAGACTGGCATCAGGAAGACATTCATGTACAGTTACAAAGAGTTCAAAGTCCTTTAAACTCCTTTTTCCAATTGGAGAGGAGGGGTTTGATCTGTCTGGTAAACCCTCTGCAGGCACATGCTATCCAATGGGGCCCTGAGCAGTGGAGGCTGCCCATGGTTGATGACCTGACTGCTGTACCAGGAGGTGGGAGAGCCCAGGTAGACGGAAGCAGTAAAATCTGTGTTGTTTAGATGGGAGTGTTCTCAAGAGGCCATTGGCAGGCACATGCTTTCCCCTCCCCTGGGCAGCTCTCAGCAGTGAGCACAGCTCCATACACCTGCTGCCGGACTCACCCACACACCATGAAAGCTCTCCGGGGCCGCTACACTCTCCTGGTACGTACCGCACCGCGTGTGCCCAGGGGAGACAGATGGGGGCTGAAACTCAGAACAAACCACAGGCAGCTGTGCTCCGTAACTTGCTTCTTTCCTTTCCGAAACAGGCTGATCAGGTCCAGCTGTAAGATGGTGCAATGACGCTAGCTCAGATTTACTGCTGCTGGGGCATCAGTTACTAGCTAGATCACATTGATTTTAACAAGGGGACCTTGTCCAGTGTGTATAGACTGTTACCCTTCAGATTGGTGTTACTCCTAGGTTAGTCCTGACCCAAAACCCTGGATCCAAGTGTCCCTAGATTTGGGGGAACCAGATCCAGTCATCTCAATCTAGCTCCAAGCACCCCTGGGCTACAGGAGCTGAGATCCAGAGCTTGAATTAGAGGGTTGGGACCATCTCTAAATCCAGGTGCTGGCTTTGAACTGTGCACCTGCAAACCTCCGTTACTGATATGACAGCAGCACTGGCAGCAGGCTCGGTGCTGCACAAACACGAGAGACACTCTCACTGTCTCGCAGAGAGTGCAGATGGAAAAGAACAGACAAAGGAAAGAAAGCAATACAACATACAGGCAGAGTGCCCTGGCTGACAGCCAACACATGGTGTAAATGTTTGGGTTGTTCTTCCTCTCCTTTAATATGGAAAGTGAAGGGTGCTTGTTAATTACAGAGATCTGTCCTGCTCTCACTGCATCTGGTGCAAGCCTCTGTGTAGATGCAGCTTCAATGAAAAGGGGGATGATAGTGCGAGAGACCCTGATAATTTACCAGCTTCACCCGCACTGGGCTGAACCCCACTTCACATCCATGTCATGTGTCTGTATTAGGGGTTTGCACTATCAGTATCACTTCAGCTGTGCAGTGTCTCTAATGCAGACATGGCCCAGCTCCCCTGGCCATGGGCCCAGCCTGCGGCAGCCACCTGCTCTTTTAGTCACAGCCGGCTGCCCAGTGTAATCTGATCCATTTTCTTTTTAAATTGTGATTCTTCGTGCCAGGCAAGGCCAATCAAAACAAACAGGGACAATGTGGCTCTGATAAGCTCCAGCTCTGTTTACCAAACATCAGCACTGGTTCTGACCTGCATGTGAATCAACAGGGTCCCAGAGCCAGGGGTGCTGGCACAGGGCCTGACTGCTCCAAGGCTCTGGACCCTTGAGAGGCACAGGCTGGATGCTGCCCAGTGGGCTTAAAATGCCCTCTTCTCCTGAAGGGCTCACCAGGCAGGGCATGGGTGGTGCCAGCCCATTCTCTGTGCACCAATGCTCTCTGGACGGGATGGCCAGGAGTGCCATGGCTGAGCCCAAGGGGGAAGTGCTGCTCTTTGTGCTGGGGTCCCTTATCTCTTCCCCAAACGGCGTGGGCATCTCCCCCCAGACTGGCTGCCCGGAGGAAGCCCAGCCCCTGCAGTGTGTCGAGACTGCTGAGCAGGAGGACCCAGGCCGGGCAGGTGCGGAAGTGACAGCATCACCCCCGGAGGAGCCCTACCAGCTGGTGCTGAATGGAGAGAGCAACGTCCTGCGTGCAGAGCAGGTCCAGCAGGTGAGCTCAGCACAGGCTGTGGGCTCACCCCACTGCAGGGCTAGGTAACCTCACTGGGTCAGGCTGTGGCCAGGTGCTTGGCAGTTCTACAGCCTCCTCTGGCCTGGAGCTGGCCCCTCCACCCTGTCCTCTGGACAGCTCCTCAGTGGGATTGAGCCAATCGAGTGGGCACCCCAGGGCATGGAACTCATTCCCCTGGCCAGCCCGGCCCTCCCAGTTTGGAAACAGGCTGGGCAGTGCTGCCGTGGGCTCTGGCTGTTGTTTCCCTGGTTTGTAGCCTTGGATCAGCTCACTGTACAGGGCCCGCGGGGGCACTTTGTGCACCAGCACTGGGCCAGCTCAGACCTTGGGGATCCCAGTGCGACGCTTCTAACGCCACTGGCTCCAGAACTCTGCCCTGTGGGACTCAGGGGACCATTCGCCCCAGAGACAGTGTGTCACTGGTGAGGGTGGGTGAGCAGGGACCAGTCCCGTCTGGCTCAGGGCCCAGGGGTTTGCTGGCCTGGCAGCTGGAGAGAACATCCTGGTACTTGTGAAAGGAGGCAAAGATCTGATACGGACACACTGAGAGACAGCAAATGTGGAGTCCACAGAGCCACGTATCCAGTCACCCCGCAGAGCTGAGCCCCATTGCCAAACAATAATAATAATGAGCAATAAACACATCTAATAAATCATTTGCTCGACCTGACCATTACCCCTCATTCCTCCCTTCAATGAATAGCCTTCCACCAGCTCCAGGGCAGGCCTGGACCACAGGGCGTGTTCACCGAGAGGGGTGACGTCCTGGGCAAACCTCGTTCTGGGGGTTCCCCCTTCTGGGATTGGGTCAGTGGGATTGTTCCACCCACACACACTGCGAACGCTCTGGTAAACGTTACTCCAAACATCTCTGCCGCCCTGGAGCTGTGTGGGTTCTTCACTCAAAAGCTAATGGGCATGGGGCCTTTTGGGCTGGGCTGTCTGTGCAGATCATCCTCCTCTGGAGAAGCCCTAGCTGGGGCAGGTGAGGGGGAGACGACCCCTGCAGATCCCTTTCACTGAGGCCCCTGGAAGTTGTCCCCTCGGGGGAGGGTCTGGTCTTCCTGGAGTGTGTGTGTGTGGGAAAGGCCTGGCTGGCAGGGCCGGCTCCAGACCCCAGCGCGCCAAGCGCGCGCTTGGGGTAGCGTCCCGCGGGAGGGCGGAAGGGCGAGCGCCTCCCGCAGCGTGCCGCCCTGCTTGGGGCGGCGGAAATCCTAGAGCCGCCCCTGCTGGCTGGGCCACCCCTAATCAGGGCCGGCTTCAGGCCCATTCCACCAATTCCCCCGAATTGGCCCCGCGCCTAAGACGGCCCCGTGCCCAGTGAAAATCCCTTCCCTGGCTAGAGGCGCCTTTTTAATTTTTACTCCCTTGGCGGCACTTCGAGTCTTCGGTGGCACTTCGGCGGCAGGTCCTTCGCTTGCTCTGGGTCTTAGGCGGCACTTTGGCAGCGGGTCCTTCAGTGCCGCCGAAGTCCTGGAGCTAGTGAAGGACCCGCCGCCGAAGTGCCGCTGAAGACTCGGAGCACCGCCCGGTGAGTACAAGCCCCACATGTTGTTTTACATGTGTGTGGGGTTTTTTGTTTGTTTTGTTTTTTAAGTCATCCCTGCTGGGGCCCTGTCGAAACTGTTCGAATTGGGCCCCGCACTTCCTAAAGCTGGCCCTGCCCCTAATGAGCCACAACGGGGGGAGCCCGCTCCTCTGCCCCCATGCTGCTCTGCCTGCAGGGCCGTGCTACCACTGGTGGGGCCCTCCAGGCTGGGAGGGGACCCAGCTGGGCTGGAAAGCTCTCAGGGGTACTAACAAGTCCTGGGATGGGAAGGTGGAAGTGTTCTGTAGGAGATGATGCCATGAGCCAGCCTGTGCCCTGCTTCTCCCCTCCTACCCCTCCAGCCCTAGCAGAGGCCCTTCCATGCAGAGCCCCCAAGGAACACAAGCGGGGGAGACAGAGCCCTGGAGCTGACACATGGGCACGGTGAGGTCTGTGAGGAGGGCTCTGTGCCTGCAGCCATCCAGCCCAAAGCCAGACACCCGGGAGAGGACAGCGTGGAGCGGTTGGGTGAGGGAGGGTGTGGAAGTAACCAATGGGAAATGCTCCTGCCAGAGGTCGGGGAGCAGAGAGGGACCTTGGTGGGAACTGACTCCTGTGGCTCTGTTCCCAGCTGGTGCCCCACCTCCCGCCAAGAGTGACCGGGTACCCTTGGAACCTGCTCTACTGCACCGCCAGGGATGGGTTTAGCCTGAAGAGCATGTACAGGAGTATGAACAAGCTGAGTTCTCCTGTGCTGCTGGTCATCCAAGATACCGACGGGCAGGTGAGGCCAGGGAAATGGAATTGTACATTGCGCTGGGCTGGGGTTCCCCTGCAAGAGAAACATCCAGCTGCTAAAGGCCAGCACAAATCTGGACCCTGCACACTAGGGCCATCCCGCAGGGTGTGGTCCAGGAGCCTGGCTCCTCTTCCTGGCTATAACGCCCCTTCTGGGCCCAGGCATACCCCCTGGCCCCACACACTCTGTGCTGGCTCCCATTCCATCCAGGGCATGTAAGAAACACAAGGCAGGGAAGCTACAGCCTGGTCCCTAGGTTGGGTGGAAAACCTGCAGCCTGGTTCTGCTCTGTGACCTGACAAGTTGGCTGGGTAGAGGGTTTGTGGCCTGGAGTTGGGGTCTGTGTGGTTTATCCTGAACAAGCTGCACTAAAGGGGATGGTGCAGAGAGAGCAGAAGCCAGGGGACAGGAGTCAGAGAAGGTGGGGTGGTCAGGAGCAGAGGGGGTGTCTGGCTCACTAGGCCCCAGAATGGACCTGGCTGAGGGGTCTGGTTCTCTGTACCTACAAGCTCTGTTTTAGACCGTGTTCCTGTCATCTAATAAACCTCTGTTTTATTGGCTGACTGCGAAGTGGGGGGTGCGTGCAGGACCCTCTGGCTTCCCCAGGACCCCGCCTGGGCAGATTCACTTTGGGAAGCGTACGTAGGGGCATATGTTGAATGCTCCAAGGTCAGACCCAGGAAGGTCAAGCCGTGTGAGCTTCTTGCCCTGAAGACAGTCTGCTCCAAGGGAGAGGAGGCTCCCCAAAGTCCTGACTGGCTTTGTGGGGAGCAGTTCCAAAGCATCACCCAGGGGACTCTGTGACAGTGGGTTGTGAAGATTTTTGACTTTGAATAAGGGGTCGCCAATCTGAAAAGCCTGAGAGACGCTGCTGTAGCCCACGGAGCCCCTCTGGATCTGAAACGGAAAGGAATGACTGTTAGGGTACGTCTACACTACGGGATTATTCCGAATTTGCATAAACCGGTTTTGTAAAACAGAATTTATAAAATCGGGTGGAGCGCGACCATACTAAGCACATTAAATCGGTGGTGTGCGTCCATGGTCCGTGGCTAGCGTCGATTTCTGGAGCGTTGCACTGTGGGTAGCTATTCCCTAGCTATCCCATAGTTCCCGCAGCCTCCCCCGCCCCTTGGAACTTCCGGGTTGAGATCCCAGTGCCTGATGGGGCAAAAATCATTGTCGCGGGTGGTTCTGGGTAAATGTCGTCAGTCACTCCTTCGTCTGGGAAAGCAACGGCAGACAAGCATTTCGCGCCTTTTTCCCCTGGATTGCCCTGGCAGATGCCATAGCATGGCAATCATGGAGCTTGTTTTGCCGTTTGTGACTCTCACCGTATGTGTACTAGATGCCGCTCACAGAGGCGATTCAGCAGCGCTACACAGAAGCATGCTTTTGCTTTTGCATGACAGCAGAGATGGTTACTAGCCATATTGCACCATCCAAACCCTTCCATAAATTGGAACTGAGGATGATCATGGCTACCAGTCCTTTTGTACCATTTGCTGCTAGTGCCCCTGGCCAATCAGCCAGGGGTGCAAAAGCCAAGATTGGTTACTAGCTATATTGCACTTTCAATCATTTTGTACCATTAGCTGCTGTCATAAGTGCCCCTGGCCGATCAGTCAGGGGTGCAAAAGCAAAAATTGGGAATGACTCCCTGAGTCAATCCCTCCTTTTTGGTATCTAAAAATAGAATCAGTGCTGCCTAATATAGGCAAGTGTGCTAGAGAACCACCGTATCATAGAACCAGAGAGCACAGCTGCTCTGTGTCAGAGCCTGCAGAAATTATTATCTGTATGCTATTCACAGGGGGTGCTCCTGTAACAACCCCACCTGTTGATTCCGTTCTTCCCCCAGCCTTTCTTGGCTACCGTAGCATTGTCCCCCCACTTGTGTGATGAATTAATAAAGAATGCAGGAATAAGACACACTGACTTGTTAGTGAGAAATGAGTGGAAGGCAGCCTCCAGCTGCTATGATAGTCCAGACAGGACATTAAGCAGTGTGTAGGAGAGAAGCCCAGCATCCCACTGCTAGTCCAGGGGCAACTGAATCTTTTCTTTACACATGAAGGGTGGGGGCTGATGGAGCTCAGCCCCCTGTTGCTATGATGAGGATGGTTACCAGCCATATTGCACCATCCATCCACCAGAAAAAATTAGGGCCAATAGGCTGATGACGAGGACGGTTACCAGTCCTTTTGTACCATCAGCTGAGGCTGATGATGAGGATGGATTTCCATCTTTTTGCACAATCAGCTGATGCTGAGGATGGATTTCCATCATATTGTACCATCAGCCGCCAATGGCGGTGGGGGGAGCAAGGATGTTGGTGTTGAGTGCTGCACTATCGCGTCTATCTGCAGCATTCAGTAAAGATAGGGTGACATGTAAAAGAGTGAGAGGATTGTTTTACCTTTCGCTTCTGGGGGTGGGTGGGGGGTGGGTGAGTAGATTGCCAAGCTATGCCCTGACCCGCGGACACTGTGTTTGACCCTAGAAGCATTTGGAGCTCAGCCAAGAATGCAAATAATTTTCGGAGGCTGCAGGAACTGTGGGATAGCTTCAGTCCTCCAATCCATGAGCATCCATTTGATTCTTTGGCTTTCCGTTACGCTTGTCACGCTGCAGTGCGCTGAGTCCCTGCTATGGCGTCTGTCTGGAGATTTTTAAAAAAGGATTCTGAATTTCATCTTCTGTAACGGAGCGCTGATAGAACGGATTTGCCTGCCCTTACAGCGATCACATCCGCATGGTCCATGCGGGAGCTCTTTTTTTATTTTGATTTCGGACTGCATCGCCACCCGTGCTGATCGGAGCTCCACGCTGGGCAAACAGGAAATATTCAAAAGTTCGCGGGGCTTTTCCTGTTTACCTGACCACTGCATCCGAGTTCAGATTCCGGTCCAGAGCGGTCACTGGTGCACTGTGGGATAGCTCCCGGAGGCCAATACCGTCGATCAGCGTCCACACTAACCCTAATCCGATATGTTAATACCGATACTAGCGTTACTCCTCTCGTTAGGGAGGAGTACAGAAACCGGTTTAAAGAGCCATTAAAATCGATATAAGGTGCCTCCTAGTGTGGACGGTTTTGGCGTTAAATCGGTTTTACGCTCCTAAAACCGATTTAAACGCCTAGTGTAGACCAGGCTTCTGTTACAGTTCCAGGCTGTCCCTTCTAAGCAGAGCAGCGGCAGGTCTGGAATGAGAAGGATTTGTTAAGGAATTCCAGTACCCAGACTAGAAATCTGAAATGCAGAGTATGCTCCGTGCAGCCTGGCACACAACCCCCAACCTTACAGTGGCGCTTGTCATTGTTTTGAACTGGCTGTGTGCTCTGTGCTGGCCTTGAAGAGTAACCCGGCATCTGCAGAATCACATGGGATTTGAATATGTCAGCCTGCTGCTGAGTAAACACCAGTGGGAGTACAGATGCTGCTGACTGTGGCAGGTAGAACTGTCCTGTTCACTGGGCCATCTGGAGAGCTTTTTGGTGTGTCTGCCACAACGAAGCACTGGCAACCCATCTGTACAACCCAGTACTGCACAGGAAGGATCCATGGGCCATGGCAAAGGCTGCAATGAAAGGCATGGTGCTGAGTCAGTGAGGGAGAGAGTTGGTACGAAACTCTCCATAAACAGGTAAAAGCTGAGAGCACTCCCTCAGGAGCAGAGATGAAAGCAGGAGGGGCTGGTTGGCAGGGCACCCTGGGTGGCACTCTCCTTGGTCTGGGGGAAGAAACCCAGCCACGCCAATACATTGGTAGGAACAGAGGGGCCTTGCAGTAGTGGGGTGGGGGGTGCTGGGATGCTGGAGGCAGGCCAGGGGCAGGCAGGACACTGCTGAGGAGAGGAGTGGTATAGCTGAGCTCTGCCAGGGTTTGTTGTGGCCTTTGCTCTCTGTAAGCTCCAGCCTTGGCCCGGGGTGCGAGGGAAACCACCTGAACTTCTGGGCCACTAACTTCATGCTCAAACCCCAGGCTCTCCCCACTCTGTATGGTCCGTGGCAGCCCCAGGGCTCCAGCCTGCCAGACTGAGGGGCTTGTGGGATGCATTCGGAGTCCTGGGGAGTGCTGGCCAACTGTGGGGAGCACATGGGCTGTTTGCAATCGGGCATTCCCAGCAGGGGTCTCCTGCCAGGCACTAGTGAGCACCCAGCAGCCCCCATCCTCTGGTCCATCTCGGATGGCACCACCTCATCTGGATTTTTATTAGAAGAAAAAGGACAAAGAAACCGACCAGCGAATGAGCAGCAATGTCCTGCTCTGGGCCTAGGCTAGCTGCCAGGCTGCACAGCAATGGGCACCAGTCCCACTCGGAGAGACGCTGCAGCAGGATCCTGCAGCCAGCTCCAGGCACTGGAGAGCTAGTGCCAGACTGGGAAGAGGCAGGAGGCAAGCAGTTCCCATAGTCACAGGGATCGCAGAGTGGGCCTCTTAGCTACCAACGATAGCATCCTGGTGCCTGTGCACCTCCTGCCGCCCCCACCCCCATCCCCAGAGCCATCCAGCACCCCATGTTCCACCTGCTAGTTCCCCCAGCATCTCTTCCCACATCCACTGTGACCTTAGAGTGCTTCCTTGCTAGTTTGGCCCAGCTCCACCCTCCTTGGTCTCCCCTCACCACCTGACCCTTCCTACGCCCCTCCCAGGCCCCCTAGGCACCAGGAAGCTATCGCTGGTAGCTAAGAGGCCCACCTCTCCTCCTGATCTTCTCCTAGGCTAGTCCCACACCTTGCTGCAGGAGCCCTGCCCTGTCCTGCCCCCAGGCATGTCCCCTGCCCCTGGATGCTCATTTCCCCCGGTCTGCCCAGTGCACAGTGAACTTAGCCAATCAGTGAAGGGGAAACATGCCCCCAGCTGGCTCAGGGCTCAGCCAGGCCTTCCAGCACTTCCTTGACTGGGCCAGACTAAAGAGAACCCCCAGATGTCAGCCTTTTCCGCACCTCCACTTCCTGTCCCAGCTGAACCAGGGAGGGCAGAGGTGACCGAAGAGTTAAACAAGTGGAGGAATTAACCCAGCATCTCCGGCGCACACAGGTGGCTGTTCTGGGGTGACCACACCCGGTACTCATCTAGCCCTGGATAGCCAAACCTGGCAGAAATCTTCCCTACGTCTCGGCACCTGCAAGCAGGGAGTGAGGGGGCCATGCAGTCCGGCCATGCAGAGCTGGAGCACATGCTGGTTAACATACCAACCCTCCACCGTGCTGTGCCATGGGCAGCTCTGTTCTCTGAACACCTAGCTCAGCGCCAACCTAGCAAGAAAACAGAGTTAACCCCCAAGAGCTCATCCCCTGTGCACCCCCACTCACCGTATCGCACCCACAGCTACAGCACACACGCACCTGCAGCTGTCCCCCCCTCCCTCCGCAGCATACCCCTTCTCCAGACTTCCCCCATGCCGGTAGTGGTGGGTTAGCACACCGCTGTGCTGGAGGCATGGGGGGTAGGAGGCCAGCAGGCCTAGGGGAAGTGCTGAGGCTGCAGGCCTGTGGGGTACAGGAGTGGGGAAGTGCTAAGGTAACGTCTGCTCTCAGTAGTTCACCTACAGCTAGTAACTCCTGCAGTGCAACTGGGCCAGGCTGCGCTGTTGGAGGGGATCAGATAATCCACTCGCAATTCCCGCGGCTTTTGCATCCTGTGTCTGGCCCCCAAAACGCTCCTTGGAAGGGGCTGGGTCTGTTCTGGACCCATCCCCAGGTCACCTGCCCACGGCGGGTATTGGGGTGTGATTGTGTCTCCCTGCAGTGCTGTCTCTGGTAACCCTACACCTGCTGCGCACAGCCGACGGAGTGACTCCGTCGCACACAGTCAGGGCCTGTGCTGCTGGTGATCAAGGTCCCACATGTCAGCTCTGCCAACAGCAATGGTCTGTGGGCGGAGCATGCATGTACATGTAGCCACAGCCCCACCTGACCCTAGCTGAGTAGCACGCAGACACCTGTCCTCAGGGAGCACCTGCCAGTGTCAGGGATTAGCCCAGCACTGGCTGGAGGGCGACTCCAAGGGGCGAGGCACCTTTCAGACTTGATAGTGATGGCTTTGTCCTGTCTGATCAGCCCCTTTCCATCTTGGCTGGAGCCCCGGTTACAGGCCACAGAACCTCCTCATTGAGTGATACAACCTGGAGCCACTGGTTTGCCCCATAGGGCCTCCAGCATGGGATGTGGCGCCCGTGGAGGGGGCAGCAGTGCCATGGATTGGCCTGGGTAGTAACTGTTCATAATGGTGCCTAAAAGCCTGGGTGCAGATTCCAGCAGCCTCGGGGTCCTAGATACCCTGCATTTGGGAGGGGAGCTGGGGCACACACAGCCTGCCATGAGAGCTTCAATGGCTGGGAGGGGTAAAGACAGTGAACAGGCCTGCCCCGGTCACTTGCTGCTGGTGGTAGCTGCAGAATTGACAGCCCCAGCAGTCACAGATCATGAGTGAGGCCTCCAGAAATCACTCACGCGATTGGTTTACAAATCAGGAGATTTTTTTTTAAAATAATAAATTTTGGGTTCTTTGCCTTCTGGCTTTGTTTTGTATCTAATGCAAGCTGAGATTCTCCTGGAATCCCAGGACTCTGGGAGCTGGGACTTGGAGGAAATCCCAATTACAGCAAAACTTGTGCTAAAACCCACAAGATCTGGCAGTGCTGTGACCTTCTCTCCTCTGCTTCCTTTCCAGACGTTTGGGGCCTTCTCCTCCACTGCCATCCGACTCAGCAGCTGCTTTTATGGCACAGGGGAGACTTTTCTCTTCTCCTTCTCCCCGGAGCTAAAGGTAACAGTAACGCTCACATTCTCGGTGCAGGGGCTTTGGAATTAGCCTGTGACTCTCTCTCCCAGGAGCAGAGACAGGGGCTTCTGCTGGCCAAGGCCCAAATGCAGCACAGGCCCAGGGACATGTGGGGGTGCAATCATGTGGGGGTGGGGGAGGACAAGTCCACAGCATTTTTGCTTCCCCTTCCCTGCCAGCAGTGTCCTTGTGGCTCTGCCCCCCCCCCCGCCCCCCAGCAGGCGCTCTGGGTCACTCAGCCGCTCTGTGTGCATGGGCGGGGAGGGTTTTGGACTTCCCCTCCACTTCCACCCTAAAGGCCCCATAGTGCTGGTCAGCCATGCTGGGAGCTGAGCCAGCGCTGGGGAGAGCATTCTGCACTCCTGGGAGCCCTGGGCCTGTGCTGGGCCCCGTGCCTCCTGGAGCGCCCGCCTGGCATCCAAATGAGTCCTTAGTACGTCTCTTGCTCAGTGCTGAGCAGTACGGGAGCATGGGGGCATCGCGAGGCTGCTGCTGTGAGGAAGGGAGCACGTCACTAAGCCCCCCTATAGCATGATGGGTATTACCCACCGTTAGCTGCATGTCTCCTCTGACATCCATACTCCACCCACCCCCTTCACACCCTGCACTCTTGCCTCATGCAGGGGCTTTGGCCGAGCCCCCTGCAAGGCACACAGCCACTTTGTGCAACCTGCTGCACACCACACAAACCTGCAGGCCCTAGACCGCCCTGCTATGCCCGTCAGTGCCCACCATTGCAACCAAGCAGGCTGCTCAACCAGGCTGCTCCTGGGAGCCTAGGTGAGAGGAGGCCTGGCAGGCCCAAAGTCCATGGTATGTGGCTGATCGAAGCAGCATGAGTCACACCTTGCACAGCATCTCGGAGGCAGCTTCCTTCCCAACCTGCAGGCACCACCTGAGCTCAGCAGGGCACAGCCATTCCTTCCTCACTGCCTCTAGACACGGCTGAGTAACCCCGTTCCCAAGCCAGTCCCAGCCTCAGGGCTCCTTCACCTAGTAGGAGCATGTAATTAGTAGGAATAATTACCAGGAAGTAATTGCTCTCCTTAGTCATTAAATAGTGAATTAATTGTAACGACAGAATTAAGTAACTGAATAATTCAGCGTCTGATTATGGAAAATCACTTGACTTTCCTGCCAGTGACTAACCCACGCTCTTGAGGGTGTTGCTTGCAAGGCACAACTCCTCTGGAAGCTGACTCTCCGAAGAACTGGGCGGAAACCTCCTCCTTGGGCCCCTACAAAGCCCTA